>NW_028227270.1:26098919-26566419 GCF_978045245.1 Mus caroli
AAGCACTCTACCACTGCGCTGCGGCCCTGCCTTTGATCTTTTAAAGGCATCTGGAGGAGTCTCTGAGGCAGTGGTTGTTTTGGAGAGTCGTAGCTTTTACAGAGGTAGGATGGTTTGTTTCAATAAAGGTTAAATTTTACCTCATCGGACAGACGCACACAAACAGAGGCATAAACTAGGTATCTTTGAACCAGAGGTGGTTTAAGGAGCAAATACAGCCCAGCTCTCTATAAGCCCTACATCTGAGCACTGGGATAACAGAGCATTCTGTAAATATATTGACTTTTTTTTTTCCTCCCAGAGAGATTCTGGCAGCTCATATTGTCTCTAAAGATCTAAATCATCTTTCCCTCTCCACCTAAAGGGAATCAGGGAATTAAAAAAAAAAAAAAAGTAGATAAGAACTTCATGTTGTTTCCGTTCTGATTTGCATTGCTTTGATCTCTAAAGAATTTCTGCTTTAGTATTTGTTGCCTGTACATTTCATTTACAAACAGTTCCTTTATTGCATTTGTGATATTCTATTGGTGTGCACACCATTTCCCTATTGCTTTCAAGGGTTCTTCCTATAGCAATGACCTTGCATGCTTTTCTGCTTCCAGTAATACAAGCTTTCTCAGTCTGCCATTTTCTTGACTATTCGTTATGGTTTAAAAACATAATCTCAGCATAATTTATATGCAAGAAAATGAATCCACTTTTAATGCATAATTCATTGAATTTAAAAAAAAGATTTATTTATTATTTGTGTATGTGTGTGTGCATGCGTGTGTGTCTGTGCGTGCCTGTGTGAGTTTGTGTGTACCACACATGATGGAAGGAACCCACAGAATCCAGAAGATGGTATAGGATCCCCTGCAACTATTAACTGCAAGTGAGCTGCAATGTGAGTGCTGAGACCTGCACTTGGATCCTCTGCAAAAAACAAAAAGAGCTCTAAACTCTGAGCCATCTCTCTAGCCTTGAGCAATTAATTTTAATAAATGTATATCTATATGACCATGGCCAAAATCCAAAGATAGACTATTTCTGTCACCCTGGGGCATCCTCTTGGGCCATCTTATTCTAATTTAATTTTCATGACTCCTGTGCTTGTATGTGAGTTTGTGGGCATACATGTTGGTATGCATGTCTGTGTGTGTGCACACATGGAGGTCAGAGGTCAATGTCAGGAGTCTTTCATTAATTCCTCTTCACTTTATCTTTTGAGGGAGGGTCTCACCATGAACTGGGAATTCGCTGTGTCAGCTTGGCAGGCAGGACAGCAAGCCTTGGTGATCCTTTTGTCTTTACTGTCCCAACACAGTGGTCACAGGAACATGCATCCAAGCTTCACTTTTACCTGGGTTCGGGGGAAACAGATCTATGTCCAATGCGCCCTCAAGAGTTTGACCAACTGAACCATCTCCCCAGCCCGTATTTCAAAAAGTATTTTTATTAGTTTTTCTAAGTCTAAAACTTCACATATATGAAACCATCCAGTATGTACTATTTTACAAAGCACAATGTTGCTTAGATTCTCCCATGCCGCTGTGGATAGCAGTTGTTCATTTTTCTTTATTGTTGTGTAATAGTGTGTTGTGTGACTATATGACAGGTTGCTTATCTGTTCTGCTATTGGTGAACATTAGGAGGTTTTCTGGCGTATTCTAGTGAGGTTGGTGTGAACATTCAAGTATACATCTTTTTGTGGACATGTTTTTGTTTCTCTTAACTAAGCATCCAGAAGCAGAATTCCCAGAATATATAATGAGAGTTTAACTTCACAAGGCATTGACAAATTCTTAAAAGAAATAATGTTTTACCCTTGAGCCAAGACTGAGGAAAGCCCCAATTACTCTGATCGCCACCCACAATTAGTATATTTAGCATGGTGCTTTGTTGGACCTTAGCCACGTGACTGGATGTTTCTTGGGATCTTGTTTAGGTTTTTATTTCCATCTCTTTAAGGACCAAATGAATACGTGTAGCTGCTTTGTTAGACATATGTTTAAATGTTTCATCCATTTCTATTGAATTGTCTTATGTTTGAGTTATCGGGATTTTATCTGGGAAAAATGCAATCAGGTAATAATTCTGAGGAATAGGTCCCCTCCCCACAAACAATAAACTCTCCCAAAACTAATAATTGAATTTAGAAAGGTTGTGAGACACAAGGCCAATATATAAAAATCAATTATATTTGTATGTACTAGCAACAAAATTTGGATATGAAGTATTAAAATATCATTTATGGTATCATCAGAATAAATTATTTGGAGACAATTTTATTTTATTTATTAGTTTTTAAAAGTTATTCCAAGGGAATGAGCTTCATTATAGCATCTTTATGTTCTTCTGACTCTGCCCTCCCTCATCCCTCTGCTCAGCTCCTCTGGCCCTCTTCTCCTCCTCACCCAGCCCCCGCCCCACATTCATGGTGTTCTCTTACCCTCTTGCTCCTCTCCTCCCTTCCCTTAACATCTCTTTGTTCCATTATGATCCCCCACTCCCATCTCACTATATGCACAGATATTGAAATCTAGAATCTATATATGAGAAAACACAGTATTTGTCTCTCTAAACTTGGTTTACTTTTGGATAACACAAAACTTGCAGTTCTATCAGTTTTTCTGAAGGTGTCATGATTGTGTGTGTGTGTGTGTTTCTGAATATAACTGCATTGTTCATAAGTATCACATTTTCTTTACCCATTCATCTACTGATGAATTTTTACCCTGGTTCCATTTTGCCTATTGCAAACAATGTAGCATTAAATCTGGATGTCAAGTATCTGAGCCCTTTGCTGAACTAGAGTCCTTTGTGTATATAGCCAACAGTGGTACAGCAGCTAGCTCATATGGCGATTCTTTAGGGATAAACTTAGATAAAATATAACCAGATATAATGTACAGGAAAAAAAAATCCACAATAGACTTGCTGAAAGAACCTGAAGATATACATCAGAGAAAGGCTATGCATTTGTATATTAGATCTAATATTGAGAAGACATTCACTCCCCTAATTTAATCTAAAACTTTGGCTAACCCCAATTGAAACCCATCAAGTTATTTTATAGAGATTGACAAACCAACTCTAAGACTTTGGAATGAGATAAAGCTCACTTAGAACTGCTGAGAAAGAAGAATGCCATTGGAGAGTTCATACTGATTTCTCAACAGCATAAAGCCCAACTGATCAGGACAGGAGGGGGCGGGGGATGGGGACGGGGGATTGGGGCGGGGGATTGGGGCGGGGGATTGGGGGGGAGAACAGCCAACGGGAGAGTTCAGTGCAGGTGTTTGTTAGTTACCAAGGTAAAGATAGTCATAATTGACAAATGTTGCCAGACACTTGGATATCTGCACAAAAGAAAACTGTTATTCAGGCTGTGTTCCACACTGCAGACAAAGATTAGCTTCAGAGGAGCCAGGGACTTAACTGTGAAAGCGGAAACTCGGGTAATCTGGAATAAGGGCTTTAGAGAAACAGATTTGAGACCCTGACAGAAGACAAAGCTTTCTCAGGACACAGGAGTTACTTAACCTAAAAGAACAGACTTGATGAATTGAATGCCACTGAGGGCTTCTGCTGTCAAAATAATGGAGAAATGGAAAAGGCAAGTCTCAGCGTGGAAGAGCACAGAAAGTAGATATGTCAGCAGGAGAGCTGCGTTATACATGTTCTTGATGTACAAAAGCTTACATTTTATTTACATAGCCAAATGTATCAATTTTTTCTCTATAATACGCCTTCAGTATTTTTTTGCATTCTATTAAGCCTACCTATATAAAAATTCATAACTTTTTTGGCTTTTATAGTGTTTGCATTCTACTCTAAAATTAAATCTAAAATGAACACATTTTATAGATTTTAAATAGACTCTCAATAACTTTGTAAACTGAGCTTGGGACTAGCACTCAGTTACAGAACACTTGCTTTGTGTGCATGAGGCTCTGGGTTCAGTCCTCAGCACCATAAAAATGAAAGTTATCGGGGCTGGTGAGATGGCTCAGTAGGTAAGAGCACCTGACTGCTCTTCCGAAGGTCCAGAGTTCAAATCCCAGCAACCACATGGTGGCTCACAACCATCCGTAATGAGATCTGACTCCCTCTTCTGGAGTGTCTGAAGACAGCTACAGTGTACTTACATATAATAAATAAATCTAAAAAAAAAAAAAAATGAAAGTTATCAAGTTACTCCAGTTCTTTGTAACCTAAAACTTCCTGTTTATTAGGTAGTGAGTGTCTAGAGACCCCTGGGCCTGTTCTAGCCTTGTATTCTGCTTTGAGTCCCATTGACAACAGCCAAAGCCTTGAATCTCTTTTTCCATTTTGTACTTGTTTATGCTGATCTCTCTTTCTCTCCCTTCCCTTACCTGCTCTCCCCTTTCCCTTTCTCCTTTCCACAAAGATACCTTGAATTCTAATTGTGAGAATATTCTTGACTTTATTATCTAAGTCATGTTTACTTGGCAAGAGAATGCAGAAATGGGGGTGTTTAAGCTAGGGGCAAACTAGCCTATTATTGCTTGGCAGTTCAACACTGGGTAGAGGGAGAAAAAAAAACATTCTTGCAATTCACAGGGGCCTAATATATGAATAGCCTTTCCCAAAGCACAAATCTCCAGGAGGGACAAGGAATTATGAGCCATTTGCAATAGTTGTTGATGTTAACTGATATTTTTATACCAAGAATTACTTACCATATTCATTGTATGCAGTCGGAGGACAAAGTAGACTTGACATCAAATGAAGAAGACATGCTAAAGACCTTACTTATAGCAAAGCTACACTAAACTGATTTCCACATAGCATTCCAAAATAACCAGTCACTATTGACTATGTCCATGAGACAGGCATGTAAACAAACAGAAAGGACAAAGGAACTTCAGAGCCCAATTTTAGGATAGGACTGAATGTTAATAATAGAATTTGGAGGATGCTGAGGGGAACCCAGGATTAGAACATGAGGGATCTGGGAGGACTACTTGTACAACAGCAGAGACTCTTAGAACAATGTCTCCCCAATTTTCTATCTTTGGGGAAATTCTGCCTCCAACAGGACCCTTTGGCTTGGTGCTCACATGACTCATTTGGGGGCAACAGAAAAAATACAAAGACTGATATGACTTGTAAACTCAAGATCGCATTATTGTGCTCTGGAATGGGAAGAGAAGATGGGGCAAGTGAGTTACTAGTGAAAAGTGTGTGCTGATAGCAGAGCTTAAAGAGTTGTCTCCATTTCCCTTCCATAACTATTAACAATGTGGTGCAAACATTGCTAGTCATATCTTAGAAAAGGAGAACTCCTACTATAAGCATACAGGAAGGCATTTTTTCTTTCAGGTCTTTGGGTCTGGCCCGAGGACTGTTGAGCAGTGGTCTGTACAGCTGGTCATTTTCTCCCTCTCAGCCTCACTGCCCAACTGGCCTGCATATTAATAAGACTTAATGTCACCTAATCCTTCAGGCCAAAAGGAAGAAAGCCACACCTGACACAGTTCTCTAGGGGCTCAGGGTATGTGGTTTCCCTGCTTAAGAACGCTGTGTTTTTCATAGCAGAAGCTCCTTGGGACTCAGTGCTTTCCACAAGTCAGTTAAATGTGGCCTTGTGATCCATGCCTTGTCTTTCTTGTTCATGGGTGTCATCCCTTAAGGATGCTGAAGGCCAGCCTCTAATCCTTTCTAGTAATCTTACTTTTTATGTGGCATGCATGCATAGCCAGGATGGAGCTCTAAATAGCCCAATGCCGTGAGTCAGCGTGCAAGCTGGTATGAGGGCTTGAGAGGGAGGAGGAGGGGGAAGAGGAGGAAGAGTAGGAGGATGGGAGGAAGAGGAGAAGGAGGAAGGGGAAGAGGAGAAAGGGGAGGAGGAGGAAGAGGAAGAGGAGGAAGAGCAGGAGGAGGAGGAAGAGGAAGAGCAGGAGGAAGAGTGAGGGGAGGAGGAGGAAGAGGAAGAGGAAGAAGAGAAGGAGGGGGAAGAGGAGGAGAAAGAGGAAGAGGAGGAGGAGGAGGGGGAAGAGGAGGAGGAACAGGAGGGGGAAGGAAGGAAAGAAGGAAAGAAAGAAAGAAAGAAAGAAAGAAAGAAAGAAAGAAAGAAAGAAAGAAAGAAAGAAAGAAAGAAAAGAGAGAGCAGAGTGTGGGTTCACCATTGACTTCAGAATAAAGACCCACAGCAAGGCTAGCACAGGGACTTAATCTCAGCTCTTTGATAAGCTAGTCAAGTGGGAAATGCTAAGTCAGGTAGATGTGGGGCTTTTAAAAAATATCATTATGTGGTTAGTGCAATGTCCTAAAGATTGTACATGATAATAAATGTGATTTACTTCTGTTACTTGTACAAGGCTGAATTATTTTGAGGATGAACTTCTTTGTGCTCTGCCAGCTGTTACAAAGCCAGAGGATGAAAATGCAAGTTTACTTCTACTTGCTCAGTCCTTCATTCAGTGCCTTTCTTCATGTGTCTGCGTACAGAGTGACTGACGAACAAGACTGCTTGTGCCTCAGCTTGTAGGACCAAATGGTGAGAAGAGACGGTATCCCCAGGGGCCTGTATCCAAGTTACCCCATTTGCTTTGTTTTTTCCTCTTACCATTCTGAAGCAGTTTGTCCTGTCTCCCATCCTGATGTCCTATTAGCTTGAGTTAGTGTTGACAGCATTCACTGGAAGTCCCATGCACTGGCTAAGAGAGTAGGTGGGAGGGGTTGGGTGTGTAGGTCTTTGAGGCAGGAGAAAGATACAGCAGGAGTGACTTGAAGAAAGTAGCTTGGTGACAGCCCAGGCAGCGATTCCGTGTACCCTTGAACTTAGACATTGTTGTCCTGCCGTTAGCTGAATCCCCATGCAGCTCTTGAGCATATTGGAATCAGCAGTGTGGCGTTGATGGATGGTAGCTGTTGACTTGGTGGGAGAAGAGACAGTCAATATGGAAGTTTTCCAGACTCCTTAGTGGAAGCCTCCTGCCATGGCCGAGCAGCAGTGCCAAACTTCAAGTACATCCATAAGAAGTATAATGAAACAGTTGGGTTGCCATGAAGTTCAAGTATTGATTGCTTTTGCCTTTTACGAATTTAATTGTATACCTACCTAGGTAATTTAATGCAGCTGTGTTATTTATTTAATGTAACTCAATACTGACAACGATTAATCAATACTGACAGTAATTAATTGCAAAATCCTCAAAAATTTGACACAGGGTTCTCATGAACCAGAATAAGCTAACTCGAATGTGCTTCTTGCTCCAAGGAAAGACAGAAATGCTGAGTGTCTTTGGAGTGGAGCATCCAATTTCTAAAAAGAGCACAGGGCTCCTGGCTCCCATTTTATCACTTTTCTGGCAGGAAACATCTCTGAAATGGGTCTACAGCAAACAGCAGGGGTTCTTTAATAAGCAATGATAAACCACACAAAATTAAACCTCTTCCAGGCATAAATTCCCCATTCACCTCATGGGTTCAAACATACCACATTTCAGCAAGGCTTATACAGGAAGAGTGAGTTTTGAGATACAAAACATAGGGAAGCCTGGAGGGAATCAAATTAGAACCTTCCAGAAGGTTCTAGAAGCCAGTTGTGGTATTCAGATGCAGAATACTTGGGTTTGGGAAGAGAAGCAGGAGAAGGAGATGCTGTCCTTCATTCCTTCTCCTTCACAGCTCGGCTGCAGGCTGGTCCTGGCACAGTTCTTGAAGAATATTCTCTCACAAGAGTCTTTTGATAAGAAGAAAAAAAAATCCTCCCCAGAAATATGTATTACAAAATCGGTCTCTCAGAATTCAGATTGGAACATCATCTCTGGTGCCTTAGTGGGATAGGAAATGAGAAGGCCTTGAAACCCAGGTGCTGTTAAGTAATTCCTGCCCCACTGAGTTCACGCTGAGAGGAAAATGGCCAAACCCCATTTCAGTCCATTGTCAGTCCAATCTGCTTGTTCTGGTTGGGAACAGTCAGAAATGTATGTCCAAAAATAACACTGAAATGTGTGCCTTGGAATAATCATGTGTGTGTAAAGTTAGTTTAAAGCTTCATTTGTGTGCATGTGCTTGCACTTATGTATGTGTGTGTGCATGCATGTGCTTGTATGTGTGTGCACTCATAGGGCAGGGTAAGAACAGGAATGCTCCCTAATATGTGTACGAAAGCATGCTTTTCCAGGCCACTTGCATGTTTTCTCCCTAGGCAGCAGATGCACTTCCAGAGCAGAGACAGGGAAGAAAAGAAACTGCCAAGATCCACCAGCATTTGTGAAGGCCTACCCAGATCAAGGTACTGTGCCACTGACGATTGCTGGCACTGTTTATAGACCTGGGGGCAGGGGCCATTCTCACAGAGAAGCATCAGAGTCAAGCAGCCAGGAAGAGATACAGCAACTTAAACTTGTCTATGGGTTACCCAAGGCCTTTCTTTTCCACACTGTACTTTATATTGTGAAAGAACTTCATTCTTTCCTGGTCAGTCCAGAAGTGATCAGAGAAGTCGGGGTACCACTATCTGCTGATACCAGGACCATGTCTTGTAGAGAGCTGAGTTTACTGATGTCTCTACAATGCAGAGGTTTCAAAGCAACCATTTACAATAGAAGTGTGTGTGTGTGTGTGTGTGTGTGTGTGTGTGTGTGTGTGTAGGGAGTGCAGTGGTGTGGACCTAAGAGTCAAAACATTAAGTCAGATAACGCAGCTGCTCGTTGGGACTTGAGCTGACAGCTACAGTGTATTCATATGTGCATATTTCTTTTTTAGCTTCAGAGCACAAGGGTGTTTAGTACTCTGAGGAAAAGCCAATACAAGAATAATGATATCATGAGCAGAGACCACGCAGGGTTTGCTTATACAAAAAAATTATTTACCGTGGGATTTCCAGACAGTCCTGATCTAGAGTGTGTTTAAAATGTGCACTAACACCTCCAGGCTGGTTTACACACTGCTTTCCAGCTGTCCATCAAAACGGAGCAAGCAGCAGAGGCTGTCATCTACATTTGACCCTCCTTGTACAGGGAACCCTCAGGTCCCCCTCTTCTGTCCTTTGTCTTCTTCTCTGGGAAGAGAAATATAACCTCATCAGATTCCCAGGACAGAGTCTGGTAAAGCCCGACTGCCTCTTAGAAGAGAGATGTCTTTTGTTTCGTTTTAGATTGCTTTGATATGGGACCTTCCTAAGGCAAGGCTGGCTTTGAACTTACAATCTTCATGCTTCAGCTTCTTCGTTTCTGGGATTGTAGGCACCCATTACCATGCCCTGCTGGAGTGGAAGTTGGCGTATAGGCTGGTTACCTTTTGTCAACTTGACCCAAGAGAGAGTCATTTGGGAAGAGGGAACCTTAGTTCATAAAATGCCTCCATCTGAATGGCCTGTAGGCATGTATATGAACATTTTCTTGATTCATAATTGATGTGTAAGGATCCAGTCTACACTGGGCATGATGCCACCCTTGGGCAGGCAGTCTTGGGTTATATAAAAAAGCAAGCCCCAGGGGACAAGCTAGTAAGTAGAATTCCTCCATGGCCTCTTCTTCGGTTCTGCCCTGACTTCCCTCAGTGAGGGACTGTGCCCTGGGATGTGTGGCCCCAAGGTGGTGCTTTTGGTCATGGTGTTTACCATCACAATAGAAAGTAAAGTGGAATAGGCAGACTGTAGACAGGAGGACACCAACGGGGTAAGCAGGAAGAATTATAACTCCTCCAGCCCAGGAAATCTCCACTCCAGGAAGTGACACTCACCCCATGGGACCCTGAGAGGAGCATGGTCCCCATGATCAGAGCCCCACCTGCTTACACCACCCAAGAGGGTGGGTGGGACTGAATGTCTGCTGATGAGGAAGTGGGGAGGAATGTGAGAATCCTCACTGCTGACGTCAAGCCTGCCTTTCATTTTATTTATACCGTGACACTGTGACACAGGATCTAATTTTCCATTGTATTTTTTTTTTCTCCTTCTCTGGTAGGAATCAAGCGATGACAAGTGAATTTATGTCTGAGCCTAGAAAAATATTTTCAGTTTGAACCCATGGGGGTTGTACATGACTCTCTCCCTCTCTCCCTGTCTTCCTCTCTCCCTCCCTCTTTCCCTCCCTCTTTCCCTCCCTCTTTCCCTCCCTCTCTCCCTGTCTCTCTCCCTGTCTCTCTCTCTCTCCCTCTCTCCCTTTCTCCCTCTCCCCCTCTCTCTCACACACCCCAGTACATCTCTCTTTCTTTGAACTGATAAAGATCATGGGATCACACTCTCGCAGAGCACGGCTGCCTGGGGATCCATAGAGGAAGGCACACAGTTGCCCACCCCTCCATCTTGGCAGGGTGCCTTTCTGACATAGACACTTGAGGTGACAGGGAGCATCGAGGCTGCATGACAGTTCTGACATAGAGTGGGAGCTGTGTTCACTGGACCAGGAGTGGGTTCACAACTCCCTGGCTCAGATGTGCTGGGTGCCCGGGGGTGGGGGTGCGGGGGCTGCCTCTGCCATGCTCTGCTGGCCCCTCAGGGGCTTTTACTGCTCCAAGGCAGGGCAGATTTCAAAGCAAAGATGAGTTCAGAGGGCAGGAACTATTGGGAGATGTTGGGGTAAGGCAAATTGTTTCCCACATGTAGAAAGCACCTTTGGGGAAGATGCCTACAGGGAAGAATATGGCACGTGTGTCCCATGGGTAGGCAGCCAGCTGTCCCCAAACCCTTGCTTTACTGCTGGAGGAACTTCCTCAAGCCTGTCAACAGGTGTCCCTCTCATCCCTTCTGAGGGCCCCAAACCCAGGGGCAGCTCTTTAACCCAACCTGTACCCCTGCTCCAGGTCAGCCTATGTTCCTCCTCCACACACCCTCTGCTCTGTCAACAAGGCCTCCAAGGCTAGCTTGCTAACAATGTTTTTCAGCCTCTGACCCTGGGGAGCTTGGACTTCCTTGTACCCAGTTGTGAAGATGTTTGTTGTTCGGGCTTCTGATACAGAGATCTGATAAGAGAGGCCCAGGACCTTCCCAGTCAGTGAGCCAACAGGGTCTGAAGCTTTAAAGCAAGCAGACAAAGACACCCCACCCTGTGAGGTGGCACCATGCCAGCTCCAGTCACCTGAAATCATCTCTGGTATTTAAAAGTGGGTATCAATGACTTCCACTGCCCTGACCTTCATTTGCCCTTGGTTTTGATTTTTGTGCTTGGGTTTAAAGGTTTCCAATCACACTAGCAAAACAGTCTGCATTTTGTTGAGGGCACACACACACTTGACTTGAGGTTGGTTTCCATTTCTTTGTCACTTTTCTCTAAGAACCAAAGTAAAACTAACAAGGAATAGCCAGGGATAGTGTATATTCCTACACCCAGAAGACTACGGCAGGATGATTGCAAATTTGAGATCAACCTGTGCCACACAGTGAATTCCAGTCTGGGTAGGGTTACATAGTGTTACTCTGCTTTAAAATAAACAAAAATGGCCTGGAATAGGCTGCTCTCCAGCAATAAAACTGGACCGTGGAACATTCCATAGTCAATGTCTAACAACAGGCCCACTGCTGAATTCCTCTGTGGCCCACCATGCTCTTGCAAATGCTCCCTGCAGGCAAAGATGCTCTGTGCTTCCTACGAGGCATTGGGGTGGACACGGCCATTTCTATCCCACAACCCTTCTGCATATCGTTCTAGGAGTCTCTGTATGGTCAGACTCAGACAATGAACAATAAGTAACGCTACTGTTGAGGAGGAATCTTATAGTACCGTTCCACTGGCAATCAGGAAAGAGTATGTCTACCAAGTATTCTTTCCAAGACTGGAAAGATGGCTCAGCAGTTAAGAACTCAGACTGTACTTGAGGGGACCCAAGTTCAGTTCCCAGCAACCACCATAGTTGGTTGTAACTCTAGCTCCACTGGGATCATCTGACAACTTTGGCCTCCATGATACCTGTACACATACATATTTACCCGTACACACACACACACACACACACACACACACACACACACACACACACACATACACACACCCACACACGTACACAGACATACACACACACGTACACAGACATCTTCAAAAATTATTTTTCAAAGTTTTGTATTCAAATTCAAAATATCGCATAGAAAGTGTTCAACAAAGTTGAAGTCCAGATACCTTTACCTATGTAACCAAGCCAAGGCAAAGAGTGAGTATTGATTCCACATCAATATAGAATCAATCACATTCCAGGCAACCCCCTATGCCTGGAAAGGGAAGAAGGAGACACTGGGTTATCAGGAACAGTGACAGCACAGCCTGGCTTGGGTCAGTCCAAGCTCTGGGTCAAAAAAAAAAAAAAAAGAAAAGAAAAGTAGCCAAATCTGAAAATCCAGTGTGGTTAAGAATGCTGGTGCCCCGCTTCATAAAGTCTTTATCTCAGTCTGTGAGGACACAGCAAATTGCCTGCATCCTCCAGGTTTCCTACCCACCCTTCACTTATGTGCGAGATTCCTCAGTAAAAGGAAATTAAGAGGCACCACAGCACAGGAGCCCTGGGTGGTGTCCCATAGCATTCCCACCCTGGATGGAATAATGGTATTCAGCTATTGTCATGCTCTGTGTACAGTGGGGCCAAGAAGTTCCTCCACATCTCATGGGAAGGCTGGTTCATAAGGAGACCATGGAGAGGAGGAACTGACAAAAAGATAAGTGTTTCCTGAGTACTGAGGGATGCCAGGCACGCTGCGAAATTCCAGATATGCATGGTCCTTGCTTTCACAAGAACCCAGTATGCTAAGGAAGACACCCTTTAAACATGAACACCAACAACCCTATAGTTTACAGAGTGTGAGAATACTGCATGAGAGAGATACTAGCAGGGCCTGATATGGACTGGGAAAACAGGGTCAAGGAACTCTTGTCTGGGATGATGCAGTTAAGAGAAATCTCAGAATAGTGCTACTCAGATTTCAACACGCATCAGAATAGCCCAGCAGTGTACTATGGTGAAAGATCCTGGTCCCCGCTCGTCAGAGGTTTTGACTGCAGGTATGGGTGGACACCCCCAAAAACATACATTTACGAGCTCCTGGGTGATGTTGGGGCTGCTGTTTTGGAAACTACAGTTTGAGAATTACATGTGCAGAGGACCAGTCTGGTTAGCCAGGTGAGGGGAAGAGGAGGCAGGTCAGGGTGGGCAGAGGACATTGCATTTGTGAACTCCCAGACCCAAGGACTCAGAGGACAGAAGCTTAGTGCAGATAGAAGGCAATGAGCTCATGGCCCTGTGACTTTGTGGGCTCAGGACCCCCACCCTCATCCTGAACTCCACTGCAACAGAGACACCCGGGTGTCTGATAATGGCTCCTAGGGATGTCCTGCAGATGTCTCGAGTAACTAAAGTGGTGAGTCAGCAGAAGGGCTGAGCACTGAGTGGACACTTCAGCCATGCTAGTTTGTTTCCCCCTCTACTCTGTGATTTGAAATATGGCCCTGTCTCAAGTTTCCCCCTTCAGTTCTTAGAGGATGTGTTCCTGAGTTGGTGCTGAGATGCTAATTTTACTCCTGCTGGTAAGAAGCATTGCTCTGAAGGTTGGTCACTCTCCTCACATGGGTGGGACAGGATTTTAAACCAGTGAGAGCCCTGGTTGGAGTTTAGGGTGCAAAGTACACAGTCGCCATGAGGTCAATCCCATTTCATCTATGCTTACAGACTGCATCCTCTGTGCCAGGAGCAATGGCAAGTACAGGGGAGAATGCAAAGAAAAAGATGGGTGATCTGTTCATCAGGAACACACCATCTTGCTGTAAGATGGACATGAGAATTCCACAGAGCGGTGGGGTAAACGGCCACAGCAAAGCTCTGTATAAAGGTAGTAAGACTCAGAGGAGAGAGGTTCTGCCTGGAGAAGCCAGAGGTCACAGATGGCTCGTGATGTTGGAGCCACACCTAGACAAGAAACTTCTAGAACATGAACAGACCTGGAGAATAAATGAGCAAATCTCCTTTAAGAACTTTCTTGTGATTGTTTTAAGCTCTGACCTAAATCATCCTCATTAGGTTCCAGAGGATGCAGAGCCACATGGTGTTGAATTTGATTTAAAGTATTATATAAACCTTTATATATAGCAACACATATGGAAACAATCTGAAAATATTCCTTCTCAAATATAGTGGCATTTGCTTTGTGAATTTTCTATTTCTGGATGAGTTATGTGAAATACAATTTGGTCTTCAGAGACGTTACAGAAAAAAAAAAAAACCTGCATCGTCACCCCAAGTGCAAATGATTTTGGTTGCTCATTCGTCCATTCATTTATCTCATCAGCCAGCCAACTGAGATTTAGCTAAATTTCAACATTTAAAGCACCGCCATGTGTGACTCAGGGGAAACAAAGCCATGCAAGGCATCGTCCTGCCCTTCAGACCTGTCAAAGCCTAGGGATAGAAAATAACGGACTAAATAATTCCCACACAAGCAGGTGCTGACATGGGCGCCTACAAACAAGGTGGCCCAGGGATGTGAAGGAAGCAAGCTATCACCTGGGATAACCATTGGTAGCTTGACTGTTTACGGAGAGAAACCACTTGCGTAGGTGGCATAAAGGGATTGAGCACACAGAAACAAGGGCCTGGGGCTAGATATGCATTCCATTCGAGGGCTAGCCAAACGGACAGAAAACGGGATCATATGAAAAAGATGCTTTGCCCTGTTAGCGACATGACTCGGGGAAAGCTGGCACGGGTGGGTGTTAGTCTCCCAGTACCATTTAAACACAAGTCTTCTGGCTGTGACTTACTAGAACTTGAGAGGTCCAACATTTGTCACCAGCTCCCCTGTATATGTGTTTTATGTGGCATCTCAGGTATACTTTCATCCTATCACTGGTAAGTTTGGGGTCTGTTTTTGTGTCTAAAAGTCTGTTTGCTGGCAGTTGTAAAACCATAGTGCACTTCCAAATACTTCTAAAGGTCACAGATCCTTTTGTGAAGAATTCATGATTCTGTATCTACAGGTTGAAGGCATGCAGGTGAATCTTGCTCATCCTGGGAAGGGATGGATGGCTATGAAGTAGGTGCGGGAGGAGTTAAGGGGTGGTATAGTGCCTGTGGGAAGCTCTTCCCACCCCTGGGCAGGTAAGGCATGGAAGAAGGAAGCCACCGAGACGTTGGAGTTTGGAGATGCTGATGAAAGGTACGAGTACTACCAGTGTCTGGACCCTGGGCTGATACTTCCAGATAGTAGAACCTGACCTTGGCTAAACTCACCCAACTGGAAGCCAGAAAGCCAGTGTCCCACCAATGCAGCATCTATAGGCTAAGTCCCTAGAACACCCAATGGGTGAAGTAGATATGAGATGATCTTGTATCCACTCTAACCAACCCTAGCTTCAGCATTTCTGTGATTCCCAAAGAAAACCCAAGTTACAAAAGGAAGCCTTCATCTGACAAAATGTCTTCCGGCAATACATGCTGTCTTGAGATTTTTATGAAAGGAAGAATCTCAGAGAACTAATTGGAATGGTGAAGGATGTCAGACTGAGATGGTTTTAAGTTGGTTGCAAGCTTGGCTGATATAGCAGCTGGTCCAGGTTGGCCATTACTGAACCTCCAATGTCCAGCACTGTGTCTGGAACCCAAACGACTCTTGATAAACATTTGTCTGAACAACTTGACTAGTGAAACATCTAGAACATCAAGCGAAGTAAGAACAGGCATTTAGAACCTTTAGAACAGAGAAGTTCAACCTCACCATCAGGAGCTACCACTCTCAGACCTAGGAGAAGCAGATGAGTGACTGTTGGCTCTTCAGTTTCTGGTAGCTCTTAGACTACAGCTTCCAGCATCTTTCAGGCCATTTGAGAGTGGTGGATAGTGCCTCCCTCCATCTTTTTTGGTCACTTAAAAGAGCATCATTCTAACTCCTACAGCCTAATCTCAATCAACCCTTCCATTTATTCATGAATTTATTAATGCTTCTGGAAATCCTCAAGGAAGACAAAAAAAGTGCAATAGGAGCTGGATCCTGGGAATAGCAGCCTTCTCTGGCTAGGTGGAGAGTAAACCAGTGTCTGGGGAAGCAGGTTGCTACACCAGGCGACAGGTGCCAGCAGGCGAGCTGAATACCCACGGAGCTCTCTCTTGTTCATTTAGATCTGCCATTGCGTCATGGCACAGCAGCATCGTGGTAGGAACATGTGTGTTGGTGAGAGGTCACATGGCAAGACAGGAAGCTAAAGAACATTAGGAGTGGCAGGACTCATTGCTTTATAAGCCCCTTTGCAGGAACTAACTGGGCTCCCATGAGAGTTTTATCAGTTCCTTCAGAGGTCAGTGCCATTCCTAATGCCTTCATACACTCTCCCTAGGCTCCACCTCTTAAAGGCCCATATAGTCCTTCTACTTTACAACACTGGAGGCCAGGTTTCCAACACACTCAAACCACGCATGAACGATAGCACCAGTTCTTGGTAGAGAAGGGGGAATGAAGAGACCTGTCAGGTGGGTACAAAGTGGATGTCTGGGTTGGAAAGAGCAGAACCAAGGTATGGAGCGGGTGTAGAACCCT
The DNA here is from genome assembly GCF_978045245.1 of Mus caroli. Lineage (NCBI taxonomy): Eukaryota > Metazoa > Chordata > Mammalia > Rodentia > Muridae > Mus > Mus caroli. The sequence continues at coordinate 26,115,385 of NW_028227270.1, forward strand.
CACTAACTACTTTCTTTGCTTTTGGAAAACCGATATCTCTGGCTTCTAACTCCACAGTTAAATTGAAGGCATGCAGGAAGGGTGGTTTGGGTTCATTGTTAGTTTGGGCTTTATCCTCTAGCAACTAGAGATAGGGTACAAGGCTCCCAAGCTGTTATTACTGGCTTGCACAGCCATATGACCCTCAAGCATCTGACATAGGAAGGTAGCTGGCTGGGTTTAAAACATGATCATTTTTTTCTAAAGTTGCTTTGTTTTCAGAAGTCTTTGTTAAGTGGGATGTTTGTAGAATTTGAGCATGACTTGTGTATTAGTCAGAATTCTCTATGAAATAGAAGAAAGTCCATTTTGGGGAATAAGAACAGAGGAACAAGAACGGGGGTGGGAGCCCATCAAAATCTAAGGAGCAATGCTTTCTTAATTTGCTTGCATTTCCTTTTCTTTTCTTTCTTTTTTCTTTTTTCTTTTTTTATTTTTTGTTTGTTTGTTTTTCAAGACAGGGTTTCTCTGTGTAAGCTCTGGCTGTCCTGGAATGATTTTTATTCTTAGTGGTAAACCTTGGGAAATTATAAGTATTTTATAGTTGACCTCCCCCCCCAGCACTCATATCTCATGTTTCAAAGGACACAATAACCCTTCTACTCTAGAATGTGCTGCTTAGAACAGGCCCTGCTGGTATGTCTGTGATCTCAGCTACTCGGGATACCGAGGAGGGAGGGTCACAAGTTCAGAGACTACCTGGGCTACCGAGGGGCTCAAGACCAGCCTGAGGAACTTAGCAAGAAAAGGCTGGCACTGTAACTCCATGTTGGGGTTCTTGTTTCACCTGTGGGAGGCCCTGCAACCCTGTGTCTCCCACTAAGTACTGTCAAAAGTAGAATTTGGGTGAAATGTCTTTATTCTCCATAGTCTTTGCTCTGGAAGAAGTTATTCTGAGATTAGCTGATGATTCTCTCTCCACGCCCATCCCCCCCTTTGATCCCCCCTCCCAAAAGCTGGTTGTCACTTTTGAGTCTTGATCCTTAGGACTGCTCCCCAGAGCCTCCTCTGACCTGCGCATTGACGCCTGGCTTTTCAGCCCGAATCCAAGTATTTCCTTCACCTGATAGCCTACTGGATATCTTTCTTGGGTGAACTATGGATGCCTCAAACCCACATGCTCAAAATGCCTCCCTATGTATTCTTGTTCTTATACAACTCATCTGTCTATGTCGGAGGGATTAGCACCTCTGAGTGACCCCCACACTCCCAAGTCCCAACCCCAGAGATTCTTCTCCATCTCTTCCTTCTTTCCCGAAGCTGTTGGCCTCACCAGCTCTTTCTGGACTGTTATTAATGATCTCCACATCTCTGTTGGCCTTCTCCACTCCAAGCTGCCCTCACCCACCAGATTTACAGATACAGTGCACAAATCGCCGTCTTTCTTGTGTTGAATCTTTCTGAGGCTCCCCATTTTCTAGTGGCTCCTGTTAGTGTATGAGTCACTCTCTGTGTGTGTTTTCCTCCTGTCTTGCAGGTCCCAGCTCCCTTCATCTCTATTGGCAAACCCTTCACTATTCACCCTCTAAGAGCAGATAGACCCAGCATGTATTTCTGTGCCCTTTGCTCCTTTCTGGCCACTCCTCACCCTTAAGTGATATCATCCAGGCCTTAGCTCATAGTAGCATCTAGACACTGATGACTCCCAAGTTTATGGCTACAGTCAGCTAGCTACTGTTGAAGTAATAGGTTCAGAGATCTAACCACCTCCCTGGCATCTTCCCTTGGATTTTGTTCCTTTCTGTTGCTGTGACTGACAAAAGCAACTTAGAGGAGAAAAGGGTGTGTTTCATCTTGTACTTCTAGGTCATAGTTCACCATTAAGGGAAGTGAGCCACCACTTGGCTACACTTAATTTTTGCAAAATTGTACCTGCAGACCATAGGGCTAATGCTGATTCTCATGGCATCCATGAGTGGTCTTCTCTCTCTCTCTCTCTCTCTCTCTCTCTCTCTCTCTCTCTCTCTCTCTCTCTCTCTGACTTGATCTAGGTTGAGAATATTTAGTCTACAACTCTGTAGGAAGTATATTTGTTTCCTTGTGTACCTTTGGATGATTCTGTCTAATATTTCAGGAGGACTATGAGAAACTGGGGGCTAGAATCCTGGGCTACAAAGTTGTCTAGTGAGGTAGCCAGAGATGACACCAAGTGGTTTCTCAAAGTCAAAGGACAATGTTTAGTGTCAGATAATGATGTTGTGTAGTCCTTTGGTTTGGGGCAAGGACAGTGATGATATGACAGTGCTGTGCCCCCCCCCCCAAATGGATAAATTACAGGAGGACATTTAATGTAGGCATCGGCAGTGAGTTCAAGGGTCATGGAAGGCCAACCATGGCCTCAACTTTGAGTGTCAAAGACAAAGTACTCAATAGCACTGGCCAGCTAGTCTTCCCCCAGTCTTTCCCCCTCACTCCTTTCTCTGCCTTTTGCTCCCTTTCACTTTCTTCCCCACCCCCTTATCTCTTTCTTAGACAAGCTCTTTCTTTCTAACCAAGGCCAGCCTAGAACTGGCATCTTCTTATGTTAATTTCCCTGGTGCTGGTATTGCAGTCTTTGATCTGTGGAGGAGAATGTCTAATAGTTCACTCAGTGGAACCCAAATTGTGTACTTCATTTATTTAACTTCCATAACAGAAGCAGACTTGTATCACTGACAGACTATGACTGCTACGGCAATCCTGGGTGACCAGGTAGCTTGTTCTCTCTTCCCTTGCATCTTCTTGCTGAGTTATAGACCTGCGCAGCATGTCTGGAGTCAGAAAGCCCACTAGCCAATAGCCAATCAGAAGCCTCCTGACCCCAGCTTATAAGCAACACAGGGGCTTTGGGAAGGCCGTGGCCTGGTGGGACTTGATTTGGCTGTCCATTTCATTCATCTTCCCAGCAGAGTCCATTATCTGCAAAGTGAGACCTGAATGGCCTTGAAAGATGTCTTCATTGTATTCTTGTTTGTTTGTTTTGTGTGCATGTATGTGTGAGTGTGTCCGTGCATGTTTAACAGTGCATAAGCCATGACGCACATAGAGGTCTGGGGACAGTTTATAGAATACACTTCTCTCCTTTCACTATGTGGGTCCCTAGGTTCAGACTTAAATCATCAGGTACCATTACCCTCTGTACTGTCCTCCTACCCTGATAACTGTGTCATGGAGATGTTAGAAGAATATAAAGTATCTGGTTCAGTGTTGAACCAGCTGAAATGAAAAGACATTGAGAAAAATGTCAGGATCTGAGAGGAGAATCTGATTGGCGCGTGCTCGGGAAGAATGAACGTTCTGCTGCATTCGCGTTGAATTTGTCTTATTCGCTTTGCCATGGTACCTGGGCTGGATCAGAGGAAGATGGCTGGGGCCCAAATAGATGGTTTTATTCTTGATTTAGGGTGCCCAAGGAGGGACATGGGGTAGGGACAGGACAGTGCAAGTGATGGCTGGTTAGTGTGAAGAACCGGAGAAGAAGGAAGCCAGGAGGCTGGAGCTTGGTATCCTAGTACTTACTCATTTTAGAGACTGGGTCTGGACAGGGACGCTTTACTGTGAGCCTTTGGTGATTCTCACACTTAGACGCAGCCGTGTCATTGACACTGTATGTGAGAGCGAAGCTTCACTAGGCAGTTTTACACACCCCTTTCCCCACTACACTGGGAATCCTGTAACTTTGGCTCCCTGTCGCTTCCTCCTTTCCTTCCGCAGCTTTGCCTCATTACTTTCCCTTTCTTTCTTCTTTTCCCTCTTCTCCCTTTCCCTTCTTCTGCAGTGCCTAGGAGGGACACCATGGATAATAAATATTTCACCATAGTGCAGCAGGATTGTAACAAAAAAGGTGTAAATATTAGGCACCTGAAGATACTTACAGCTTAACAATTCATGCAGACTGTCAGGGCTCAGGCTAAAGGCGTTGTGACACAGTCTGATTTTATGCACTGTCTCGGGAACAATGGACTATTTGTAGCAGGTATAGCCTGTAGACATCCTATCGAGCATCTCTTGAGAGCTCTTCTAGAAAACCCCACACTCCAAGAAACAAATGACATGTCTAGCATTTGTCTTTTATAGATCACTGGAAAGGGGACTTGGAGACGTTTCCATTTCCTGACATTCCCTCCCCCCCCCCCGTTTTCTTCCTCACTTTTCTCTTAATTTATTCTCTGGAAACATGTCACATCTGAAAATAATAGTTCATATCACTTCAGGAATATTTCAGGGTACACGTGTAGCATGTTCCAACTGTTTTCAGTACCCAAAATATAACAAATGGAGTTAAGGGAGCATGCAAACAAATTTGGGTTGAGAGATGCTGGCAAACTTGATCCACTGTTTTTTTTGCTTTGTTTTGTTTTTGTTTTTGTTTTGAGATAGAGCTCCAGTGAGGGAAATCTTGGAGAGCCCTGGCTAAAGTTAGCAGGTGTTTAGAACCTGAATCCCGAGTCCTAAGAAAGACACCATGTTCCAAAACGCCAGTGAGATTTGACTTCCTAGGAGTTCTAGGAAGGCGTTGCTCAGAGTCCAGTAACCAGGATGCAGCTATGTGACTCAAAGTCGGGGATCAACATCCTCGGAGGGGCGCTAGGACCCAGGCACCCGCCGGCCTTGGGACCTTTGGAGGAGTAAAGGCAGTGGAGGAGATTGGCAGGCAGAGTCCCTTGGAGCGACCAGACCCTTCTTGCAGAGGGAGCGAGGTTAAAGGTGCAAAGGAACAGCTGTCTAGTGCACTCCATGAGCGGCTGCTGCTAGGGGCACAGGCACCTGCCCGTTGGGACAGCAGCTGGGGATCGCAGCGGGTATGGACCAGCAGCAGAGCGTGCGCCAGGTGAGTCCAGTACACTGTCTGCAGATCGCTGTCTTAGGGCACACTGATCCCTCCCCAACCGAACCTGGCTTTGAACCCTTGGTGTGGAGGAGGTCCTTCCCCGCCCGCCCCCCCTCCCCCCAGTCTTTCCATGTTTAGTAACTGGCTCCCATCTTCCTCTATAGGGAGATACCTGAAGTGCTTTAAGTGCCCGCCTTGCGATTTCTAATAGTAATAGTTCTGTCACACGGATCTATGCACGGCTTGGCAGCGATCTTTGCTTCCCTGCCTGACTGCTGCCTCCTGTTGCGCACTCACGCACGATGTTCCCACGCTCTTTTTTTCTCCTGGGTGCGGGGCCCCTTGCTGTTCGACTGTGTTTCCAAAGGCCCTGCAAGATTATTTCCTTTTCCAGGAAGCCAGGCAAGTCAGCTTTAGTCCTCCGGTGCCGGTGTACGGAGTAGGTATGGTATAGGGGCAGGTGTAGGTGCCTGCATGTGTGCCTGGCGCCTCCTGCTGTTGCGGACCCAGTGCAATTTCCTGCATAGGTGTTCTCGAGGACCGAGGAGTCTCATCCTGTCTAATGCGAGAAGATATTTGTGTACAAGGGAGGCAAGCAGGGTACCTGGGAGAGAAGAAGCTCTTTGTGACAGTCCTAATGCCCTGGGGCCGGGTGGGTGGGGGGTATCACAGGAAAATGACCATGAGCAGGGTTAAAGAAGAAGGGGTTGATTCAAGGCTAAGTGCGTTTTGAGAAGGAGACAACAGTTAACCGAAACACATTTAGTCTTGTGAGAGGTGAGGCTTGTGCCAGCCTTTAAAAAAAAGAAGTCTTACTAAATAAAGGATCTCAAATCTTCTACAGTCTTCTAATGCCTTCAGGGTACCTGTGACCACCTGTATACATTGGTTTACCTGTTCCAGGTCGAGGGCCTTGAGCAAACGCTTCCGTGAGGCTCCTGCAGCGAGCTACTGGAGCTAACTGGGACCAGGGACGTTAAAATCATTCAGGTTGACATTTGGGTCTCTCTCCAGTGCATGGGATGGTTTGGCATGCCTGCTTCGAAGGTTCTTTGACAGTCTGAAGTGTAAAGCTGCAATGCCTCTCTAAGACAGTCTTCCTCCAACTCTGGAGACAGTCAAAAAAAACATTTACCTAGGATGCTGTGTGTGTGTGTGTGTGTGTGTGTGTGTGTGTGTGTGTGTGTGAGAGAGAGAGAGAGAGAGAGAGAGAGAGAGAGAGAGAGAGAGAGAGAGAGAGAGAGAGAGGCAGAGGGCCTGCACTTTAAGGCGTTAGAATCTGCCGGTTTGCCAGTTCTTGCTTGCTCGCCCTACTGACCTTGAACGGGCTATTTTAATTCGGCAGAGTTTTTCCAAGTTTCTCAGTTTTCCAAGAAGTAGAAACTGAAGAAGGATAACTCAACAGCGGCGGGAAGAACTGGGATGCGAGGAGCTGAGTGAGGGCTCTCCGGCTCCAAGAAGCCTCAGGCCGTCTGTGGCTTACAGGGTGCCCTTAGGCCCGGGGTTCTCTGACAGGATTTTGCCAAATTCAGAGACAGTCTATCTTTGATTTCTCATCTTTTTGCAGTCTTGCCACAGCTTGTACTAAATTCCAAACAAAGCATGTATGGTCTGAAGAGACAGTGGATCAGGTGCACGGATAGACTGAATTTTGATTCCAGGTTGTAAAGTCACAGGAACGTTTCAGGCTTATTATGGTCTGTGGAAATAGACCTGAGTGGTGTCTTTAGACCTCAGAGAGTACTTGGGTGGGCCTTACAGGAAGGTCTGGCTGACCTGGAAAATGGCTACATAACTGGGAAAAGACCTAGTCCTCTCCTTGAGGCCCAGCTTGGTCACCCTCCCATAGGCTTGAGGAGAGGGTCCCTGAGAGAAGACACAGTGTGCTGTGTATCTCACACGGGTGTGTGCACCTTCAGTTACACCTGACACACACAACTGATTGAGCTGGGAATGACTCAATTTTGACTCCTCAGAAGAGCAGTTTATTAGTTCAGTAGTAAGATAGTGAAATTCTCATTAGAAGCAACATTGACTATTGGAATGCCTCATATTACCAGAGATGAGTAGTGTAGGTACTACTTTAAAAAAACAAAAACAGAAACAGGAACAAATACAACCGTTTTTAGTTTTTGTTTTTCCAGGATGAGAAATGAGCAGAATGATTCATAGTGGTTCTCTTTAACTGTTTTTTTTAAATTTTATTTATTATTATTATTATTATTTGGTTTTTCAAGACAGGGTTTCTCTGTGTAGCCCTGACTGTCCTGGAACTCACTCTGTAGATCAGGCTGGCCTCAAACTCAGAAATCCACCTGCCTCTGCCTCCCAAGTGCTGGGATTAAAGGCGTGCGCCACCACTGCCCGGCTAATTGAATAATTTTTAAAGAAATAAAAGAGGCAAAGTAAGTTCAACCCAAGCCACAGGAAGTCTTGTTCTTCCAGTTTTCCAGCCACAGGAAGTCTTGTTCCTCCAGGGAATGCTCTCCATCCCTGATGGTGGAAGGGCTGGTTGTTTCTGCGAATTTTTCAGATGGGAGGCATGGAGATCACACAGCTGGTGGATGGTAGAGCTGAGCATGCTGGGCTTGGTTACAAAGATCCAACTAAGCAGAGTAAAGGGGGAGTGAACAGAGAGACTGAAGGTAGAAAGGCCATGTGTATGCCTCGGTGCATTGAAGGTAAAATATCCTTCACGAGTGAGACTTTTCTTCATCTTTGCTTTTCTTGTTTTTATCAAAATGACATAGATATTATCTTATGTCACGGAAGAAACCGAACCCTTTATGACTATGTGCATCTGAGTCAGGGGTATGAACCACCATCTATTTAAACAATTCCCAGTGGACCGGGCACTTGGATTACTTAGGCAGATATTTTACTAGCACTGTGGATTTTTATTTACACATATGTGTCTTTGTGTGCATCTGTGTATCTATTCAGCTATTTCTAGCAAGTCAGTTCCCAGTGTTGAGATAGCCATGTGAAGAAGTGCAGTTGCTATTACGTATGTACTTTTGAACCACAAACCTTTCCAAACTTTGGACGTTGGGTCTAGTTCTTCTACTGACGTAGTTTTGGACTTTGGTGGATCATTTGATCTGAAGGGATCTCATGAATACTATTATGACCTAGAGGTGATAGGATCTGTTGGTTTCCAAAGTCTTTTCCAACTCTAAGACTATGCAAATATATGCAATTGGGAGTTGAACAGGTGAAATAGTCTGTATAAGATTGTATTTTATACACAGAAATAACTTCATTGTTTAACTTTAATTTTTTAGAACTTTATACACGAGTACTAAATTTACATAATTTACAAACTGTTCTCCAATTCCTCCTCCACTCCTATCAGCCCTTCTTAAATGTACGACTTCTTTTTCTACTTTGTGTCTATGTGTGCATGTACATATTAAATATACCTACTGAGTCCAGTTATTATTGCCCTGATGCACTTATCTTTCGGGCTGACTATGGAAAAATGGAAACCAATTAGGGGTGTCTCTCAAAAGAAAACTGATTCTTCTATCTGTAGCTCTTCATCTAGTGTTAAGGCCTTGTTAAATATTTCCCCATCTATGTTGGCATGCCACAGTTTGGTCCTGTGCAGGTCTTGTGTGAGCACCCATATCATTAAGAGGCACAAGCATAATTTCCCTGACATGTCTAGAAGACACTGTCTCCTGTTGTTCTTTCAGGGACTGAGGCTCATAAGCTCTTTCAGGTCCTCTTCTGTGATGTTCCCTGAGCTTTACCTGTAGGGGTTGTATTGTAGATATCTCAGTTGGGGCGTTTTGACCAGTCATGAATATCTACAGCAGTCTCTTTAGCTGCTAAAAGCAGTTGCATTTATTTGTGGATATAAGGATAAGTATCTAGAATATAGTTAGAGCCTATATCAATTTAGAAAAATGACAGTGGTATGTCCTGTCCTGGGGACCATGTCCTCTCCTGCCTTGTGCTCATGGCCAGGTCTTCAGTACCAGGAATGAGTTTTCTCCCACTGAGCAGGCCCTAAGTCCAGTTAGACATCTGTCAGTTACTTCTAAGAATTAAGCAGCACCTTTGTGCCATTGGCAATATTTTGCTCAAATAACAATTTAATGTGGTCTCCAAGCACTCTGGCAGCCTAGCTTATGTGAGGCAGATTTGTGTGTCAGAAGTGGCTATGTCACAGTTATAAACCAACTCTGCAATTTCAGTGGATTAAATAAATGGTTTACGCCTCACACTCTATGCCCAAAGTTGGTTGACAGAGTGCTTGCTCCACACAGTCTCTCAGGGAGCCAGGCTGGCAGAAGCTCTGCCACCCTGTGACTCTGCTACTTTAGAACATGTGGTCTTGATGGTTTTATGGCAGGGAAGATGACAGCCTCGGTCAAAAATTAACAACCGTCTTTAAATGCCTCTGCTTAAGAGTGAAGCCTAGTTCTTCTATTTCTCTGTGCTTTGGTCAGAACTAGTTGTGTGGACCTTACTCAGATACATGGACACAGAGAAGTCAAAGAAGAAGAAGAAGAAGAAGAAGAAGAAGAAGAAGAAGAAGAAGAAGAAGAAGAAGAAGAAGAAGAAGAAGAAGAAGAAGCAGAAGCAGAAGCAGCATCTGAGGAGGAGGAGGAAGAGGAAGGGGAAGGACGAGGAGGAGGAGGGAAGGCAGCCATGTACACAGCAATCTGTATCAGTGTATGGAGGCAGATATAACAAAGTGCCAAAGGCTTGCATAGGAGAAAATTGATTCCTCATAGAAATTTAGTCTCATAGACTAGAAACCCAAGATCAAGGTCCCAGCAGGACTGGCTGCTCTGATGACCTCACTTCTTGGCTTACAGATAACAGTCTTTCTGCCCTTTATCTAGTCCTTTCTCTGCATGCCTGTGTTCTGATCTCTTCTTACACAGACACCAATCACATTGGATTAAGGGCCATGTTAATAACTCCATTTAATATTAATCCTTTTTAAAGACTGCCTCCAAATATCCTTCTGAAGTACTTAGGAACCCGGGCTTCAGTAGACTTGGGGCATTACAGGTTGGACCATAATTCATTGTTTCTATTAAATGACACGTGATGGGATATAGTCACTCCATGTTTATCGGAGGAGTCCTGTAAATTTCTAAAACATCACAGAATCATTCCTCTTTATATCTCATTCATCTCTCTGATCCCCTGCTCTCACATTTTGAAACAAAAAAAATGTAATTTTTTTCCCAATTTTTCTGGGCATTATTCAAAAGGGCTTCATTTAATAAGTGCATCAAGAATACACCTTCTATTGCAACTGTGTGCATGCATGACTAAGGGAGACCAAGACTGGCACTGTGGGCAGTCTGAGAGCCATCCCATTAGGCCATAGATACTGTGTACACTGTGTTTATGGACACAGCTCCTACTGTAAAGCTAGGTAAGGGCAATGGTGAAGCTCATTGCATCTTGTGGATGGATCACCAGCATGGATCTGTGCCCGCGCTGCTGGCTGGACAGCCTCTGATAAACGGCTATTAGCCAGGCAGTAGCTGCAAAGGATTCACATTGTCTGTGAATGTGTAGATAGTTTTAGCTTCCTGTTTTTGAATTTTTCTATCAAGGGATGCGCTGTTGATTAATTATTGATGACAGTTATTTCAAAAGGTTCGGTTGTAGTTTGACATTAAAACTGAAAGTCATTGTTTATTCAGAGCGTCAAGGAAATAGAACATGGGGTACACATTTGATAATGATAAAGTATTTGTCAATGAAGGAATGATGAAATTTTAGCTTTGTTTCCTTAGTCTATTTTGCAAAGTACAAGCTTTTAAGAAAGGCAGCTTACAAGTACATATGGCTAAATTTAAGTTATGTTATTGAGGTGTCTACAAAAGGATTATCTATTTGATGTCAGGTAACTGGAAGGCAGGAGAAATTGCCTAACCCTTTGGGATGGATGTAAATAATCAAGAATGAGAAACCAGTAGGATTAGTTCTCTAGGACCGTCCTTTGGCTATCATATTGGTTAATGGTCAGCAAGGATTTTTTCTTAGTGATACAAGAAGTGATGGAGATTTGCATCTCCATGTGCCTTAGATGTGATGAAATCTAGCAGCAGTGGCAAGAACCAGAACCAGCGTCCCCATCTCACAAGCAGTGTCCCTTCACCTTCATACATCAATGTATACATTTTCTGGCAAGGTATTGTCTGGCCTCAGCCTTCTGACTTGTGACATAGTCAATAACATGTCCCAGAACCGAGTGTCTCTTTAGGGATAAGGCACATGTCTTAACCTATTTGTATTACTATAACAAAATGTCCAAGATGGGAAACTTTATAAATATCAAAATTATATTTCCAATAGTTCAGTAAGATTGAAACATCTAAGATCAAAATGTCAACACATTGGGCTTTGTGACAAGCATGCTGTCTGCTTGCATGGTGGCATATTGCTGCTGTATCCTCTAGAGTGAGGAGGGCCATGTCTTCACAATGTACAAGGGATAAAAGCCATGGTGAGTGGCACAATTCCCTCTGTAAACTCTTTTAATAGTTGCAGTCAATCAATCCATGAGGTGGAGCCTTACAAAGGGTCACCCTCCCTATGTTATTATCCATTTGGGGATTAAATTGCTAACATGTATTTTGAGGAATACATTCAGACCACACCATTTCCCCCTTAGCCTCCAAAACTCATGTCCTTCTCACATGTGAGTTACACTTATTCCATCCCAATAGCCCACAAAGTCTCAATTTATTCAGCACCAACTCAAAAGTCTAAAGTCCAGAGTCTTATCTTAATCAGTTATGAGTGAGACTCAAAGCAAGATTAATCTTAAGGCAAATTACCCTCCAGCCACGGGCTACAGAGTCAAACAAGTCACACAATATAGACATTCCCATTCTCTCTCTCTCTCTCTCTCTCTCTCTCTCTCTCTCTCTCTCTGTGTGTGTGTGTGTGTGTGTGTTTCACTGCTTTGTATTGCTGCCACTAAATACCCAAGATGGGGTAATTTACAAAGAAAAGAAATCATTTATTTTTGAAGACATTTACTTGGTTGTATGTATATGAGCGTTTGCCTGCCCCTATGATGTGGTTTTCCTGCAGGGCCAGTGCCCACAGAGACTGGAACCCCTGGAACTATAGTTACAGACAGCTGTGACCTGCCCTGTGGGTGCTAGGTCTTCTGTAAGAGCAACAAGTGCTCTAACTGATGAGTCATCTCTCCATCCCTAGAAATATATTTCTCTAGCCCAGAGTCTTGGTCTTACTCCCATGGCTCCACTAAGCATTGTCCTGGTTGGGGACTCTGCGGCAGCTCCAACCTCACCTTTCTGCTCAGCATTCCCTAGTTAAAAGACTGGTGACTGCTTTCCGCAACAAGTCTTTACTAGGGCCTCCCTCTCTGATCTATCTTTTAAAGTATAGGTCAAAGAATAACATGGGTCCTCTCCTGAATGCATGTAGCATTAACACAGTGTGAGCATCACCAAGATTTTCTGTCTGTACCCTTGAGCAGCGGCCATTGCTTCACCTGGTCCTGTTGAACCATGGCCGGGGCTGCCAGAGAATGACCTTTGGTGGACCATGGGCACCAACACACTCCATGAAAGCTTCCTACTTTTGTGATGCTCTGGTCCCCTAGGGTGGAACTGTGGCTTTATAAAGAAGAGAGGCTCCAGCTGGTATTCTTGCTCTGTATCGCCCTGTGCTATGCTATGACACAGCAAGAAGGCCCTTACCAAAAGCCAAGCAGGTGCCAACTTTTAGATTTCCTGGCCTCTTAGAACCATAAGCCAGCAGGAGACATTGGTGACATCCACAAGGTGCTAAATCTGCAAGAGAACAGGGGTTGAAAAGAATTAGAATGTTAGCTTTCTAGCTCACATATCTCTTGAAGGATGCTCTGTGGAGACCATTCCTTAAGCTGGCCATTTCCTAGAAGGAAGATGGCTTGGTCAATATCTGAACATTCATGATTCCCTTACCAGTGCACAGTCCAGGTGGTCACATGGGTTACACAGTAAGAAAGACATGATCTTTCTACATGTTTAACACCTGCTTTCTACTTCTACTTAGAATTCTTGGGAGAATTCTCTAGACTGTTTTTGTTTACAATACAGCACTTTAGAAACCAGTTCTCATGGTATTGCTACTTGTGTGGCGGGCATAACTTCTGTCGGAAAGGCCACCATTTACCCACAATCTTTGCAGCAGCAGGAAGGATCCCATGGGTACAAGAAACGATGGGGATGGGGTTGGGGAACGAATCAGGGCAGTGACCGTAGGGAAGGACAAAGGAAGGGATGGAAGGGAACTGTGCATGGAGGAAGGGTGACACAGTGTGTCACAGCACATAGGGTCCGCAGCAATATTGTCTGACTACAGCAGACATGGACAAGGTTCTGCATCTGTTTCAGGCCCCATGTGGTAACCTCAGGGCTGAGGCATTAATGGGTTGCCACTCACTTCTCCCCAGTTTGGTGGGTGCATTGGTAAGGAAGCTTTTGGGGTAAAAATGAAGCCCCCAGCAGAAGGATGGAAGGAAGGAGGCTAGGGACAACTGTCATTGGATCCCACCTGTCAGATGGCCTCTTGACTCTGTCCAGGTATAGCTGTACTACCTTGTCCTCTCCTCTCCAGTCTCTCCTCCTGCCTTACAGCAGTGGCTTCCAATCCTCCTGATACCTTGACCCTTTATACAGTTCCTCATGTTGTGGTGACCCCCAACCATAACATGATTTCACTGCTACTTCATAATTGTAATTTTGTTTCCATTATGAATCATAACATAAATATCTAAAATGCAGGATCTGATATTCAACCTCCTCTTCAAAAGTGGTTGCAGCTCACAAGCTGAGGGCCACTGCTTTAGAGGGACTTATCCAGACTGTAGGATCTCCTTTGCCTCCATCTTACACTGTGGAGAAAAGGTCAAGAGAGGTGGGGAAGATGGGGAAAGGGAGAGTCAGGTGATGGTGAGTGCTAGAGAAACATTGCAAGAGCCAGCTGCAAGGACTGTCCGGGAAGGTGTGAGCCATGTTGTCCTGTTGGATACAGCCAGAAGTGAAGGCCTCCCTTGTCTTATAACATTTGAGGTCAGAGCTGAAGGGAGTAGGGAGTGAGCCGTGTGGGGATTTGGGAAAAAAATATTCCAAGCAGGAGTAACAGCAGGTGTGAAGATCCTAGAGGAGCTGTTGTTGTATTTGAGGTGAAGCAGGGAGGATGTGGGGCAACAGCAAGGGCAGCAGTGGGGTTGAAAGCAACCATTCTCAGAAAGCCACACTATGGAGACCTTATGGTTCCAGATGGGAAGTGATGGCATCTGGCTGAGATCACAGGTGCTCATCTATAAAGTCCTGGAGGATATCTCGGGGTACTAGGTAAAAAGATGAGCTAAGAGACCACTGCCAGAACCTAGTCTGGAGATGGTGGTGCCTTTGGCCAGGATGGTAGCAGTGGCAGGGATGGTAAGGCATAGTTAGGTTCTGATTCAGTCTCCTAAATGGTGTAACAATGTTTGCAGGTGGGTAGGATACACGGCGTGAGTATTGCAGGATGTTTGATCACTGTGAACCCTGAGATTGTTTTACTTGCTGAAAAAAGCTGTTTCTAGTTGTGGTGTGGCTCAGCCTTAGCACACACCTTTAAGCCCTCTGGCTGAAATAAAGACATGCCCTTAGTATATAACTTTAATCCCAAACAATGCCCTTAATATACACCTTTAATCTCAAACAATGAAGGTAAACTTAGTTTGTAGGAAATACCCATTTTAAAAAGTGATGTCTAATTGAGGGGCAGACAAAGTGATGAATCAGAGAAAGATTTGACAGAATAGATGTATTTAACTCTCACGAGAAGAGAGAAAAGTTACTTGAGAGAGGAAGAGAGAGAGACAGAGAGAGGGGGGGAGGGAGACACACACACACACAGTAGTCTCTTTTATCTTGAGAATTTTACAGAGACAGGTTGAAGAGAGAACAAGCTAGACACATGTGAAGACAGAACGAGCCAGAGAATAAGCAGGAGCCAGAAGGTTAAAACAGATGCCTAGAGTTAGTTTGAGGCCATGCAGAGCAAAAAGTGAGAGACTACGAGAGAAGCCAGATCGAATCAGTAAGCATGAAGAGGAGTTTGAGGCAGAGCAGCCAGAAGTCAGAGAGAACTAGAAAGGGTGAGCTAACTCACCAGTAAGCAGAGGCTGAAAACATTCCAGGCCTAGGTAAGATGGTACAAAGCTAGAAGCTTTCAGGACCAGGTCTAGGTTAGCAGCATCTGGAGACAATTACATCATGTGAATAAAAGATACATTTACATGTGAGAAAGGTCAAAGGTGATAGACTCTCTCTCCAAAGTCCTCCCCAGATCTAACACGGGGCGAACTTTTACCTCATTCCATTGGTCAGGTTTGCTACCTCTATTTTTGTTCATAGCCCCATGAATTCTTCTCCGTGAGTTGCCACAGATACTCTGGGCTGATACCAAGAGTGACCGTCATCTGGAGAGATCTAAAGCCAGACCTTGAGGGCAACAGTCCACCATGTCATGGTCAAAACGAAGGACTCCTTCCCCTGGAGTTCTAAAACCTTGAGAGCCAGAAAGATATGAGAGGGATAGGGGATTGTGCTTTATTGACAAAAAAATGTTATTCATAGTAACTGAATCATGACCAGTGGGAAAATGAAAACCAATGAATCAGATGGGTTATTTTGTAAAGACGTAGCTTTATTTTATGTCTATGTGTGAATTCCTGCTTGTACATATGTGTGCCTGGTGCCCTGACACTAGTAGACTTCATCAGATTCCTGCAGTCAGAGCTGTTTGTAGTTTGTAAGCTGTTGTGTGGACGATGGAAACTGAACCTGGCCCTCTGTAAGATCTGTAAACACTTAACTGCTGGGTCATCTCTCAATCCCCTCCCTCCAGAAGTCATTTTTGGTACAAGGGATGAACGGGAGAGAGGAGAGTGCATTGTTCTAGTTTCATTGTGTTGCCGTGACAAACACCGTGGTCAAAAGCAACCTGGGGAGGAAAGAGTGTATGAATTATTACAAGTCACAGTCCAGTGCCAAGCAAGAGTCAGCAGGTGGCAAGAGCAACTGCATTACCAAGGTCAGATTGACAGTGAGGGGTGACAGACCCAGAGGTCTCCTGGGACATTACTGTCCAGGGCGTCTGCCTGGTATCCAAGATGCTTTTACAAGTTGTTCTCATGATTCTTCTGGGTCTAACTTGTGAACAATATATTTGACCTGTTGTTCATACCTGTCTGGCTGCATGTCATGTGTGCTTCAATGCTGGGATGCCAGAGAGCAGCAAGTGGGTTGCTCAGGAGAGATAGGATGCAATCTGAGGGTCTCTAGCCCAGCCAGAGTGAAAGGTTCTGAGGGGCTCTGGCCTGGCTGGAACTGCCAAAAGTCATACAGCTCTATGAGGCGGGGTTCTTCACTGCCTTTGCAGCCCAGGTGCTAATGGCAGCAGTAGTGGTGAGCTGGGGTGGTCAGCCAGAAGCCATAGCTGGAGCCAGTAAGCCAGTGGTAGGATGTGGCTGCATAGCAGAGCCAAGGTTCCGCGATGAGTGCTTTGGAAGAGAAAACTCTTCCTCTGGAGTGTTGCAGCTCAATAGAACAGCCACTCTCAGATGATTCTTGGTGAAATAACCCCTGCACTTTGTGTATAGGACCTTGTAAACATTTTGGGAGTAGGGTGGGATCGAGGGGTAGATGCTTCTCATTGACTCAGTCTGAGATGTTAGGGATGCTCTATTTGCATGGGAGAGGATTTCAGGTGTTGTCACTACATGACTGGTTGTCATGGCCCTCTTAATATGGTGTCATGGCTACACATTCCAGAATAGGCAGAGCCTGGCCTTGAGTTGGTTCCAACCCCTGCCGTTCTCAGTTATGAGATTTACCAGGGTTTTGAACTTGCTTCGACCTTACCAGTTCTTCTGTCTGATGGCATGCTCCACTTGTTCCACACAGACCCTCTGTAGAAATGATACTAGAAAGTTCCTTAGCACATATTCTAGAAAATATATCCAGCACATATTCACCTGGCTGAAGACTCTCCAGGTCCATGCATACTCTGACAAGAGTGCTCCGTTGTTATTTTCTTATGCTCAGGAGCTGAGATGTGTCGTCTCCTCACAGATTACTGTAACAAAATATCACACCCTGGGATGACCTAAACAACTGAAGTTAAATTCTCAGTTCTGAAGACTGAAAGTATAAAGTCAGGGTGCTGGGTGCTGGGTTCTGGGTGCTGGGTGGTAGGTGTGTTCTAGTGAGTTGTTTCTTTCTGACTTGTGCACACCCTTCGTCATCCTGCTATGTCTCTCCCCCCTCCCCCGTCTCACTCTCTCACACACTTTATTTGCATGTGTGTGTGTATTTGCATATTTACATATATTTGCATGAGTGCCTGTTTGTGCATGTATGTGTGTGAATGTGCATGTTGTGTGGACACGTGCACACATACATGTCTGCATTGTGCATATGTGTGTGTCTGTGAACATTACAGTGTTTCTTCTTATGAAGAGACTCCTTTCTAAGAGGATTAGGTTCCTTATCCTCATTTAACCTTAACTGCCTTGCTGAAGCCTCCTCTCTAAGTACAGGCTCATCAGGCATTATGGCTTCCACTAGGGACTTGGGGGAGATAATAGTTTTGTTTATAACAGTTAAATGCTGCAAGTTAAAAAATTTTTTTTTGCTTGAAGTATATGTATTTACAATAAACTAAACCACATACTTTTCAAGTATACAATAGATGAGGTTATTTTTCTAAAATGGGATCTCACTATATAGGTACTGACATGGGACTCACTGTAAAAGTCAGACTGGCCTCCAGCTCAGCGATCCACCAGCCTCTATCTCCCAAGACCTAGGGTTAAAGGTGTAGACCATCACACCTGGTCGCCATTCTTAAGGGTTTTGTTTGTTTGTTTGTTTGTTTCTCTGTATAGCCTTGGCTGTCCTAAAACTCACTTCAAAGACCAGGCTGGCCTTGAACTCAGACATCCACCTGCCTCTGCTTCCCAAGTACTGGGATTAAAGGCAGGCACTGCCACCACCTGGCTCCATTCTTAAGTTTTGATGAAGAGTTTCATTGTGTAATGTGCAATGACTACTGTTGTGTGATATAATCTAGTTCCATTGACTCAGCCTTCTTAGAGTCAGTTCATGACCAGAGAGTCATGAGGCATCCACTGATCTTTCTATTACTGTGAACACAGTTGCCTTTATTTGTCTATGCCAATTATACCATGGGTTGTAATGGATTCAAATGCCCACCATAAATAACTAGGCTCAAATGTTTGAACATTTGGTCCCCAGATGGTAGCACTGTTTTGGGAGGTTGTGGGACCAATGGAAGTTAGGACTAGTTAGAGGAAGTGGGTTACCGTGGAGAGGGTCTGGAGACTGTGTAACCTTGCCCTGCTTTCTGTTCTCATCTCTGTTTCCTGTGCCACTGCAATGTGAGCAAGCAGCCCCCCGTCCCCCCAGTTCTGTTGCCACAACCAAGGGTCATTCCTGCCACCGTGCCTTCCCTCCATGGCAGCCTGCACCTCACCAGGCCTTCCTGCCACGGTGGCCTGCACCTCACCTCATACCACAAACAACTGAAACCTTCCGCCCTTCATTCTCTTAACAGGTCTTAGGTAATGAGAAAAGTACCACACGTATGTGACCCTTCGTGGCTGCTCTCTTTCACTCAGTATTACACACACACACACACACACAATCTGAAGTGTGCCAATTCAGGTCTTTTAGTTTTTCATTGTATGTGTGTACTACAATTCATTTATTCCTGGACTCGTAGACCTTTGAGTAGTTTCCAGGTCAGGGATAGTATTTAAAAAGCTGCCTTGACCACCTATAGATAGATACGCTTTTAGACAGAAATGACTAGCGGCAGTGGCATGGTTCTCGGGTGAATGTGTTGTATGTTTAATAAAAAAAACACACAAAGTGAGTAAATGCTGTATATTTAATAAGAAAATGCACAATATCAGTAGCCATAGAGGAGAATCTGTAACAACTGCATTTTCGCCACAGCAGTGGTTCATTTGCTTCATTGATGGCAGACAGCGAACATTTTCCAAGTGATTAATGTCCATTTTTATTTCTGATCTTGTGAGATTATTAAAAATTGCATCCTGTTCTGAGTTAGATTTTATCCTCTGATTATCAACTTGCAGGAATGTGTGTGCCTGTCCACATGTGTGTCTCTCTGTGTGGTGTCTCTCTCTCTCTCTCTCTCTCTCTGACAGCCACTGTCCCCACACCTATCTCTAGTCCTGTGAGATAAACATACCCCAGATATATTTTCCTCCCAGTCAATGACTTCCTGTTTTCTTTTCTTTTTTTAAAGAAAGATTTATTTCATTTATTATGTGTCCACTGTCACTGTCTTCAGGCACACCAGAAGAGGACATCGGATTTCATTACAGATGGTTGTGAGCCATCATGTGGTTGCCAGGAATTGAACTCAGGACCTCTGGAAGAGCAGTCAGTCCTCTTAACCGCTGAGCTATCTCTCCAGCCCCCCTTTCCTTCTCTTAAAGGCACTTTACAAGAACAGACTGCCAAGCTTCTGTTGGCCTCCCAGACACACTTTCCTCCTTTCTGTGACACATTCCTTTTACATTTTCCCCCCCTAAGCGATCTTTGCCAACTCCACGTTTGTAAACATCTATGTTTACTTCTAGAAGTTTCTAAGCCTCGGATTCTTTGCTGAATTCTATGACCCATGTGGCTAATGTTTGTGCATGGTGTAACGTAAGGGCAAGATTTACTCATGAGCTTACTTTGTCCCATCGTTTCATGTACAGTCAGCCTTGCGCCACTGTTGACAGACTCTATCCTCCCAGGGAGTTCCATGGAAGTGCTGCTGAAGCTGGCTTGACGAGTGATGCTGTACCCGGACAGTATACTGTTCCATCTTCCTGTTTGTCTGTCTGCTTTGTTCACTGTGGCTTTCTACTCAACCTTAGAAGCAGGCTTTGTCTTTCAATTGTGTTTGCTGAATTCACCGAGTTATCGTAGATCTTTTGTACTCGACACAAGTTTTATAACCATTTGGTCAGTTTCTAGATCGGAATGCCATTAAGTAGATCCAACCATTTTTGTTGGTTGTCCCGGCAACAACAACACGGCTGCCAAGGAACCGAGTGGAGCTTGATGAGCCACACCCGGGTTTCCCACACCTTTTTATTGGTGTTTTAGCTTTTAGCAAAGAGAGTCCCAGGGAAAGGTTTGTGCTTCCCAACATCATCATAAATAGCACTTAACATGTCAATTTCCCAATCCCTCATTAGTAGCATATAGAAAGCAGGTGACCTGTGTTTACTGGCCTCGTGGCCTGAGGTTTGCTGAACTCCCTTTTGGGGTCTGGTGGTTCTTTTGCAGTCTTTAGGGGCTTCTGTGCTTATATGCGTGCTTCTGTAGAATCCTCGTCTAGCCTGGGTCTCCTCTCTTTTCTTGCTTTAGTGCACTGGTCAGGGTCTCTAGTCTAGGTGTGAGGTGACGCACTCCTATGCTTTGACATGAGAGGCACTGAGGAATGTTCCACTAAGGATGATACTGATCACGCCTTCTCGTTCTTCTCTGATGCTGCGGATGGAAGAAAGGGCCTTTGATAAAAGATTTATCGAGATTTCTTATCTAGATATGAAGCATATGGAGGGAACTGTCAGATGCTCCCCTGCATTTATTAGAAGCTGATAGGTGTTCGTCTTTTATTCAAGTGAAGTGATGAGTTACGTTGCTTTATTGTAATAAAATATGCACAGTGTCAAACTCGCCATTTTAAAGTGTCTGATGAAATACTCCTGACTTCACAACACTGCGCAACCACAACTCCCACCCAGCTCCAGCTGTTTGAAAATATCACTCTGAAAGGAAATCCCATGCTCTGAATTTCCAAAGCTTGGCAACTACCTGATTGATATGTCAGTGTAGACTGGATATTTGGTGCAAATGGACCATCCTTTGTGGCCTTTTGTCTGCCTCCTTTAACAAGGCCAACCTGTGTTGCTACTTGAATCTGCACTTCAGTACATTGTTGGTTTTTAGTTAGTCTTATCAAGCTAGTCTTGAACTCATACCTCTAAGGGCGGGGCTTACAGGTTTTTAAGAGTCTTGTAGTTTTAGCTCCCAAATCTAGCATTTTTACATTTTTTTATTAGATTTTTTTAAAGTTTCATACTATGTATTTTGATCATATTCTCTTTTCATCATATTCTCCATTCTTTCTCCCTTAAGCTCTTCCTGGACCCGTCCTGTTTCCTTATCCACCCAGCTTTGTTCCTTCCATCTCTCCCACTCCAGGCCAGTCTCTACTGTCCACATCTTCATGGAAGAGTGGTCTATCATTGGAGCATGGTTGGCTTGCCAGGGACTATACACCTAGAGAAAATCAAATGTCTTCTCACAGCAGTAACAATTGCCAATAGTTCCAAGGCCGGGGGTGCGATTTCATGCCTTGCTCCCCTCTCTGTGCTGACATCTGATCTGGTTTGTGCTTGTATAGGTCTTGTGCATGCTGTCACAACTGCTGTGAGTCCATATGTGTCACTTTTCTGCTGTGTCCAAAGGAGCTGTTTCCTTGGAGTCATTCAAAGACGACTTTCATATCACATATGTCCCAATGAGTCACTTTTGTTTCAAGAATCCATAGAGGGTGCATGTGTAAGTGTGAGTTGTGTATGTGAGTGTGTATATTTGAGTATATGTGAGTGTAAATGTGAATGTGTGTATATGTGTGTATGAATTGTGTGAGTGTGCAAGCGTGTGTGTGAGTGTGTATATATGTCTGTATAAGTTTGTGTATGTGTGTGTGTGTGTGCACGTGTTTAAGGCAATGTTTATGCTGGTATTGTATAGGAATATCCTCTTAGCTAAACAATTGGAATCTTGGGGCATTTGGCTGTGCCTACTTACAGAAGATCATTCCAGCTGGGCTTGTTGAGTGTTTACATCTCCTCCTAAATCTCAGGGCCCTCGCCTGGGAGTTCCTACCACCTGTTGTATGCAAACTCTACCCTAACTACACTAGGCCTTGTGGAGTGGCTAGAATATAGAGACTGGAGTAGACTGAGGGGATGCAGGCTACCCCACAGGGAAAGACTTCCTAGTGTGAGCTTTTGCAGGGGAGCACCCCCATATTCCAATACCCCCCTTATGATCTGTAAGTAAACCCTACAGGCTCATTGGTTCCTGCAGAGTAAACCTTGGTGGAGTTGTAGCTTGGTTGGTCATTGGGACCTGCAGGGAGGGGTAGGCATGGCTTATGACTCCCTGGGAAGGAACATTTGTAACAGCTGGTGATTTAAGCAGGAATAGACTCGTGGATATGAAAGCTTTGAGATCTCAGTGAGAACTGTGCCGTGCACAGCGCTGGCCATATTTCTTTGTCAAAGGCTTATGTTGGGTTTTTATGACTTCTACAAGTGGGTGACACAATGCTTAGAGAAAGCAAGTAATTAGATACACTAGGTAGGAATTCAGGTCAATGGTAAACAGAAAAGAGGTGTTGAAAATTTTCATATCTGAAGACACAAACACAAGAGCAACCCAGAGAAATAAGGCATGTGGAGCTCAAAGCTGTTACTACTGAGCTGTTCCCACATGGTGGCTAGTATTATAGAAATAGTTTTTATCTGTTTTGTGTCTATACACTGGACCAAATTTATATTATCTCTTCTCCCAATCTCCTCACTCCCTCTGCCCCAACCCCAGGCCTCTTTTAACAAAACTTTATTGTCCTTAAAACACCTCAATGGACTTGTCTTCCTGGGTTTGGATCATTTATAGTAAGAAAAAAATGAAATCAAATGCTCAGCTGGGAATCCATTGCTGTTGTGTATATATGTATATATATCATATTGACTTCTGTGAGTAAACCAGTCCTCTGCAGACTTCCAGAGCTCAGAAAGAGTGATTGGAGACACCCCAAGTCTACCATCTTGTCCTTCATTGGATAGTGTCCAATGCAATTCTCTGTGGAGGGAAGCTGGAAGCTTCAAGCACAAGTTGTGTCCCAGAAAAATCAATTATTATACATGAGGACTTCTGCTCCAGCCACTGCTTTTGTTTGCAATATCCTACTTTGGGTATAGAAGTGGTTTTTAAAGTGCGATTTCAAATAAGTAGCAGTCTTGTTACTCAGGTTGAAGTTAGGAACGCACGTTCTTTGGTCTTGCAATCTGTGTTCTAGCAGATTGCCCACTCTGATATATGCTAAAGTTTGGTTGCCACTGGTTTGGAGAACCCGGAAAGCTTCCTTCCATGTGACTTAATCTATTTCTGTCTATGATATGAGGAATGAAGAAGTTATCGGTCATGCCCCAGCTACTGTTGCCATGGAGACATTTAATGATATAACACCGGAAGTGCCATGCTGCAGAGCAAATGTCAGATTCCAAGAAGTTAGACGCTTCCTGTTAGAAGGCTTCTAAAACTTCCCTAGCAGCCAAAGCAAGAGGATTAAGATACAATATCCACAGGAGGTGTTAATGCAGGGCTCCCAGGCTGAGCTGCCATCTTCCAGCACCTGGAACTGTTAATGAAGTGAAATTCCAAGGGCTCAAAAGCTGTTCTTGAAGCAAAACTCTCAAAGGTTGACTTTAGCAATCCAAACAGGACGCAAGAAACTAACATCCCTGGGTGGGCCTGGTTGTAGGGAAGCCCACGGAAGGAAGTCTTGGCAAAGAGATGACTTTCTTCATCTCACTGGGAAAGGGTGAGCCACGTACTCATTGGCTGACCGGGAGTACCTGGAGGCTGACCTGCCTCTCTGCTCTCTTCTGGTCTTTAAAACAATACTGTTTATTCTTTTTAGTTGGTAAGTTCTTCAGGCCCAGCAATAGATGTAAAAGACCTTCTTGATGTCTTGCTTCATGTTCTAGTCCTGTTCTGGGGACAAGTGTCAGCACTGATATTGAGTGGACACTTTCTGGTCTTTAGACTCAAACTTCGGACCCCACAAAATGCACATTTGGGGGAAGCATCCACTGTATGTACAGATGCATTCTTTACGGGGTTCATAGCAGGTTCAGCACAAGGCATTTGAGCCTCCATTTTTATTGCTCTTCAATAATTCAAGTGTTGCTACCTCTAGGTCTTCACAGAAGTCTTCAATAATGCCCCTTTCCCTAGTTATTCAACACCCCCCCCCACCAAGGAACCACACCCTATCTATTTTCTTGGTGACATATTCTAGTTCTCTGTACCCAAACTCATCTTTCTCTCTTGAGTTAGGGTTTTAATCTCATGGTAAGTATGAACACACTTGTATATACATATGTGTGTTCCTGCCTGGGCTGTCAGATGTCCTTCTTCATATCTCTCATGGTGCCCTGGGTAGTGGTAGGACTTAGTGTCCTAGATATGCAGATGAAAAAGAAGTGGAGAGTCTATTTTGATAATGTTTTCTGATATTCTTAGCCTAAATGTCCTCTTCTCTGAGAAAATATCTATAGCCCTACTTCAGGATTTATCACATCAAATTTATCTACTATCTATCTATTTATCTATTATTTATAGACAGAGTTTTAATGTGAATCTCTAGCTGGAGTGAACCTCACTGTAGACACCAAGCCAGCCTTGTGTTTGCAGCAATTTTCTTGCCTCTGCTCCCTAAAAGCTGAGGTTTTACGTGTATATCAGCATGCCAGGCCTCTTAGACATATTTCAACACTCTTAAATACCTCACCACTCCCAGAGAATTCAATGTTTATCTTTCTAATCTTCCACCCCAATGGTCTAAATTCATGGAAGTTGAGATTCTTTCCTTTTTATTTTCTGGTGCAGAGTTAGCATAATACATAGTAGGGTCTCAGTGTTTGCTGAGTGAGTGGATTATGGTATGTGTTGGAGTAAATGGTGAACCTGTCAAGGTGTGTGCATCCCAGCAGGGGCAAGCCGGCTTAGAACCCTAGACTTGTTTGCTTGCTGTTTTCTGCTTGATTGTTTTCAAACAGGGTCTCACTCTGTAGCCCAGGATAGCCTGGAACTTACTATGTAGCACTGGCTGGCCTTCAATTTAAACCAGCTCTCCTGCCTCGGTGTTGGGATTAAGCAACAGCATCCGATTTGCTGATTAGTTTTCTGTCAGCCTGTCATACGTTCAAGTGATCTGGAGAGAGGGAACCCAACTGAGAGAGTGCCTCCAACAGACTAGTCTGTAGGAGGCTACTTATTTGTGGGTGGTGCCATCCTTGGTAAGTGGTTTAAGAATTGTTTAAGAAAGCAGGCTGAGCAAGCTATGTGGAGTAAGCCAATAGGTGGTGTTCCTTCATGGCCTCTGCTTCAGTTCTTAGCTCCAAGGGTCTGCCCTGACTTCTCTTAATAACTGACAGTGGTGGAGGTGAAATAGATGCAGTAAGTCCTTTCTTCTCTAAGTTGGCTTTGTCATGATGTTTGACACAACAACAGACAACAAACTAGGACACTCAAACAAACCTGGGTTGCAAACCTTACTCATGAGGCATTTAGGAAATCTTACACTTACATGCATTGCACATTCACAAATATACGCCACACCTTACTTTATATATTGATCTTACCAGTAACTTTTTTATGTAAATAAAAAATATGTACCTTGGTTCAGAATGTCTAAAAATCTCAAGTACTATATATGAATATTAAAGGAACCATATTTAATGGAAGCCAAGACTTTATCACTTGGAAAACATCTTTAGCTAGACAATAAATAGAGTTGTTTTGTTAATGTAGATTGTCACACAGGGCAGTTCTATAAAGGAAGCAGAGCATATAGGCAACTTCTACACAGAAAGGCAATTTCATCACCGGGCACTTTTTGTCTCTTCCCAATTTGTGTTTATCGTCCCTGGCTCAGGAGTCACTGTCTAGTTGTCCAGTGTGTTCATGGACTTTAGTTCCATCATGGTTAGATGTGCCTCTGTCTCTTTGCTCATACTGATTCCTCTGATTTAGTAAGTCCCTCGTCAGGGTCTAGCTAGCAATCCTCCTTCTCTTGCAAGCCTCTCACAATTATAATAACAGAAAAGAATGCCAGTACCATTTGCTGCCCTTGTACCATATATATTATGCTGTGTTGTTTCTTGAAAACCCTAACTCCCTGAATTCTGTGGATGCTCCTTTGTGGAGTGGGCTCTTCCCGAGTTTCATTTGAATATCCTTTTATGTCTTGGACATTCTTGTGAAATGTACATTACAGGACATTTGGAAATGAATGTTCCATCCTTCATAGCCTGATTGCTTGGGCCAAGAGGACCTGGAGACAAAGAGCACAGGGATTATAGAATTCTTCCTGGGAGCTGGTCCAACCTTTCCTTGTGGTATTTTTGTTCACGAGGGTCTGGTACTCACTGCCCTGCAAGTTTGGTGATGTTGACCTAAGGAAGTCAGAGACGTTCACTGACTTTCCTCCCTCATCATCTTTGTTTTCATTTTCTACAATTGGCAAGAAAGAACTGTCCTATGGGCCAAATCCATTCCTTAATTTCATTTGGTCTCTGGCAAAAAAAAAAAAAAAAAAAAAAAAAAAAAAAAGAAATCAAAAAAGTGATGCAAGCATAATTAAAAATACAAGTTATTTTTTTCTCTTGGAAAAGCTGCATCTATAAATGCACTAGCCAGGAATATTCCACCCTAAAAATGTCTGCTTATGTCTTTCTTTGTCTCTCACTCTGAGTATTTTTGTGGGTTTGGTTCTGTGTTTCCCCTGTAATTATGTATCCATTACTTTTTTCATCTCTTTTCACATTCTTGGGGTTCTTCTCCTACCATCTCTCTGCTGATTCGATGGAAAAATTTACCAATGAAAGCCTATAAACGATAACTTGCCATTTTTTTTTAAAAAAGAAGACAATTAGGTAACATTACACTAATTCATTTAGACTGTTTTAATGCAAGTTTTAGATCATATTTGACATTCACTTATGAACCTCAATAATTACATATAGTTTTCCATATTTGTAATTGATATGTGTATATTATATTGCTTTCTAATCTAATTTTCATTTAAACAGTTCGCCGGACTGCTCCTTAAGCGTTTGATGTATGGATTTTTTTTTCACACTTCATTACCATAACTAGCACTGATATAACAATCTATACAGATGATTTTATTTCTAAAAGGAAGATTTTCAAGTTGAACACATTCATTGACTTTAAAAACTAAAATCACAGAACATGAGATTTCCTATTTAAAACAATCGCTCCTTTAATTTTTGACTTGTGACAGTTCAGAGATGAGAAGGCAAAGAAACAATTCATTTTTTTATTCAACAAATATTTGAGTACTGTTATAGTTAGGGTTTTACTGCTGTGAACAGACACCATGAACAAGGCAACTCTTACAAGGACAACATTTAATTGGGGCTGGCTTACAGGGTCAGAGGTTCAGTCCATTATCATCAAGGCGGGAGCATGGCAGTGTGCAGGCAGGCATGGTACAGGAGAAGCTGAGCGTTCTACATCTTCATCTGAAGGCTACTAGGAGAGTTCTTACTCTTCTGAACTGGGTGGAGCTTCAAAGCCCACCCCACAGTGATACACCTCCTTCAACCAGGCCACATCTTCAAAAAATGCAACTCCTTGGGCCAAGCATATTCTAACCACCTTAAGTACATAGCTGGCTATATATTAGGCACTGGTACAACGAAGGTATGAGATCAAAAAATAAATAAGAAACTAGAAAAATCCTGCCTATGGAGAACCTAGATTCTGGTGAGAGAAGACAGACAGTAAATATTACAAGTGAGCTAATTATCTAATAAAATGGAAGGTGGCATATGCTACGAAACTAGAAAAATTGCAGGCCAAGGGGATTCAGGAGGGGCACAGACAAATGAACGAAGGCTGAATGAAGTTTTAAATAGGAGTTGCGGATGGAAACGTGGAGTAGGGAACATTGCAAAAGAGACTTAAGGAAGGGAGGAAGTTAGCCATGCAGTTGTGCAGGTGGGAGCCTGACTGGCAGAGGGCCCAGGTCCCCATCAATGCTAGGTCTTCCGGGGAAACAGCAGGAAGCCCGGGTGGTCGTGTTAGGAGGGAAGAGAGCCCAGGGTGAGACCTCTGCCCAGTGTTTCTAGGTTCTCGTCTCCATCAAAGAAAGAATTGGAAGGAAAGACAAATAAGAAATGGGAGGGACAGGCAAAGGCGCTGTGCTCAAAGGTTGAGTAGAGCAGATGGGAGTAGCATGGAACTATTTTGGACAGTTACTTTGACGGTCAAACTGATGGAAGGTTGGGTTATCATAGTGACGGTGAGGGCGAGGTAAGGCCTTCTAGGCGTGGGTGTGAATTCCCCACAGTGATATTTCCATGCTCTTTCTGTACTTGTATGAGATATTCCTAGTATTGTGGCATGAGATACGTGATGGGTAGGTTATAGAGATGGTATTATCGTGAGGCAAAGGACATTTTTGTAGCCATCTACATCACCTATGTTGGGTCCAGCTGGTGTGGAACATCTGATGTCTTTACTGAGTCTAGGGTCTGGTATCCTGCTCTAGTAAGCTCTGAGATCACCAGCTTTGAGCCACCATGAGTTTGCCTCTTTCTTCGACACCTCTATCTAGCCAACTTTAATGGAAGCAGATAGAGGGATGGTGAGAGCACAGCTTATGGTAGGGAGTGGCCTCATTGTGTGGGTTCCATACCCCTACATAATTATGCTTGTAT
Source organism: Mus caroli (assembly GCF_978045245.1). Classification (NCBI taxonomy): domain Eukaryota; kingdom Metazoa; phylum Chordata; class Mammalia; order Rodentia; family Muridae; genus Mus; species Mus caroli. The sequence continues at coordinate 26,143,878 of NW_028227270.1, forward strand.
GGTCCCACCAAGATGGGTGAGGGCAGGTTACACTAGATTTACCTTCTTAGAAATGGCAGGTACTGGATCGGCCCTGAATACCTGCAATGTGGAATTACCGTTATTTCTGACAAATTCTTCCGAGTGATTCTGATGTGCTGTCAGGGATCGGTACTGCTCTTTCAGCTTAAAAACGAGGTCCACGATTTTAAAATAAAAATTATCTTTTAAGAGGAGGGAAGCTTTCTTAGCATCCCAAATGTTTGTGATTTGGAGAGGTCAGAGATTATGCAGGAAATCAAATCCCAGAAGTGAAATGACTTCCCCAAGGTTACAGAGTCAGGTTTCAGAATAATCCCTGCAAATGAGTTCAGTGAACCTTTTCCAGTTGCCTAGTAAATGGTGCCATCTGACCCCCCAGGAGGGACACTGTTTGAACCCAGAAGTTCTGTAAGGTTGATCAGTTGATTGAGTGTTTGGTTATCGAAAGATCAGTCAGGTGGCTTGGGTTATTTTAACCTTTGTGGTTAAAAAGGATTCAAAATGTATTAATCACATTTTCTGCTACCTTGAGAGGAATTCTGGGAGAGTCATCTCATTTTAGAATTGGAATGGACCTTAATTCTTCAAGATCCTGCAGTGATCTGGGTCATAATTTTGCAGTAAGTGCTTACTTAATATCATTATAAAACATAGAAGCCACTCTGTTGACCTTGGACATTAGATAAGTTTTTTTGTTTCTTTTTAAGTTTTTTTTTTTTTTTTAATTCAGTTAGCTTTCTTTCCATTTGCTTCTTGGACATTGTTGCTAAAATTTTCTCACTTTAATTAATTTCTTTTTCTAATGTAGGGTTTCCTGACCTTATTTTACAACTTGGGCCTAAAGAAGCACTGCAGTGTCTATGTGTAAGAAGACTGCTGTTACCCTGGGTGGCACTGGTGTCCTTGCGAGGAAGTCAGTTCAGAGATCTCTTCATGAGGCCAACACTCAGGGCTCAGAACTTAGCTGGGGAAATGACTTCAGACTCCCATTTCTTCTCCATTTATACCCTCCTGTAAGTTTCAGTGACTAGCTCAGATACGTCCTTGTCATGGGGGCAAGTCACACGTTCCCACTGAGAACACTTGGAGATTATAGGGACAGAGATTTTCTTTTCTTTTACCTAGCCAGACGTGGAGGTGGAAGTTGTGGCTGCTTTGAAAATGGATTGTAAAAATGAATATCTAAATTACGTTTCCCTCTGTCTCCTATCCAATGGAGAAGTCACATTCAACCAACATGAAATGTTCTATTAATCTGCTAACTCTGTCTGGTCCTACTCACTAGCTACATTAAGGTCATACCCCCGGGGCTTACTCATTTTTAAAAATGTATAAGTTCAACCTAAATTTGTTTCTGGATGTCTGCAGCATGATTCATTCTCCTAATCTCCCCACCAGAAGAGAGAGTGTAATTTGTGTTTTTATCATAGTCTAGTCTTCTGAAGCAGCCCTGGGACTTTTTTCTTCCATGAGGGGCTCCATCGAGCGATCCCTTGAGGATGCCCTGAACATGGCTGTGGCATGAGAATTATGTGATGCTCAGTTTCCTGATAGGTGATACCTGAAATGGGTGTGAATGATTACATTTGCACCTGGAGTTGAGATGGAGATTTGGGGCAGGGGGGCTTTCTTGTAATTTAGCTCTGATATAGCTTATCCCTTAGTGATTCAACTGGAAGGAAGGCAGAGAGTAGCCATCAGACATAGGTTTAAGTAAATGATCGTTCCTGGGTAACAGTGGCATTCTTAACTGTATGAGGGCCAACCAACATGCAAGGGTACGGTGGGGAAGCAGTCATGTGAAGGAAGAAGGGCTCTGAGTTACACCTCCACTGCTGAGCATGCCCTTCTATAAGTAGTAACTCAGGGAGTGCCTTAGCTAATGAGGTCTGCCTCATCCAAGATCACTGACACAGTTGGTATGAACACCTGATCACCATCTCACTTTCTCCCTTGGGTCACTGTGGGCGTGGCAGAAATTACTGAAGATTAACTGAAGATGAACTCTTTTTGTGTCATTAAAGTGAAGAAGAAAGTTACAGCTAACCTGGGATCAAACAAAAGTAGAATAAGCTCCATTCTGTTTCCGTTCAGAGATGGGAATCTCACCCTGTAGGCCAAGCTGGCCTAGAACTCATGAAGATCAGACTGGCCTCAGCCTCCCAATTTTTAGAACTATAGATGTAAACGCTCATCCCCAGAGTGAATGTCAGAAGTGGAGAGATGTCTCTCAAGTTTTGAATTGGCAGTCAGAAGACATCATCAGTCATCCTCCTCTGACAACTCTTGAGTTGATGGGATGGGGGTGGGGTGGGAGGACGAGGAGACGAATGACATAGGTTTTAACTGGATACTTTGTATTTTGCGTTGAAATTTGTCCTTGTAGAACTCTAAGTGAAGCCCTTATTCAAACCATCTCACTTTCTCCCTTGGGCCACTGTGGTTGTGGCAGAAATTGCTGAAGGAGACCTTAAGTAGGCAAGTGGTGCCTGGGGACCTGGGTCATGGATTTCCACCTTATGTCACACAGCAGAATTGCTTCTCTAGCAGTGTGGCCCTCACTGAGGGGGCCGAGGGAGGTCCCCAGAAGGAAGAAGAAAAGTGGGAGGCTGGGTTAGTGACACCCAGAGAAGAACTCAAGACTGGGGGGGGGGGAACCAAACCAAAACAACAGAAAACCACATGCAGACAGCTTGGATCTTCCACGGAAATAAGGATTGTATTCCCCTGTGGGATAGCCCATCTCTTGGCATGCACTTCTGAAGGATTTGTAGACAGGGAATTTTTTTTTTCCAAAGGTTGGGCCACCACCCAGCTGAATTCTAGAATTAGTATGTGGGGGAAGGTGGGTGCTGGTGAGCCACGCGAATTGGGTCTCTTAACTCCTCAAGTGTGTTGACAACCAAGTCAATGGGCTTGGTGGGCCTGAGCTATGTGCTTCCTGCTGTTTGGATAGGGCATTCTGGGGACAACTCAGGGATGTGTTGAAAACGGTGTTTTTGAGAAGAGACTTACCCCGAAAGTCTACCCAGCTATTCTTGGCCTGGAGCAGGGCTAGTGCGGACTAGGGGGAGAGGGGCTAGAGCACTAGGGGGCCCTGTGGACAAGGAGCTCCCCAAGGGACAAGGCCTCTGGACAGCCAAGAACGGGAGGGCACCAAGGCGAGGCGTGCTGCCAGGCACTGCGCGGCAGGGAGAAGAGTGCAGTGGGGTGGCCCTTGGGGACCCCGAGGAGGACCGAGACTGGGAGGGGACGTGCAAGGACTGAAAGTGGGAAGACTGAGCCGGTCGGCGGGCGGGCGCCCTGGCCGGAGTGTGGGGAGCTGGGCGGCGCGGGCCGAGGCGCGGGCGGAGCAGAGGGCGGAGGCGCGGGGCGCGCGTTTGGGGCGCTGCGGCGGGGAGGGTGGCGGCCGCTGGGGCGCGCGGGCCGTGTGTGCGCGCTCTGCCGCTCCGGGAGGAAGATGGCCCGGGAGGGAAAGTTGGGGTGACGCGCGCTGCCCCCGGACGCTCGCCAGGGGGCACGGAGGCGAGCCCGACAGAGCGGTGGCCACCCAGACTGGGGGGCACGCAGTCTGGGCACCACCGTCACCACGCCCGCCCCCTCACTGCAGGTGGCCGTGGGAGCTCCGAGTCCGGGTGGCCCGGGGGCGCGGGCGGGCGCGCGCGGGGGAGCCCGGCTGAGGGATGGGCTGCGCCCCCAGCATCCATGTCTCGCAGAGCGGTGTGATCTACTGCCGGGACTCGGATGAGTCCAACTCGCCCCGCCAGACCAGCAGCGTGTCGCAGGGCCCCACGGCACCCCTGCACGGCCTCTTCGTGCAGACCGACGCCGCCGACGCCATGCCCCCGAGTCGCGCGGCGGGACCCCCGGGCGCTGTCCGAGTCCGCAGATCCCGGGCTGAACTGGGCAGCGGCAGCAGCACCGGGTCCTCGGGCCCCGCCACGACCACCTGCCGGGGCCGGAGGCGCCACTGCTGCAGCAGCGCCGAGGCCGAGACCCAGACTAGCTACACCAGCGTCAAGGTAAATGCTGGCTGTTGGGGGGTTATCCGTCGGGTCTGCCTTAAGTGGGGGGCTCGTTCGGGAGTTTGACGATCGATTGGGGGAGGGTGTTGCTAAGGCGGAGTTTACTTTTCGGGTTTTTTTTTTTTTCCGTTTTTTGTTTTTTTTTTTTTTTTTGCTGGTGGTGAGGACCCAGGGAATTGGAGATGAAAAAGATCCTGGAGGGTGCAGGGAAACAAACCTAAGCTGGTCCTGGGGTGGGGACAGGTGCAGACTGCAGCTCAGCGGAAAGCAGTTGGGGCGGCCTGTTTCTTGTTGAGGGAGGGCAGCTGTGGCCCAATAGATGCAGCTGGAGGGATGGGTATGCATCACCAAGAGCATGCGAGTTCCTCTGAATGCAATCTGAGCGCTGAGCTAGGTCTGTATGCGGTGCAGCCTCAGCACCAGGATGCTAGAGCGCCTCAGGTTCAGATTTTTACCTGTAAGTCAGCTAGGCTGGATGGAATTCTCTGCACAGTGGCCCAGTGCAGGGATTTGTGAATGAACTAGGCTGTTTACGTTTGAAGAGCTATAGAAAGGGACTAGGGGAGAGCCAAGTGGAACCTGTTGTTACTATCGTGTTTCTCTGGGATGACCGTATCCTGGACATCATTGAGAGAACCCAGCCAGAGTTTGGAACGCCAACAGTTCAGGGCAGCTGCCTCAGGATGGTGCTTCTGCATACATGTCTTCCGGGGTGGGGGTGGGGGGTGGGACTGTGAGGGTGTGGAATGGATGGTGAAGGCAGTCTCTAAATAGTTCTTGATGAAAATCTATTCCAAGATATGTTTTCAAAGTATGATTACATCCGAGAGGATTTCACTGTGTCAGATTAATTGCTTTATAGCAAACCCAAGAGCAATCGCACATCTCATTGTGCAGAGGAAAAATATGTCTTTAAACTCTTAATGTTAGATACATACAGCTCTTATGTAGTCAGTAGATTACCAGAGACCATTCCATGATTTCTTGACAAAGACACAATTGTATGTCTGGTAGTAAAAATACATTCAACAGTTGGCCCAGTGTCAGGAAGCTCTGGGTCTTCCCTGAACGAAGTGCAGCCACACTGGAGGAACAGTAGGGATAGTGGGCTGCCTTTCGATGAACTTCAGTTTTGTAAAATGGAATCTCATTTTGCTACATACAACTTAACCAGTGTTTACTAATGGCTGTGATTTTTTCTAGTAATAATTGTGATCACCATTAACATAAAATACCATTTAATACATACCTACTATGTATCAGGAATAAGTTTATTTTCTTACTTTTGAATATTAACAGTGTATCTGAAGAGTAGAGACCTGGATTCAATTAAATATTTGTTACAGAGGCCTGTGGTGGGCACAAAATTTGCTTTTGTTTGCTGCTTTCTGGGTCTCCTGCCAGCAGCAACATAAAGTTACCATTAGAAGAAATTTCAAGGTGCTAAGAAGGCTATATTTAGCAACATTTTTAACGTGAGGTTTTGAAAGGGGATTTGAAGGCCTGAAGCATAGTCAAGAATAGTGGCTGCTCACGAGCTCTGTGGTATTTCAGAAGAACTTATGTATTTTTTCCTTTCATAGGAGCAAGGAACTCATTTTTTTAATACCTGGCAACCCCAGCTACTGGGTGTTTGTTTAGTGAACGAAAAAAATAATGAATGAGTCTATTTTTCTTCGTCTTAATGCCTTCCTCAAGAGGCTACTTAGAAACCAAATGGAGTAAAAAACTGGTGGAGAAAATGGGTGCAGATTATTAGCAGTTACTATAAACTTGAACAAATCTCGTGCTACTTGGCTTAAGTGTTAAAAGGCTTGACCTGGGGAGGAATTTAAGTCACTTTATCAACAAGATTTCCAAATAAGAGCTTAATTTATTCCAAGTCATTACGAGGAATGTTGGAAGGGAGAGTGATATTTCAGTGATTCCACATGAATATGCATGACATAAACCTCAGAGATTATACACTGAAATTAGATCATGTATATTTATATAAACACTATAGAATGTATTATCACACAATTACCCCCCAAATACTTAATAGTATCCCATTACCTCCACACTCAGTGTTCTACAGTTGGTTTCAATTGTAAAGTTCACATCTTCTGTTCTCTTACACGGATGTGATTAGTGTGTAAAAAAAAATCCCTTTTGCTTTTTAGAATAAGAATTCCTTTTCCCTGAGTGCGTGATAGTTGTCAGCTGTGCGGCTCCTCTTCTCTTTCTGAGTGCTTGGGTAGGAAAAGAAAGTCTTGGCCATTTGGTCCCATTTACAGCACTGGGGTTTTTAATGTTTATTTTTCATTCTTTTTTTGTACATCAATGGTAAACAATATCTTCATTATCCAGTTGGCTTCTAGTATTCCCCTGAGTGCAAAAAAAAAAAGTATGTTTGATCTCTCTCTCTCTTTTTCTAGCAATAATTTATTTCATTAAGCTTTTAGAATGATGAAGCATTATGATGTCAAACATGATGTCAACAGGAACCTTCTTGAATACCTAATTGGCAAAAAAGATTATAAACATTAATAATTCATATGCAGTGTAATGATATCACATGAGTTTCCATTTCTGGTAAGGAGTTTGTCTCCCAGTTGCTGTAAAAATGCAACTTCCTAGCAATTCGTCTCTCTCTTGCTTGCTTTTCTAAAATAGTACTCTAACGGGAGACTCCTACAGGATGCTCATTCCTGATGCATGGCAGTTCTGTAATTCTTGTTCAGAAATCCTCAGAGGAGACAACTGAACTTCCCTTGGGCAGGAACTAGGAATTCTTACCAATCTTTTCTGGTACCAGCTGTTGCTACTTGGAGCATCCAGGACTGAGAGCCAGTCCTAGTCGTCTTTATTGATGGTACACTCGACATAGGTGAGCTGATTGTGGATGCAGGTGGTGTCATCCAGGGGTGACCAGCCAGATGACTCTGTGCTGAGGGCCAATACCTCTCCTTGTCTACCCACTTCACCATGCTCACATATTCCTTCCACTGATATTTATGCCAACCTCTCCTGTAGATGCTGGGGATTTGGGAAAGATCCATAATGTTTAGTGAGCCAAGCCTACACAGGAGGGTAGATCTCTTCCAAAGGGGCTTAAACCAGTTGTTGATGACTTCCATAGAATTGTTCCATGTCATGCTAGAGCCATTGAGGATAGTGCTAGTTGACTGTACATAAAAGGAAGAGGAATATTTATGTGATCACACAGTAAATAATGAGTTTTGTTTGGGGGTTGGGGAGGATTAGAGCTACTTTTTATAGGAGTTCTTGTTTTTCTAAGTCTTGACTCTCAAACAAGAATCACCTGGCCAGCTTGTTAAAGCATAGAGTGGGTCTGGGCCCCACCCCTCCAGTGTCTGATTTCATAGGACTTGAGAGGAAACTGAGAACTTGCAGTTTCAGTGAGCTTTTAGGAGATGTCTTGTTGACGATCTGGGGGCCACACTTGGAGAGCCCAGGCTGTAAGTGAGTGAAGTTGTCCCGTGGCTCAGATAACTTATGTGTGGCCCCCTAAAGCAGAGTTGCCGTCCTATGGCTGTGGGTACAGCTCTCTCTTCATTTTCTGGTGTCAAAGTTGGAATCCTCACAGTTGTCTCCAAAATGTAAGTGGGAAGAGAGCTGGAGCATGTAGCCCACTCAGGTTTCTTGAGATTCAGTTCCCTACAGGACCATCTTGGGCTTGCATGGACCTTGATGGTTGGTCTTCCCATCACAGTTCCCTCAGCTGCCTCTGCCATGGAGGACCAGGGCCCTCTGGACTCCCATTGAATGTCAGGCAGAACAACTACATGGTCCTATCCTCATTCTTGGTGTTCTTGCTATTACCTTCATTATTCTTTTATCTCAAAATGAAGCATAGCGTTTACTAAGCTCGGGCAAGTGCTATAATTGGTATTTGCTGGACGTGGGTTTACTTTCTGCCATTGTGTGTTTTTATGCAATTCCTTCCCCCTCCCAACACACAAATTAGAGCCAGTGCTTTCTTTCTTCTTTTTCTCCAGTGCTGAGAACTGAACTTACAGTGTCTTGTATGTGAGGCAGCCCAAGGGATCCTATTTTAATTTTTTCCCTTGATTTGTACTGTAGTTATATTAGTTTTTAAGGCCATCTAGGTGATTCTTCTTTTTAAATTTTCAAATAAGATTTAAAATCAGAGCTGTGCAGTGGTGGTGCACACCTTTAATCCCAGCACTTGGAAGGCAGAGGCAGGGGGTTTTCTGAGTTTGAGGTCAACCTAGTCTACGAAGTGAGTTTCAGGATAGTTATAGCTACACAGAGAAAACATGTCTCAAAACAAAACAAAACAAAACAAAACAAAACAAAAAAAACCAAAAGCAAAACAAAACAACAGCAGCACTTGAAATCAGAAAGGGACAGTATGCACTTAGAGGTGAGACAGTTCCTACTGACATCTCCCCGTGGTGAGGACAGGTTGGTAATGGGCCAGGAATCCAAAGGGTAAGGAGAGAATATAGAGTCTCAAGGCTGGAAAACCATCAGGGGAGGGACAGGTGGGAACTTTAATTACAATCTAGACATTCAGGGCCTTCACAGAGGTGACAGATGGGGGAAATACAAGTATTTATTTCCTGCTTTTGTGCGGATCTTGACTGGGCATGAAGAACTCGTGGCCACAGGAATTGCTGCAGCCAATCAGAGGCTAGCACTGCACTTGGATGAGGTAAGTTAAGACAAGCCTGCCATAGCTTCCTTGCTCCCTGCTTCAACATTGCTTGGGCAACAAGCAGAACACACATAAGATACTAATTTTACCAAGGAGCTGCTTCTAAGGTGTTGGTAGGAGGAAAGAGAGTCAACAAACGAGGCTGCAAGACCCTCAAACTAGAACAAGAGAAAACGGTCATCACTGTAGAAGGGTCCTAGGGTGATGGTTACAGAAACCTCAGGGACAAGTATAGGGTAGGGAAGCTGTGGCCTCAAGGAGGGATATGAGAGATGCAACTGGTGATGGACTGGCAGCCTTGGACGGAAATAAAGAGAGAGAGAGAGAGAGAGAGAGAGAGGAAGAGAGGAGAGAGATAGATTCAGAGAGACAGAGAGATAGACACAGAGACATACATATACACAGAGAGGCAGAGGTAGAGAGACAGAAAGAGACAGACACAAAGACATAGAGAGACAGGCAGAGACAGAGGAAATGGAGACAAGTGGGTGAATGGCTTCATGGAACCGACTTCCCTTGCAGGGATCTATCTCTTGGCTGTAGCTCTTTCACGAAGCAGGCCTGTGTTCCAGAGAGAACAGGAGTATGTTGGGTGGAGAATCCAGGCACAGGGCAGGGTAGGGAGTAGGACTGGACAAGCAGATCCTAACCATATCCCAAAGGCACCAAAAAGTGGGACCAGCTGCTCTTCTGAGCTACAGACAGAAACTCAAAGTGAGGCAGACAGTGTAGAACTGCATCTCAAAGAGAAGTGGTTTTTATGTGTGCCAGATTCCTTGCTTGTATTTTCTGCTTATTGACTTGTGCTAAGATCTGTCCGGTGACCCTGACTGGGACCTCTGAGTGCTACACACCCACCGTCTCCTTCAGCTTCACCCTTCATGTCTCTGCTGACCCTGACGCCTCTGCCCTCGATTGCTACCCCTCCCCAAGGGTTCAGTGTGGGCAGAGAACCCAGCCTGGCCAATTTACCCACCCAATCCCCCACCCCAGTTTTTATTTTCCTATGCTCTGTAGATTTCTTTCCTCAGTTCCAAATGTGAGAAAAATTTGATTTTTTAATATGTGACTATAAGCTGGAAGAATGTGCACATTTTTGACCATGATTTAAACTATTAAGATACGAGTTGGAGTCTTTATTATTTAATTACTTATTTTGTGGGACTGGAGATGGAGACCAAGGCCTCTCACATCCTGATCAAGTGCTCTACCGTGGAGCGCACACCCCCCCCCCAAGCCTTCTGGAGTTTGTTTTAGATTGGGGAGGGGGAGGTTGCTTTCACGGTGGAAACCTTGGCGGGTGTCAAGTCTAACAGGCAATAAGGCAGCTTAGCAGCGTGTTGTGTGCTTTCCTAGAACATTGATGATGAATGTTTTCTCCTGTTTCCTCTCCTTTCATTGGCATTGACTTAGGATTTTCTGTCTTCCCTGGTTTCCATCCATCTCCTCTTTCCTGCTTCCTTAGGAATAATCATAGAAAACTGCTCTCACAGTGGACTAGCTCCTCCCATGGACTAGCTCCTCCCATGGACTTGCTCCTTTCGTGGTCTAGCTCCCTCTGTGGACTAGCTCCTCCCATGGACTAGCTCCCTCCTTGGACTAGCTCCAGCAGTAGAGTGCTGCTATTCTGCTTATGCTATGCTTAAAGAAACCAGCGTGAGTTGTGTCAAAAATCAGGGAGTGGTTTTATTCTCAGCTAATCCATCAATGAAAGAAGGGCTGTTTTGTGTCGTATCTTGTTTCCAAGGTAATATTGTAGATTTTTACAAGGTAAATTAGGTGGGTATGAAGACAATGGCTGTTAAGCCCCTGCTGTACTCTGATCCTTCTGTCTACACTGTTTCCCCTTAATTGACTCAGAGCTAGATTCTTATTTTCATTCTCAAAAATGAGGAAAATGGGCCCCAGGGAGATGGCCTAATGGCTGAGAGCGCGAACTGCTCTTGAAGGGGACCCAGGTCTGGTTCCCAGTTCTCATGTGTCACAATGCCTTCTGGCTTCCAATGGCACCAGAGACTCCAGTGCTATGTAAGCAGGCAGGCAAAACATCATACACATAAAATAAAAAAAAATCTTAAAAAAATATGGAAAATGAAGTTGTAAGAAGTGAAACAAACTGCTCAGGTAATACCTGGACTTAGGAGGGAAGATCGAATCCAATCCTGAGCTTCCAAAGCACTGATGTTTTTACTGCTTCACGGTGCACCCCTAGGGGTGTAGCATGGGACCTTTGGAGGGGCCCACGGTGGTTGATGCACACAATTATCTGTGGCCGAGAAGAGGGACCCTAGAAGGTAGGCAGGGAAGCAAGGGGCCTCTAGAGTGGAGTTTTTCTTCGAGCACACCTAGAGTCACCCTTTCTAACTGCTTGGCCTGGAGTGCCGTTTTAGGTTAGTGGAGGATGGATGTACATACAGAACTCACTCGGCTCCATACACAAGGTGTTCATTGATCACCGTGATGTGCTATGCCCTGATTCAGTGCTGATATTCTTGTGGTTGCCAACATTATCATCTGGATAGCTAAAATGAAGTTTGGGTTATGTAGATATTTTTAAAACAATGTTTTCTACTGGAACATGAAAACCACACTTCCTAGTAGATTGGCTTGGCCAGTGTAGACTAGCTGAACTTATGGAGATGGGCTATGCAGGAACTTGAAACCACCACTACTGGTTGATTTAGTCTGCTCCAATGGGAATTCCAAAAGGGAAGACATGAAAGAGTCCTTCCAGGTTAAAGCGATGCTGGGGTGGGGCTCTTGGGGTGGGGACATGATCACAGTGTTATCCTGAGATGGTTCAGCATGGGAGTCTCTGATGTAATCTGTAACCCAAAGCCTTGTCTGTGGTGCCGTTCTGTAGGTGATCTGGGATGACGGATGCTACCCCTGGGAAGATGGTGTACTGTGGGTTCAAAACCTACTTTCTTTTAGATAGGAAGAGAAAAATAACTGGGTACAGTTGCCTATGTGAGTCTCAGAGTTGAGAAAAGACCCTGGATCCTGGAAGAAGTTACAGGAAGACACTAAGAGACTTATAAGCAATCTACTACATGAGTAGCACATAGTAACTTATTATTATTATTTTTTATTCTTTTCACTAGAACCACACAAGCGTGGTGCTTAGGAACTGAGTTCAGATGGAATAGTCTTTGTCTATTTCAAGGCTCCTGCTGAGAGAGCTTCAACCCAAAACAATGCCAAATGAACATAAAAGCTGGCTTATTTATATATATATTTTGACACATTGTTTTGTAAGAAGCCAAGGCTGGGTTGGATCTTACTACATTGTGCAAGCTGGTCCCAGGTTCCTGGTTTTCCTGCTTCAGCCTTCCATGGTGCTGGGATTCCAGGCCTGTGCTTCCATACCCACCAGAGAAGAGAAGCAGAGGTATACAAGCCAGTGCCCAGCAAGCCTGGGCCTAGTGACCTTCGGGTCATGTGAGAGGCGGTCTTGCCTAAGGTACTGGGTGGTTCGAGGAAAGCAAAAGGCACTAATTGCATTTTGAGCTGAGCCTCAGTTAAAATTAGAAGTATTTTAATACAACCAGCAGATTGTGATACTCAGAAGACGGGTGGTAAATAAAGATAGAACCAAGATCCCATGAGCACATTTGGGATGGACACACACACACACACACACACACACACACATGCACACACTCCCCATCTGCTGTGGGACATGTGGTAGAGAAAGAAAGCTTAGGTGGACCTGTTTCCTTGCAAGTTTCTGCTCTCTCCTTGCAAATCTATATAGTGGGGTCTTCAATGCCAATTCCAGGCTCCTCCACCCACTGGCTTCACAGAAGTCCCTGGGATAGTGGCTCAGAGCCACGTAGAACCCAGGGTAAGTTTTCCAATACCCAGTGACTTTCTCTAAAGTGGTCTGACCTACCGAGACCTCAAAACCTTGAGATCTGTTATATCTGACCACGAGCCTACATTTAGTCTTTTACCTCCTGAAGGGCGTCGAGAAAGAATGCCACAATATGCTTCCTCCTGCTCCTCCACATTTTTCATGCAGGGAATAAGATGATTCCAAAGGCCAGCGCATCTGTGCATCAAAGTGAGAACTTGGCATCCTGCAAAGCAATCAGATTTCTATAAAAGGCACCTCTCACTATGGTAGAGATCTTTTAAGCTCACCTTTGTGGTTAATAGTAGGATTCAATTCCTTGATGATTGTTAGACAAAAGCTGGTCCACCCTCTGTTCTCCTTTGACCTCTCTAACTTTGCTGGCTATGTATCTATGCATGCCTGCATGTATGTATGCATGCCTGCTTATATCCATTCATCCATCCATCCATGGTTTTTCAAGACAGGGTTTCTCTGTGTAGCCTTGGCTGTCCAGGGAGAACTCACTCTGAAGACCAGAAGGGCCTCGAACTCACAGATATCCACCTGTTTCTGCTTCCTCTGAGTCCTGGGACTAAATAAAGGCTTATACCACCTCTGCCTGGCTACATGGAAGTTTATATGACAGGCAAATTTCAAACTGCTTCTAAGGCACATGGCTGACACTGGGAATGGATTTTCATACAGAGGCAATGCAATATGAGGCATTTAGGTTTCTAGGTCAGCACAGAGAGGGTGTTTAACCCCTTCTGTAGCTGGGCTACATCCATAGTACTGAGACTGTGGTACTGTGAGAGAAACAGAAAATTGAATCAGGGCTTGTTTCTTTCTCTATGTCTGCCTTTTGGGAAATGTGGATTTAATTAGAGGGTGACGCAGGTGAGAGGGAGCCTTTAGGTGTTCCTTCAGGGAGCACTTACAGGGAGGAGTTATGGGAATTGATCCTTGAGTATGCTGGGCAGGTGGAGGCACAGCTAGTGTTATGAGGCTTACGGAGCTAGGAAGGCCACTGAGGCACATGCTCAAGTGCTCAAGTGCTCAGGCTCAGGCTCAGGCTCAGGCTCAGGCTCAGGCTCAGGCTCAGGCTCAGGCTCAGGACAGCCAGGAGCCCAGAGTGGCATCTGTCACATTGTCCTCTCCTCACTGTGTTGCTTTGCCTGCTGCTAAGAAGAGGCACATCTCATTCCTTACCTTCTCTTCACTTACAATCATTTCCATGTGCACTTGTCTGCTTGTTTTAATTTATTCTTCTCTTACACAATACATCCTGACTGTAGCCTCTCCTTCATTCCTCTCAGTTCTACCCCTTCCACTTCCCTCTCTTCCCCAGATCCACTGCTCCTTCATTTCCATTCAGAAAAGAGCAGGCCTCCAAAAGGTATAAACAGAACACAACATAACAAGATACAATAAGATTAGACACACACCCTTATATCAAGGCTGGGTAAAGCAACCCAGTAGTAGGATGTGGGTCCCAAGAGCAGGCGAAGAGTCAGAGATAGCCCCATTCCCACTGGTAAGAGTCCCACGAAAGTCCTAAGCTAAACAACCACAACATGCATGCAGAGGGCCCAGCAGAGACCTACACAGGCTCTGTGATTGCTGCTTCAGTCTCTGTGAGCTCCTATGAGCCCTGCTTAGTTGGTTCTGCGGGTTGTGTTCTCCTGGTGTCCTCAATGACCCTGGCTCCTACATTCCTTTCTTCTCATCTTCCAGATCTCTGCCTAATGTTTGGGTGTGGGTCTCTGCATCTACTCCCATCTGGTCAGTACGCTGTTTTGTTTTGTTTTGTTTTTTTAAAGTCCTATGTCTCATCATCTGGTTCTTTATGTGTGTTATTGTCCACATAAAATCTACTACTTGTAAATGGCTGGTCTCTTGTCTGTTTCTTTCCTTTCTTTTCCCCATTTGCAATCTATTTGTTAAGGAACTGAGATTCTTTGTCCTGTAGATGTTCTCCCAACCTAAGTTTTACTGTTGCATGCCTAAGGCAGAGCTAATGTGTTTTTCTGCCTTCTGTATTTGGGAGGAAATAACAGTAGGATTTAGAGGTTTAGTCTGATTATGTGCAGTTTTGGGAGTGGAGGTGGGGTAAACATATATTTCATTTTAAAAATTATTTTAATTTTATTTTTTGAGATTATAATTCCATCCGTTCTGCCTTCCATTTTCTCCCTCAAATCCCTTCTGTATGCTCCTCTTTGCCCTCTTTCAAATTCATGGTCTCTTTTTTAATTAATTGTTACCTGCATATATGTATATACTCATATATTTCTAAATATAATCCGCTTAGTGTATATAGTGCTACTTGTGTGTATGTGTATGTTTTTAGGGCTGACCAGTTAGTACTGGAGAGCCAGTTGGTGTGATATTCTATGAGGAAGACCGTCTCTCCCACCCTCAGCGTTCCTTAGTTGTGCTTACTCTTTGTGTAGAGTTGAGGCTGCTTAGTATTTCCTCCATTCACTTTGGCATGTGTGTTGTTGTTGTCTTATTCAGCTCATGTTTAGACAGTCGTGTGGGTGAGACTTCATGGTCGTAGCCTCTGATGTTACAAGCAGACACTTCCTGATCCCCTGGCTCTTATAATCTTTCCACCCCCTCTTCCGCAATGTTCTCCAAGCCTTAGGTTCAGGAGTTGTTTTGTAGATGCGTTAAATGTGCAATTCCATGAAATGATAGCATTCCTCTGACCAGCAAGCACACAGGGCTGGCCTCCCTCCCTGTTCATAGATGTCAACCCTCCCAAGTGACCGTTGCTTTGATACACTAGGTGGTAAGGACTGGCAGATGATAACGATCCCACTCTACCACTGCTTCTTCATTATCTCTACCAAAGAGCAACCTCCCTTCACAAGCCCCTCAGTTTCCCTGGGATACAGTTTCTATAGAAAAGACACTCAAAGCCTTTTCCTGATATCTCCAGTTTTCAGACTAATGAGTTGGTTCTGTGGTAGTCTCCTAAGGTGATGAAGACTTTGTGAGTGATTATTTGTTTGCTAGGTTAGTATAATTTTGATTCCTTATGGTTTAACACAACATATTGTGTGTTAAAGCATTGCAGTGATTAGACTTCCTGGTGCCAAATTGCCCATTTTTTTTGTTTGAAGCAGGTTTATTCAACTTGGTGAGGAGCCTTTGTTTGAAGCAATAGTTGCAGCTAAGTTGATGGCATTTTTTTTTTCTTTTGTCCTGATACCTTCTCCATGGATGGAGTCCCAGGGCCTTCCCGGAGGTGACCACACCGGAGGTAACCATACCGGAGGCACCACCCGGCAATCTCCTGCTGCCTCAAGCTTCCAAACATCAGAGAATCTTATTTTCTTTCTGTTTTGTTTTGAGACAAAGTCATAAGGATAGCCTTGAATACAACATATAGCCCAGGATAGTCTTGGACTCATGGTGAATCTCCTGCCTCAAACTTCTGCTACTAGACTTCCATGACAGCACCTTTTCTGTAATTTATTTTTGTGGTAACTAAAGAGCAGCCTGGGGTGATGGAATGGTTTGCACTGTCTGGGGATATGCCTGTATTAGTTACATTTATATTGTGATAAAATACCATGACCAATTAAACTTATAGAAGGAAGGATTTATTTGGCTTCTGGTTCCAGAGAGATAAGAGTTCATCATGACCATAAAACATGGCAGGAAGCAGCAGGCATGGCAGGAAGAACTGGGTTCTGAGAGCTCACCTCTCCTATGGCACGTACAAAGCAGAGCATATGAACTGGAGACAGCTTGAGTCTGCCCTTCAGTGGCATGATTCTTCCAGCAAGGCCACACCTCCTAAATTTTCTCAAACTGCACCACCAACTGGGGGAGCAAGTATCTAACTCTCTGTGCCTAGAAGGAACATCCTCAACCAAATTGCTATACTGTCCTACACAAACTTTAGGAACCCAAAGGATCTATAAACTCCTCCTTGTAAACTGTGAGTAATGTGTTGTTACAAGTGTGACAGAGGTATAGTCCCTATCAATAGTCTAGACTCTCACAAGTGGGCGTATGGTGAAGGTTGGGGTGGGGTACAGAAGTGAACCATGAGCCCCATGGGGTGTGTGTCTATGTCTGTGTCTATGTCAAAGTGATGTATTGGCTGATTGGTAGGAGTTAGGAGTTAGAGGTTAAGTTCTATGAGATAAAGCCCCTTCACTTGGGGAGTGTGACCAACTGTGAGCTGAGGAGTAAAGTCAGAAAGGAGCAGGCACAGGCCCTCTACCAAGGAGCAAGAAGCAGAATTAAAGTCCGTGTTCTTAGCCAAGAGCTCACAACTGCCAGATGCATACAGAATCCAAGAGAACCTACTGAGAATGACCATTAGGTCCTTAGGTCCATTAGGTCATAATGACCATTAGCACCTTAGGTTCTGTGGTTTGCAAGCTGCAAAGGTAGGGTTTGATACTTGGGTTGATGTTCTAGAAGAGCGCTGACCCATGGAAGTGTAAGTTCAGACACAAATGAAGCCCACATAGGAAGGCTTTGAATTTTTCTATAATTTGATGTTTTTTTTCAGATGTAAAAGCAGATAATTATATGACTGATATATTAAGAATATTATCACATCAACATAATATAGAAATTGAGATAGTTATCATTCCTTTTTTAAAAAGGAGGATTGGAATGAAGCCTTTGAAATCTGAAATCTGTTTTGCAATTGTAATGCATCTCAGCCTGAGTAGCTACCTTTATAGTATATAGTGGCCTCATACATAGCTGCCACCATGGCTTATCAACCGAACAGTTACATTTTGACATTGTAACCTGACAAGAAGCAGGAAACAAAAGTTTTGCTGGGTATTTGTGTCTTGGTGCTCTTCTTCCCCCTTCTCCTTTTGTAGGGCTGAGACTGGAAGTGTCCACACTCTGCCTTTCTTGATGCCATTGCTGGGCTGCTCCTCTTAGATGCTGTAAAGAGATACTGCAGGAAATTAGGATGTGGGAGAATGGGAGAGATGAAAGCAGAGGTGCCTGCTTTGTGGCAAGGGTGGGTCACGTAGGGTGACAGTGACCCTCCTGCTCACCATCACTACTGTGGGCTGGTGGGTTCCCACTCAAGGTATGAGCAGTTCTGTGCCTGTCACCTCTCTGACTGTTTCGTTCCTCAGGCTCCACCCCATGCTTTACCTCACTGTCTACTTCCCAGCACCTTTGCTGACAGTTGTCTATGCTCTCTCCTGTCTTAGCATGTGGCAAATGCTTTCTCGGTTTTCCTACCAGACACCTGGGGCTTGAGGTCGAAGGGAATTAGACTATAACCCCCCTGTGGACTACCTACTTAGTTCTCTGACTTTACATCTCTTCTCTCCACTTCCTTCCTCTGCCTGAGGAAGACAGGTTCATTTAGCACACACAGTTGCTGTGTGTACAGTATGACTAATTTGTATACTACTGTTAGCTTCGAGTGAAGCTCTTTGCGTCATTAGTTATGGATAACAACATGAGAGTCAGAGTTGAAAGCATATATATATATATATATATATATATATATATATATATATATAAAATCACAGAAAAGTCCAGATCTATACTCTTTTCTCTCAGGAGAGTACAATGACACTCCATGTTCACACCAGCTGGCTTCAACAGCTTTAGACTTAAGCTCACTTGTGTTGATATCGCCCAATCTCCATCCCCAGCTCTGTGATCATTTTAAAGCTAAAGCACAACATTACTTCAGCTTTTCAACATGTAGCCCTGAACAATATACCCATCCTTCTATTAGCAAAAAAGAGAGAGAGAGAGAAGCAATGTCTCAGTGTTATCAAATACCAAGATAGCGTTCACACGTTCCTAAACACCTCATTAATGTTTTCATTATAAACATTTTTCGTTTGATGGTTCTTTAGAATGAGACCCACCCATTGGAACTGGCCTGTTTCTTGAATATTTTTTCAACTTTACTCCCCCACCCCCAGTTTATTTGTTTGAAGAAACTGGGACATCCATCCAGCTGAGTTTCCCACATCCAGCAGTGGTTCCCACATCCAGCTGAGTTTCCCACATCCAGCAGTGGTTCCCACAGTCTTTTTTCTCCCTCAGCTTACATTCCTGTGTGTCGTTTGCCACGTTCTGCTGGCCCTGGGTTCTCTATGTAGTCATGGTCACCTTCAGTAGATTCATCAGATCCGAGTTTCCTTCCTTCCTTTTTGAGAGCCCCAATGACAGGGAGTGTGTGCCTTTATCAAGAGGTACATAATGTCTGGCCAGCTCTCTGGGTTGTGGGTGACCATTGCTGGTTATTGTCTCCATCCATTAAATCCTTGGGGTTTGCAAAGTGTTTCCTTCTGTCTGCAATACTTCTGGAATGATTCCACAAAAAGAAACTTCCCTTTCTACTAAATTTGGTTCCCTTCAGGTATAGATGGTGAGGGAAAGACAAGGGAGACTTTTGCTACATTCTTCCACCGTCAAGGTAACCAGTGACACCTTCATGTTGAATAAACTCGGTAGTTTATAGGCAGGAGATGGGTACATGTCCACTGCAGTTCCCGCCACCACTGATGCGCAGTGGTCCTCTTTGTCTACATGGATGCCTGTGTCTTTTTCATCTTGGTGACGTTCAGTACAGTATTGTTCTTTAGTCTGACAAGGTGTTCCAGGCCCAAGATGCTCATCCTGTTTCTAATCTAGACACAATCACTTCTCCCAGAAACCTGAATTTTTTTTACCACAAAGAATTGAGAGGCATGATCTGGATAGCAGAGAATTGGTCTTTGTTTTGAACTTTCAAGGTGGACATAGCCAGGAAATTAACTTTTTTTAAAAGGGTAAGAATGCATCATGGGTTTTACCCTTTAATTCAAGTTTTAAAATGAAGACACTTTCAACTCTACTGAGTTGATATGTCTCCTTTATTTCATGACATAACCCATTTAGATTTAGTGACTCCATCATCTGTCCTACCCTCTAAGAAGTACACGTCTTTCAGGTGGGCAGGGATCAACATTGTGATCAACAAGACCATGGGAAAACAGGGGTGTGTTGGGTTGCGCTCTGAGTAATTTTTAATGTCAGGCTCATGCGTTGCTATGGAGATGCAGGTAAAGCATTGTGAGTTTGAGTAATTTTAGTAAGTCCCTTTTGGTGTTTCCTTAGGGTTCTTTGTTTCATTTAGCTTCTGATCATTTTTTTTAAAGATGATCTTGTGTTATAAAAATGTAAATGATTTACATGTCCCAAAGCAAAATCAAGAAAACATATTCAAAGAGGTTGAGATTTTTGTGTTCATTTCTTAGATGCTATGCTCTCCAGGTAGCTCTGTTGTTAGTTCGTGAGTTTTATTCTACCTGTTGACAGGGAAGCGTGTTTGTGCCTCCATGTTTGGTTTATAGGAGTAGCTCCGTCTTCTGCTTTCACTCAGTGTCTATTACATGGAGATCAGCTCAGCGAAATTCATAAAGACAGCCTGGGTCTTTTTTTTATAGCTACATAGCATATAGCATATGGATAAACTGTGATTGGTTCAGTACGTCTCATTGAGCTTTAGGATTTTTTTCTTTACTTTTGGGGTATACGTACACACATACATACATTTAGGACAAGAAAGAAAGAAAGTTCTCAGAAAGGACTTGCTGGCCTCTTCAGGGCAATGTCTTCCATTGTACCCCAGAGTCTGTGACTGGGCTCTTTGTTTTTCTAGGAGTTGCAAACTTTATCACATCTTTAGTTCAAGCTTAAGCTCAAAGTCTGTAATGGGCTTCTCTGAGATCCAGACCTTTTTATTTTTAAGATTTTATTTATTGATTTTATGTATGTGAATGCACTATAGCTGTCTTCAGACACACCAGAAGAGGGCATCAGATCGCATTAAGGATGGTTGTGAGTCACCATGTGGTTGCTGGGAATTGAACTCAGGACCTCTGGAAGAGCAGTCAGTGCTCTTAACTGCTGAGCCATCTCTCCAGCTCCAGACTTATTCTTGTCTGTTTTCACTCAGCTGTAAGCCCAGTTTTCGTGTAGTTGAGGAGTCCCTATTTTTTTCCCCCCTTGGGAAGTTTGCGTTAATCACTTTTAAAAATCTGTATGTATTTTATTTTATGTGTATGAGTATTCTGCTCCTATGTGTAGCTATCTATCATGTGTGTTCCTGAGACTCACAGAGATCAGAAGAGGATGTCACAGATCCTTTGCAGGTAGAGTTATGAGAGGTTGTTAGCTGCCATGTGGGTGTCGGGAATTAAACTTAGATCTTCAACAGAAAAATAAGTGCCCTTAACTGCCAAGCCATCTCTCCAGCCCCACATGTTCTCCTGTTGATGGTAAATGTGTTGCATATAGAAATGTTCCTTCCTAGCCGTGCAGTAAAGCGGCTTGACAGGTCAGGCACTGAGTTCTTATCCTTACTCCGCTTCTCTTCTTACTTCAGACTCCCATGTCCTTACACTAGCATGGACCCTGCCGGGCCACAGGGTACCTCAGGAACCCAGCACTACCTGTTATTGTCGTCTTCATTTGATTTATTTTATTCTAAATTGTATGTACACTCATAGAGTAAGAGTATAGATGTATGTATATTTACACATGAATGCAGGTGTCTAGGGAGGTTGGTAGAAGGTCTTCAATGCCCTGGAGCTGGTGCTGGGGACTAAACACAGGACCTTTGCAAGAGCAATTTGTCTTCCTTTAAATTAACTAATTAGTGTGTGTGTGTGTGCGCATACGTGGGTTTCTAGGCACGATGTGCATACATGCTTCTGCATTCTCTGGAACTGAAGTTACAGACAGTTGTGAGCCATCATATGGGTGCTGGGAATTGAACTTGGTCCTCTGCAAGAACAGCAAATGTTCTTGACTGCTAAGCCATTTCTCCAGGTCACTACCTGCTGTTTTAAAACACTTCCTTCAGCATTCACAAGATCTTAGAGCATGATTGATACTTCATCTTGATGTTGATCACCAAGACCTAAATCAAGTTTTTTTTTTTCCCTTCTGTGTTAAAAATGGAAGACTGACATGAGATGGCTCAACTGATAAAGATGCTTGCTGCACAAACTGGGTAACCTGATTTCAATCCCTAGAGCCCACTCAAAGGTGTGAGGGGAGAGCCAACTCCACAAATTTGTCCTCTGGCTTCTACATGCACTCTGGGGCATGGTGGCACACGCCTTTAATCCCAGCACTTGGGAGGCAGAGGCAGGTGGTTTTCTGAGTTCGAGGCCAGCCTGGTGTACAGAGTGAGTTCTAGGATGGCCAGGGCTACACAGAGGAATCCTGTCTCAAAAAAACCCAAACAAACAAAAAAACCAAACCAACCAACCAAACAAACAAACAAACAAAAAATGACTCTACATGCACTCTGTGGCATGCGTGCCCACATACACATCATGCATGGATATGTATGCTCATACATGCAGACATAATAATAATAAACAAAAATTTTGACTTAGAAACAGTACATGGATAATATGTGTATATTATTATATATGTGAATATATTGATGTGCATCTGTATACACACATATCATGTACATAATGTTTCTTTGTATGTTTGAAAACTCTAATTCTTTCTTTGTTATAGAATGCCAGGTCTGGTTTATGGTACTTTTCCTAAAGAGGTGTTTTATGTCCAATATTATCTGTAAACTGATTTTGTTTGTTTTCCTTACATATATACACGTCAACTTTATCAGCTAGCAATGTTTGAGGTGGTTTCTTGGATCATAAATGTTGTTGACTAGACGCTATGATAGAGTTGGGATGGTGTAGAGATGGGAAGATAGGAGAAGCAGGAGAAACAAGGCAGAAAATATGAATTCTCATGAGAGGGAATGTTGGAGTATGGGGGCACAGATGGGAGCTGAAATATGGAGAAGTGCTATAGAGAGTGGCTGTGGGGGGCAGCCAGATGGCTCAGTGGGTAGAGCTGCCAGCCCACCAAGCTGGTAGGAGAAGAGAACACAGTGTCCTATGTTGTTCTCTGACCTCCATGTATGTACATCCATGTACATCCATGTATTGCACATACATGGTCCTACCACTAAAGAAAATCTTAAAAAAAAAAAAAACTTTTAGAAGAGTGACTGACTATATACATGCCCAAAAGAGGTGATCTTCAAGGAGAAGTGACATAAGTGTGAGTCACTGAAGGTGGGGGCTGGAGCAAGCTGCCTCTATTTAGGAATGGGAAGCAACACTGGGATTTTAAAAATGTAGGAGATTGAAAGCAGGGCAGTTCAGTCTGACAAACATTTGCTCAGGACCCAACTGGGTGTCAGACACTGTCTATAGAGATGAATAAGATGATCACCTCCCTAGGGAAGCTTCAGTGCTCACTGGGGTGTGGGAATGTCATACAAAACCACTTTTCTATAGCTATGGAATGCATTGCTGCAGATGTGGATGCCCATGGTTTCTGTGATCAGGCGTGGCTCCTCTATGTCAGGGTGTTTTATCAGGTCGCAGTCAAGGTGATATCTATGGTGGAGTTTCCTGTGAAGGGTCAAATGGTAAAGATCTTCTAAACTCACCTTGGTGGTTATCAGTAGGACTTAGCTCCTTGATGATTGTTAGACAAAGGTTGGAGGCCACCCACCCTCAGTTCTCCAACACAATGGTTTCTCTAACATGGCAGTATGCCCTGCAAAAACCTGCAAAAGGAACAGTCGGTCCTTACCCATGATCTAGGGGCAATCTTATGTAGCCCATTGCAGATGTGAAGGCAGGGCCTACGTAAGGATGCAAGACCCTAGAGGTAGGAATCTCTGGGAGCCACAGTGGAGCCTGCCAGCCACGCTGGTGGTTACCACAGTTTGTGTGTCCTGTTTAGTGTTTAAATGTGTTTAAATGAGGTACACTGCAGGGTGTACCTGAAAGAAGAGGTACACTCCAGGGTGACCTGAAAGAAGAGCATCCAGCTGCTACGTGATGAAGTGGCTTCCTGAACAGCACAGTGTTTAGTGTCTGAGTAATACCTTGAAGGATGAACATGGACTGATTTGTGTGCTGATAGTTTGATGGGGGAAGAGAAAAGTTCCGTGGAAGACGAACATGAGAAACACCAAGAGGTGGCTTGTCAGATGACCTCTCCGCAAGTGGTTCTGGGAAATGGTATGTGGTGGAGGATAGGAAGGAAGAGTCAAAAATGGAAGAAATGAAAGGGGAGACACAGAGTGTGAAGAAGGAGCTTTGTCCAAGAGACGCAGGCAGGGTTTTAAGCAAGGGGATCCAGGGAGATGAGTCGATGTGCAGAGATGTGGATTCAGGGAGACAAGACGATGGGCAGAGATGTGGGTTCAGGGCTGTGAACGATTGAAGCTTGCAACTTTATATCAACTCAGACGCCCGAGGAAGGGGGTCTGTATTAAATAACAATGGGGAGGAGATAGCATGGTTTCATTTTTAAATTATAGAGTTATTTGATAGTTGGAAAAGGCAGAGTGGAAGATGAAATAGCACACAGAAATGTCTATAGTTTTTTTGTTTGTTTGTTTGTTTTGTTTTTGTTTTTGTTTTCTGGCTTAATTTTTGAAGAACGGCACTGTTGGGAATCAGGGAAAGGAAGAAGAGAAGGAAATCATGATAGAGAGAGGATGTTTGTGTACATTTATACGTTCAGTGACTACATGCTACGTGAGCTCAAACTATTCTCTCCAGCATTTGTGTTCTCAACTTAATCAATGCAACTATGCAAATCGTTCTCAGCAAGCCATATGGCTCTGCTGATGGGAGACAGAGTCAAATATTTTTCTTGCAAGCAGTTTGATAAAGGAAACTTAGTGTCAGGATTGTCGTAAACATAGACCAAAGGTGGGAAGCCTGTCTTAGCGTGCTGTCTAGTGTCTGGAAGTCACTGTCTGCCCCTGGGTGCACACGTTGACACAGAGCGCTGCTTACGAAGAGTGCGATTCCACTTAACAGATGCTGTTCTGAAAACATAGAGTTCTCGTTTTAATTTTTATCACATTGATTTATCTCCAGTGTCTTTATTGGGGTGTGTGTAATCAGGCCCTCATATGGAGGTCAGGGGATGACTCATGCAAATCAGTCCACTCCTTCCACCCTGTAGCTTCGGGGATCAAAGGTAGGACATCAAGTGCATTAGTTACTTTCTGTTGCTGTGACAAAA
Source organism: Mus caroli (assembly GCF_978045245.1). Classification (NCBI taxonomy): domain Eukaryota; kingdom Metazoa; phylum Chordata; class Mammalia; order Rodentia; family Muridae; genus Mus; species Mus caroli. The sequence goes on from NW_028227270.1 coordinate 26,168,530, forward strand.
TACTACAACCGAGGCAACGTATGGGAAAAAATGGTCATTTTGGCGTATAATTCCAGAGAGACAGAGATTCAGAGAGGGAGGGAGGAGAGGGAGAGAGAGAGAGAGAGAGAGAGAGAGAGAGAGAGAGAGAGAGAGAGAAACAGAGAGACAGAGACAGAGAGACAGAGAGACAGACAGACACACAGGGAACACGCCATAATGGCAGGGGAGGCCTGGTGACAGCCAGAGCAGGAAGATGGGAGAGCATGTCTCCTTCCACAGGCAGGAAGCAGGAGGAGTTATCTGGAACTGGGAGAAGGCTACAAACCCTAAAAGGCATCTCCAGAGATGTACTTCCTCCAGTAAGGCTTTGCCTCTCAAAGATTATCCATAATCTCCCCCAGGTAGTGCCACTGGCTGGGGGCCTGAGCCTGTGGGGACATTTCTTCCGGCAGCTATCACATCCAACCTGGCAGCAAGCCTCCCACAGGGCCAGACTCTCCATCTGAAAGTGAATAGTTCTGCTCTTTGGTGTAGGAGCCTCTTCCATGAGAGCCCAACAAACACAGTGTGAGTTGAAAACACTAAGCCAGAAATCCATGGAATACACCTAATCTATTGAACATCATGACTTCAAGAGATTAAGCGTGATTAGGACACTCACGTTAGCCAGTGGTTGGCAATAACATCTACTGTCTAAGACAAAGCCTTTTATATTTATTTTTTCCAGTTCTACAGGGGAGGGGTCAAACCAAAGCCTTCTACAGGTTACATAATCGCTCTACCACTGAGCATATAACTTTGCAAGTTTTAGGTCATGCCTGGGCTTGCAATCCTCCTGCCTCAAACTCCTGAGTAGCTGGGAATACAGATTTCACAAAGCCTATTTTATAATAAACTGTTGACCATCTCATGTATAGATAGAGATTTTGTAGACATGGTCTGGAACTTGACAAATAGGCTATTCTGATTGGCCAGCAAACCCTGAAGATCTACCTGTTTTGGTCTCCCAGTACTTGGATTACAAATGTGTGTGTGGGGGGCGGTGCCCAACTTATTCCCCCTTCCTTTTTAAAACATAAGTTCTGGGGTTCAAATTCAAGTCCTTGTGCTTGCATGACTGCCAAACTATCCACCCAGGCCTTGTACTGTGCAATTGGAGGAAGCTACATATTCAGCAAGGGAAGCAAATTGAAGAACTGAGACTCCCTGCTTGACTCCAGTGTGAAAAATGAACTGAAGGAAACGAGATGATTCCTAGAGCAGCACCTCTCTTGGCTACCGGAGGTGGCACAGGTGCCGTTCAGGGCTCTCACAGTAAGAACCTGGAGAGTCAAGTCATTCAATGTTCTTCCAAAAAGAGCAACTAGAGGCCGGTGCATCCCTGTGAGTTCAAGGTCAACCTGGTCTTCATAGCAAGTTCTCACCAGCCAGAGCTATGCCCTGTCTCAAAAAGAAAATAATAAAGTTTAAGTTTGCTTGCAAGCTGTGCTTGCAAGTTTATATGAACTTGACACAGGCTGGGATCCTCTGAGAGGAGGATGCCTCAACTGAGAAAATGCCTCTATAAGATCGGGCTGTAGGCAAACCTGTAAGGCATTTTCTTAATTAGTGATTGATGGGGGAGGGCTAAGCCTATTGTGGGTGGGGCCACCTTTGGGCTGGTGGTCCTGGGTTCTATAACAAAAGTAGGCTGAACAGATCATGATGGGGAAGCAAGTTACGGGCACCACTTCATGGCCTCTGTGTCGGCTCCTGCATCCAGGCTCCTGCCTTGCTTGAGTTCCTGTCCTGACTTCCTTCAATGATAAGCACTGATATGGAAGTGTAAGCCAAACAAATCCTTCCCTCCCCAACTTGCTTTTGATCATAGTGTTTCATCATAGCAGTAGAAACCCAAATTAAGAAAAAGCTTAATGTTAACAGCCATTGGAATATGTAGGCGGGCCTATAGGGTATTTTCTGAATTAGTGATTAATGGGAGAGGGCTAAGCTTATTGTGGGTGGGGCCACCCTTGGGCTGGTGGTCCTGGGTTTTATAAGAAATATGTAGGGAATGTTCATACAGTTGTAGGCATAATTTGGGCACTTTTAATCCTACAGTGTATGCTAGTTCTTCATGTTGATTCAAGGAATGTAGAGAAATTGGTAGTAAAGGTACTTCCCTAATGGTAATTTGTACAGAATTCACCTGGCACTTTTACATGCTTACGTGAAGGCAGATATAGCTGTTAGTATAGAACTTGGCTATACAGCCAACACAGCAAAGAAGCCAGGCTACAGTTTAAAAGGACCCAAGGGAGGTCTAAAGAGCAGTAGAGCATCCCCTCCCCACATTTCAAATTTTCCACTTCTTTCTTGGATTGAACAGTATTCTCTTATGATTGACGTGAGTATCTAAGAAAACATCCTGTTTCTGTGTAGGCTGGCCTTCCCTGGTTACCATGGAAAGAATAGGTTTTGGGTTCAAGGAGAGAATTTCAATTTTATTCAATTTATTTGTGTGTGTGTGTGTGTGTGTGTGTGTGTGTGTGTGTGTGTGTGTGTGGTGTGCTTTTGATGCATGCAGGTATGTGTTGATGACTCTGTGGCTGGTACTCACAGAGGCTAGAGCATCTTCCTTTATCATCAGTCACCTCCATCTCCTCCTCCCTGTCCTCCCTCCTCCTCTTCCTCATTCTCTTCCTCCTCTTCCTCTTCCTTTTGAAACAGATCTCACTCTATATAGTCCCGGCTGTCCTGACACTTGCTGGGTAGACCAGACTGATCTTGAATTTACAGAGATCCTCCTGCCTCCCTAGTGCTGAGGTTAGAGGTGTGTACCACAAAGTCAGGCCCACCTTGGTTCTTTGAGACAGGGTCTCACATTGAACAGGAAGTTTACCATTTCAGCCAGGATGGCTGGTCATGGACCTTCTGGGACGCACCTATGTCTGCCCCCAGTGCTGTGTGTGTAGACTCAGGTTAGTCATGCCGGATTGTTCAAACTCAAGTCCTCATAAATCCACAGCAAGTGTTCTTACCCACCAAGCCTTCTCCCCAGCTCTGAGGAGGAAATTTCCAATCATCCTTTCTTGTGCATGGTCATCAGAGGGGAGCTTTTGTGACAAAGTTTCCCTGCATATTAATTCAGAGCTAATTGCAGTTGTCAGTTACATCAGTTCCTGGCCAATGGGAAACAGTTGATTGCAGTTGGTTTCTAATGAAGACCCTTTCGTATAGGTGCTGTTCACACAGCGCTGATGGAGATAAGGGAAAACAAGGAAGATTCCCTGACCGGATGAAGCCTTCAGTGACCCTCATGCTGCTAGTTGCTGCATCTCTGGAAGGTGCTGTGTTCCTGTAGGCACAATCTAATACAGGGCACTTTAGCAGACAGCGGGAAGAAATGGCTGGACTTCTTTCGCTTCTCTGCCTGGCTGGTGCCTCCTAATGCCCTTGCCAATGTGAGTCCAGCCTCAGAAAAAGCCGTTGCGGGCTGCCAGTGTCAGTATCTGGCCCAGGTAGGGACAGTGGATGTGCACAGGAGTGGTGGTGTGTACTTGGAGACCAACTTGCACGTTATTTAGCAACTTTTTGTTTTTCAGTGATTGAATATATTTTTTGTTAATTTTAGAATGTTATTGTTTTGAAAAGTATGGCAAGACAGGAAAACATCTGCTTTTTATGTTTAAGAAATTCCACTGCATTTCCTGTTTGTGTGGGCTCTTATCTTTTAGACTGTAAACTTTCATGAAGTCTCATAAATTCATTTTTTCCTTACTTTCATAAGACATCTGCTTTTAGATGAGAAGCAGAGAGAGCCTGGTACGGTCGCTTCCGGTTTGTAACTCCCACATGTGGGAGCTTGACAGAGAAGGCAGTGAAGCTCAAGGCCAGTATTGGCTATGTAAGGGAGTACAAGGCCCGCCTGAGCTATGGGAGACCCAGTCTCAAATAACTCATAGTGGCTGGGGCGGGGGACGCAGAGGAGCAGGGTGGGAGCAGGTGTGTACACTTTTTCAGATTCTCTCTGCGTGAATGCGTAGGTATTTGTGAACTGTCCATAGGCGTCCACTTGTCTTCATGTGAGTCAAAGTCAAATTGAGTTCTGCATCTTTCGTAGCTTGTAGAGACATTCACACAGCTGTGCAGGCCTCCTTGCTGACAGGCCGGGAATTATTTTGCTCCATACAGGAATGAAATGTGTCAACTTGAAATGTCTGCATCACGTGCATATTCTCCTGGGTCTGTGTGAAGGGGCAAGACAGAGGTCTGTATCTCAGGATGCCTATGGGGTTGCTAGGAAATGATTTTCAAAGTGCTCTGTGGTGATGCAGTGGGTCAGACTTTTTTTTTTTTTGGTATGTGTGCAGCGTTGCCATGGAAACCAAGTGCATCATTGCCTTGTCTGACTAATTTATGGTTTAATGATAAAATTTGTAGTCTAGGGTTAGCAGGTACAAAGTAACACACACACACACACACACACACACACACACACACACACACCAGTAAACTTCAAGTGGAACTGCTATGGGGCTGGAAGATTTCACCATGATGCTGAGCGAGAATACTGTGACATTCGGCATTGGAGATAGCTTGCATCAGTCTTCTTTCTGTGTTCTGTGAGGAGGAACTCCACACTCACTCACCCTTGTGGCTCACTGCCATTGCATTTTGATAACGCTCCCAGGCCTGGCTGGCAGCAGTGAGAGAAGTCTGGCAGGGCACTAGGGTTTGGTTCCTTGGTAGGGTGGTTGGTTGGTTGGTTGGCTTTCCATGCCCATTCCCCCTCCTGCTGCCCTTCATGGAGGTGACATTGCCAATCCTGTCACCCATGAAAGCTTGCCACATGGACGTTCTGCCCTGGGCTTGTTCTGTTTGCTATCTGCCCTCTTTTACGCTCTACCCCTGACCTCCTTGCTGTGATTTTAGGGGTCCTATAGAAAGAGAAAACCTCTGTGTGTGTTAAGGGCAAAATCTTCCACTCCTTTAGATGGTGATGGTCCAGCTTATGTTTTCATCAGTGGGTCACTGGGTTAAGCTTTCCATTGAAGGTAACACCGAAGAGCCAAGCAGAAAGCAGATGTTAATCCCCGCAGAGTTGTTCATCTGCCTCCTTGGGCTTTAGTTTAGCTTCTGGCATTTCATCCACACTAGCCCAATACCAGACTCCTGATCCATTGGATTTGAATCCGCTCTGTGTTTCGGATATTTCAAAAAATCCTTTATTGATGTTTCCATGTGGGGTGGTTTGAATATGTTTGGCCCAGGGAGTGGCTGGCACCAGAGTGGCACTATTTGAAGGTGTGGCTTTGTTGAAGGAAATGCTTTACTGTGGGGGTGGGGCTTTGAGACTCTCCTAGCTGCCTGGTGGTGTCAGCCTCCTTCTGGCTGCCTTGGGATTAAGATGTAGAACTCTCAGCTCCTTCTGTGTCTGCCTGGAATCTGCCATGCATCCTGCCTTGATGATAATGGACTAAACCTCTGAACCTGTAAGCCAGCCCCAATTAAATGTTGTCCCTTATAAAAGTTGTCTTGGCCATTGTGTCTCTTCACATCAATGGAAACCCTAAGACACTAGGTTTAATGTATGTGGTTTTGGCATTTTAGAGGGAAAAGTCTGGTTGTAGGTAGGACTCCTAAGACAGACAACTGAATGTGTCAACTTAGATGAATATTTCACTGAATACTGTACAAGGCCCAAGTTTTTTGTTGTTGTTGTTGTTCTTTTATTTAGCATATGTTTCTGAGTATCTGCTTCATGCAAAAAGAGGGCATCAGATCCCATTACAGATGATTGTGAGCCACCATGTGGTTTCTGGGAATTTAACTCAGGACCTCTGGAAGAGCAGCTAGTGCTCTTAACCACTGAGCCATCTCTCCAGCCCCTACTTACCTCTTCTTTACAAAATGTCACCAGAGACAGCAGGTACCTCTAAGGAACTGAAAGCCAAGGCCAGCTAGAACATGGAACTGCAGCAGACCTGAGAGGTGCCATGGGCTAATCTCCCTACTCAGGTTCCCAAGTGCCACGGCTCACTTCCTATAATGTTAGTTGTTCCTCCAATTACAGAGTCTTGGATGCAGAGCCTAGTGATAGCATCTTATACAGAGCCAGCATTTCCCTTTGATCTTCCAATATTGACTTTCTGTAGACAACGTCTTTGTGAAAATGGAGCTCAGAATACACCAGAAAAGCAGAGATAATTTGACTTTGTCCCCACACATGTATACCTCAGTATGAAAGTAGGGGCCCTCCTCATCCCCCGGTTAGTACTCTCACCAACTCATACACATAAGATTGTGTCCATACTTGCCAGAGCAGGATAAAGCAGACCTGTCATGTTCAAGGATATCACCAAAGACTTCAGGATGATAGGAGAGAACAGGCAGGGTTTGCTTTTGGGCACTGATGGTTCTCATCCAGCCTTCCAAGCTTGTTAGCCTGCTCTTCCACCTCTCAAGTCTTTTCTAAAGAAATTGCACCTTTCTCCCTTTCCTCTCAGCATCCTCCCTAAGTTGTCTAAACACCTAAGATCCAAACCTGGTGAAAGTGAAGCCTCTCCCAGAACATGCATCGTCTTTGAGAAGAAGTTGGAGAACTTCAACCCCGTTCTGCTTGATGGACAATGCTTAGTCATTTGCTTTTTTAATTGATGGGTCGAGAAAACCCATGGGTTGTCTGAAATTGACGGGGAATAAATGAGTGTCCCTTCCATGTGTTGACCATGAGTGTGCCTTCCATGTGCTTGACCCTATATGTAAATGTTTGTCACCATCTTCTTCTCAGGAAGACTGTCCCGTTCCAATGCTCTCCTACACCCACACTCCATCCCCAGCTCTCTTGACCTAAGTATAACCTTATGACCTTTATCCACCGAGATGCCCTACAGAAGCATATGGTATGCAGTTCATCGTATGCAGCAGCCAGGGCAGAGTGAACACGTCTTTACCTTCCTTCCAGTATTTACATGCGGGTTGTGATGTGTTGGCTCATGCTGGTGTATGGGCAAACTCCGTATTGGAAAACATGAAAGTAGGGACATAGACTCAAAACTGACCATGTTTGCCAATCTTTTAACTTATTTACCAGTGGATTGAGTACTCAGACTACTATTTGTTATGAAATGTTTCCATGTTACTCTTGTTTGCTGTTTGGATTTCAATGTTCTTCCTTCTAGCATGGGATCAAGATTCTCTAATCCATTCTCCGGTCTAATTGTCTAGCAGTTTAAGGAGACGGCAGGCAGGCAGGGCATCCATCCATCCATCCATCCATCCATCAATTCATTTATTCATGTCTGCAGCCAGTTCATGTTGAATATTTGTTCTTGATTAAGAGGGTACAAACAAATCCCCATTTCCACAGGGCTTACGTGGTTGTTCAGTGACCATTTTCAGTACATCTCAAAATTCTGCGTGTTCATCTTGTGTTCCCTTCATATCTTTGTCTTTTCATTTGAGCTTCTATTCATGTATTTATTCAGTAAATATTGAATGGGGCCCTAATATGGGTCAGGCAGTGTTTGAAACACTGGGTTACAACCATGAAAAACATGTCTTCTTGGTTTACATTGCTGTTAAAGGAGGCTGCCAAGGAATAGGATAAGTAACTACAATGTCAATACAATGAGTGGGGTGGTCAGTGTCATGAAGAAACTCGTCAGAGAAGACAAGGAAATGACCTTATGAAATACCTCCTTGTTTTATAGTTCATTGATTTTTAAGATGTGCTTTCTCAAAAATAATTTTCACAGCTCAATTTAGGCTGCACTGCCTAAGTGATGACATTTACTACTTTGGTTGGCAGTATTTCTTCAATAAGGGTGTGTCTCCTAATAGCCGAGCATCTTAGATGTAATAAATGTGGCATTACTCACTGTGTGCCAGCCATTGCTCTTAGCAATTAATGTGTGCTGAGTCCTTCCAATAGCCTTATTAGGCTGGTGCTTGCTGTAATTTGAATATGCGTCCCCAAAGTTCACGTGTTGGGAACCCGATTCTTGCCATATGAGAGGTGATTCAACCATGAAGTTTCTGTCTATGTGAATGGATTAATGTCATTGTGTGGCACTGGACTAGTTATTGCAAGAGTGTTTTGTTACAACAGCAAGTTCCATGTCTGTCTCCTGCTCTCGGCTGCCATGTGTTCTCTCCCCATTTGATGTACTCTGCTGAAGCATGATGCAGCTTGGAAGCTCCCCAGCTACAACCCCTTGATCTTGGGCTTCTTAGCCTCGAGAAGGAGGAGCAAATAAATCTCGGTTGATTCTAAATTATCCAGCGTTGTTATGGTGTTCAAGTACAGCATTATAAATGGATAGATATGGTGCATGGCTATACTCCTCCTTGAAGTGAAGAACTGGGCAAGAGTAAGTTATTTACTTGAGGTCATGTAGCAGGCATTGGTATGGTTAGGATTGGAATGTAGGCAGGTCAGCTGGCCTCTTAACTGCTGAACTGTGCTGCAGAGCTCTAGATGTTTTCCGAGATAAGAACTTGAAGGGGGTGATCGAGGAAGCCAAGCAGACGTATAAATGATGCATGTCCACAAAAATTGCCTGGTTCTGGGTCTGGAATATGCACCATAGTTTGAAGGAAGCCCATTTTGAGGAAGTGGGATAGGTGGGAAGGAGCTGAGAGGGGAGCTAGGTTATAGAGGTGACAGGGGAGGTTTTGACTGTGGACATACACCTGTGAGCTATCAGTGCATAGCTACGGATGTAGACTGGATTCCAAGGAAGGGATGGAGGGCAGGACAGAAAGGACCTAAGTGCTCGAATATACCTTGTAGCATACAGAATGTGAGGACTGGCTTGAAGACCAGATCCTGGTTCTTGATGAGTAGTTACTGGGAAGGAGGAAGATAGTGTGGTGACCTGAGAGCCTGGTGAAGGATATGGTTTCACAGAGGAGGGAGTTGTCCTCCTGTCACGTGCTGCCAATGTGTCCAACAAGATGAGGACCTATGGACCCATGCTCAGTGGATGGGTTTTAAGAAGGCAAGGGCTTAGTGAACTTGAGCAGGATCAGGTCACAGCCAGAGTGGTGTGAAGAGGAAGTGAGGAAAAGGAAAGCTAGGTTATGGTTTTGAGCTGGAACCTTCTGGGAAAGTGTTCTTGAAATGACTGATGGTTGTATTTCCATGTCTATACTGGTTTTCTATTTAGGAGCTCTAATGGTTATTGAGAGGGATGTGTTGATGTCCCTAATTATGATAGTAAATTTGTCCATTTCTCATTATAGGTCTGTCAGGTTTGATTGTGTGATATCCTATTTATTATTGTTGGTTTTCTTTGATCTGAAGTTGATTTGGTCAGATATTAACATAACCAGACTTCTTTCCTTTTAATTAATGTTTACATGGTATAGCTTTTGCTACTCCATACTTAATACAATTAGAATTATTTCTGGAGTGAGTTTCTCACAGACAGTGTTTAGTTGGGTCCTGTGCTTTTATTCCATTATAATAAGTCTGGCTTTTAATTGATTTGCTCAGACCACTCATGTTTACACATTTAAATGTAATTGTCAATATGTTTTAATTTAGATCTAACAGTTGCAATTTTTTTTTATTTTCTCCTGTTAAATTTTTCTGTTTTCTCTTTCCTGATTTTTCTGAGTTATTGAATACTTTTCACTATTCAGTTTTCCTTTGTCTTGGGCTTTTCATCATGGCTCCTTGTGTGTATGTGTATATATATATATACACACACACATATATGTGTGTGTATGTGTGTGTGTGTATCATATGATTTCACACACAAACACATTCATTTTCTCATTCTGCTGAAAAACAATGTTTTGCTGCTTCAGATGTTATAAAGAACCCCATAGGTTCTTTCTCTGCCTCTTTCTGTAATAGTTTGCTTATATGCTAGATCTATTCTCGTGGAAAAGGCCACCAAACAATGTTATAAAGCTTTCTTTCAAGAGCAAAACATGGCCTAAGGAATTCCTAAGAAGTATTCTCTATTATTGCTGATGTATTTATGGTTTCCATGCTCTTTTTGTTCCTCATCTTCCAGATTTATGTCTCTTACGTCACTCTGAAGGATTTCTTTCAGTGTTGACAACCGTTCTTCCACTTCTCCTTCATTGGAGAATGCCTTTATTTTGTGTTTATTCCTTATGGATATTCTTTAGTGAATAAAGATGTCTGAACTGACAAGCCTGCTTGCTCCAGCACTTTGATCATGTGACTTCCCTTCTCCTATGATCAGTGGTCCCTCAGTTGTTCACCTGTTGCCCCCCTCTAGCAATGCACTGTTTTTCTGGCTGTTTGCAGGGACATTCCCATGTCCTTAGTTTTTAGTGATTTGGATGTAACGCTTCTGAACATAGACTTCCTTGGAGTCATTCAGCTTGGAATTTGCTTGCTTCCTGAGGATGTACGGTTGTGACTTTGATCCTAGCTGGAAAGCTTTCAGTATCACATCTTCAAATGCACAAGAATCTCTTCTCTCTGGAATTCCCATGGCAAAACACTGAACCGTTTGCTGTGTCCCACAGGTCCCCAAGCATCTGTTCCTTCTTATTTGGTCTTTCCTCTCTGTTGCTCAGATGGGATGGTTGCTCAGGTGCTTCTTCAAGCTCACTGATACCTTCATCTCCATTTTAACCTTGAATCTTTCCAGGTATGCTGTGGACCTAAACTGTCCATGTGGTGGTTTGAAAGGAACTGTCGTGTATAGGCCCATAGGGAGTGACACTATTAGAAGGTGTGGCTTTGTTGGGAGAGGTGTGTCACTTGAGGATGGGCTTTAAGGTCTCAGCTGCTCAAGCCACATCTACTGTTGTCTTCTGGTTGCCTGGGGATCTGGATGTAGAACTCTTATCTCCTTCTCCAGCACCATGCCTGCCTGGATACTGTTGTGCTTCCCACCATGATGATAATGGACTGAAACTCTGAAAATGTAAGCCAGCCCCGACGAGATAGTTCTTTTTATAAGTTACCATGGTCGTGGTGTCTCTTCAGAGCAATGAAACCCTAACTAACACAGTTCACTTGGTTTCCTTTATATACTCTATTTTTGTGCTTAGACTTTGTATTTTTCCATTTATTTCAAATGCCAGTTCTTACTCAATGGACATTTTTGTGATAGCTACTTCAATGTCTTTGTCAGATAATTCTAGCGTTTTGTTTTAGGATCTGGGTTAGTCAGAGCTCTCCAGACAAACATAACCAGTAGAGCAGACTTCTTATGAAGGAATGTGTTGTGCAAGTGTTGAGACTAAGAATTCATTAGCTGCTGTCCCCAGGCTGGGACCTCAATTCTAGGCCAAACCCAAGGCCTTTGAGCCAGAGACCCAGTGATGTAAATCTCAGTCTGAGCATGAAGGCCAAGATCCAGGAATACTGATGTGTAAGGGGAGGAGAAAGTAGGCATACTAGATCAAGAGGAGACCATGAATCCATCTTCTGAAATTTCTGTTTAGAACCTCAATTAAGGGACAGATATGCACCCACATTGGTGAGGGTAGATCTCCTTTATTTAGTTCACTCCACCCACATAAAAATTTCTTCCAGAAATACCAAAAGAAAATCTCTCAAAACAAATGCACAAAAACCATTTTTCAAGCTTCCTAGTCACCTCTTAGCCCATGGCACACAAAATTTACCATCATAGTATTGACTGCCTTCTCGAGAAAGACGTGTTTTTCTTGGTTCTCAGGTCCAGCAATTTTGGAGGTCATTATATTACTAGTGTTTGAATCTTTTTCAAGTCTCATAGTGAATCTTGATATTTTTTGCATGTTGAGTTCAGATCACAAATTCCACTTCTCCTTCTGCATGTTCCATCAATACTTTCATTTTCCAAGTCTAGAGTAATCATTGTAATTGTGAAGTATATATGCTGCTCAGTGGCCCGACTGTGACCTGGGAAGCGATCTATACTATGGTTTAATTCTGGAAGTCTGTAGTTTGCTGCCTAGCATGGGACTCCTAAGTATAACTTGGAGAGGAGCCCAGAAGCAGGTAAACAACTCATGCCTTTGCTTTCTCAAGCCCTCTCTTCTTAATCTCTTGCATTTCCTAGTTCCCTGGGACTACCATTTTGGGTCCCATGGCAAGAAATATGGGACTTCTTGTTCCTGGCTCTTCTGTACATGTGACTATGGTCACATTTAGGGCCAAGAAATACAAGGACGCCAAGAAGTGGGAGTGGGTGGGTAGGGGAGCAGGGCTGGGGGAGGGTATAGGGGACTTTCAGGATAGCATTTGAAATGTAAATGAAGAAAATATCTAATAAAAATGGGGAAAAAAAAGAAATACAAGGACATAGAAAGAAAAAATAAAGCATTGGGATGTACCTTCTTGTGGACGAGAGGACTTCTTGTTATGTACTGACATTATAGCTTTCTGTGACTTTCTGCTGATGCTCCTGTGGGCCAGAGGAAGACCTAGAGTACAAGACAATGGAGAAAAAGAACAAATGGGAGTTGTCCTGCCCCCAAGGAGGCTCCTTTCTTATTCCTTGAGCCAAAACTAAAAACTTGTTGGAATCTTTACTGAAAGCATAGACTTTTCAGGCTATAGCAAGCACACATGGAAAAATAGTTGTGAACAGGGGTGGGGGAGGGAGACAGAAGGGCCAATGCCACTTCGATGGAACTTGGTATTCTACATGAATTCCAAGTCTACTTGCTGATGCATGTGCTTGTGTGTTCCTGTGTGGTTCTGTGTGGCTGTTCTGTGCTTACCGTAGTGTGTGGCTGTTCTGTGTTTCTTGCTACAGAGACAGGGTAGAGAATGCTTCTTCCCTTTACCAGGACTAAGTTATAGGAGGCACATTCACCGTGGATAACATCTGTGAGTTTGATGCTGGGCAAGTTCAGAAAGGATCTGAAGCACAGGAGTGTGCTGCTGTTTGTTGTGGCACTGAGCTGGGCAGTGGGTTCTCGCTGGCATCTCTTCCAGAAGCATCTCAGCATCTATTGCTCTTCTGTAAAGTGATGACTTGTGGATTTTAAACAATGTGCAGTGCAATTGGCCAGACCCTTGTGACCTCCAGCTCCCTCTGTGACAGCACTGCTTTTCTTCCAAGCAGCCCTCCAGGCTAAGGCGAACGTTGCTCCAAACACTCATCCTATGAGAGGGGCAGGAAGTGCCGGCTGAGGACTGGCCTTGGCCCTCAGACAAACTTGGACCCATCCATGTTGGCCTTGTCACTTGGTGACTGTGTCACCTTGGTCAAGCTACAGAGCCTCTCTAACCTTGGACCTTTCATGAGTGAAACAGGACAGTCATCACTACATTCATGAGGCAGGGTTGCTGAGTCAGCGTTAATAAATGTCCTCCGATGATAGGTGTTGTGTCGTAGGGAAGGAATTTGGCCTTATTTTCTCTCTGCATTAGTTCTAGTAAATATCCCTTTTAACCTGCTAAAATAGATGACTTATTAGAATCACTCTCCTTTTAATATTTTGGCTCATTAGACATCAAGTGAGATTCATTCTCGAGACTGAAGAGCAGTCAGTGCACATTACACTGTACTGTTTCTGTACTGAATGTGTGTCTGAAAAGCTATCTGTGTGTAATTGGGAGCCTTTCTAAGTACAGAGCAAAGGTAAACAACGATGTATGTGTATGTGCACAAGTCCAGAATGTATGGTACCCCATGCTGCCCCTCCAGCGCCCATTTTAGAGAATAGCTGGAAAAAACAAATCGTCCCAGTAACCTCTGTCTCCTCTGCTAATGGCCAGTGTCTCTCTTCTTCATCCGTCATGTTGGCAATAAATAAACCCTCCAGCATGTTTACTGTTACCAATAACAATCTCAGCCCTTCCGAGGAAGTTTTGTAAACATCACTTACTTAGTAAACTGCTGTTCCTTTATAACTGCGCATTATTTGAAAGGCTCCTGAAACCTTTTAGCCCTTTATATTTGGAAACCTGTGTTTGAAAGGAAAAATAATTTGATTTTGTGCAAATGCAAATCAGCAAGGTTCTTGGAGGTGAGAGTTATGTGTCTTTCTTTATTCCCTTTTCAGCATCCGTTGCATAAATGGGTGCTGAATAATTGTGGATTCACTTCATTTAAATTTGAATGCTTTTGGATAATTAGTGTGTGAATAACACTTTATATTGAATATTTTAGTGGAATGAATATCTAGCCCCCCAGTGATGGAGAAGATGTTGGCCTGGGGTTATCTGACCAGTGACAAGGCAGCTCTACACTGCAGGTTAGAGTGGTTTCCTTTCTGCATGAGAAGAAGACCTCCTGTGAGCCCTGGGTTGTAATTAAAATTTAAATTGCCCTTCTGAAAAACTCACTTGAACGACTAAGACAAAAAAATAAAAAGGTTTCATTTTAATTTCTGTCCTAGGCTGTCACCGGAGAGCTTGCTGAAAGGGTCTGGTGTAGGAAGCGAATGCTTAGGTTCGGATGCATCCAAGCACTGCCTGTGTTCCCCGGGCCGACCTCAAGGACCCCAACAAAACACTGTGTTCCAGGGGATAACAAGCCAGTAGCAGCAATAAACATACTTTACAGACCTCCTGGGTAAACAGCATTCTGCAGAGACCCACCCTGGGTTATGACAGGAGCCAAGAGCTCCAAGGAGGGACGTGTCTAACCTTGTCCTAGATCTTCGACAGAAGCTCTCTCTCTCAGTGTGTGTGTGTGTGTGTGTGTGTGTGTGTGTGTGTATGTGTGTGTGCGTATGTGTGTGTTGAGGAGAAAGCTTTTAAAGTGTACAGTGGTTGAAAAGAGGTCAGGGCCATTTTCACTGAAAGGATGAATTTTAACTTCAGAGAAATGGGATATTACTTTCCATACTAAAATTATCCAGTGAAGATATTTTGTCAAGCAAAGACATCTAGAGAGTGAATATTGGTAGTGGTGACTACATATACAAATAATCAGAGAAAAGGAAGTCAGGCAGCCTTAGGAGTGAGGGAGCTTAAGGAGACGGTAACAGCTCCCCACTAAACCTGTTTCTTCAAGAGCAGCATGCTGGTAGAGGATATTAGACATAAGCAAACACAACATCAGGGCTCTAGAAGTATTTCAAATTAAACCACATGTATGCAATGAATGATGAAATACTAAGTGTGATTTGGAGAACCTACTGGCAACACTCAGAGATTACCGCAGAGCAGAGATAACGACTCCCTTCTGTTAGGAATTGTATATTAAGATATTTAAAATATTGGTAACTTTTCTTTCTCTCATTTAGAATTCTAAGAAACTACAAACAAACAAACAAACAAACAAACAGATCAATTGTACTTCTTGGGTTTTTGGTGTGTGTGTGTGTGTGTGTGTGTGTGCCTGTGCCTGTTATATCAACTTTTCACATAAGCTATGGCATTGGTTTATGGGTTTATTGTTCTTGTTTAAAGCTTTACTGGGTGCAGTTAGCACACTATGGAACCTGCCCATTTTAAGTGTGCGCCTAAAGCCTAGTGAGTTTATTCTGTTATACAGACATCACCATAACCCAATTTTAGAACATGTTTCCCTATTATTCGTAGTTTATTTGGGGCTTTTAAAAAATGGATGTTTTATTTGTTTACATTTCAAATGTTATTCCCTTTCCTGGTTTCCCCTCTGCACACCCCCTACCCCCTTTCCCTGCTTCTATGAGGGTACTCACTCTGCCCACCCACTCAATCCTGCCTCACTGCCCTAGCATTCCTCTACACTGGGGCATCAAGCCTTCAAAGGAACAAGGGCCTTCTCTCCCACTGATGCCAGATAAGGCCCTTTCAACTCCTTCAGTCCTTCCCCTAACTCCTCCATGGGGGTCCCTGTGCTCAATCTGATGGTTGGCTTCAAGCATCCACATCTGTATTGGTCAGGATCTGACAGAGCCTCTCAGGAGACAGCTGTATCAGGCTCCTGTCAGCAAGCACTTCTTGATATCAGCAATAGTATCTGGGTTTGGTGTCTGCATGTGGGATGGATCCCCAGGTTGGGCAATCTCTGGATGGCCTTTCCTTCAGTCTCTGTTCCAGTATTTGTCCCTGTATTTCCTTTAGACAGGAGCATTTCTGGGTTAAAATTTTGGAGATGAGTTGGTGGCCCCATTCCTCAACCAGGGGGCCATGTCTAACCTCTGGATATGGTCTTAACAGGTTCTCCTTCCCCTTTGTGGAGTATTTCAGCTAATGTCATCCCTGTGGGGACCTGGAAGGCTCTTATTTTCCTGACATCTGTGACTTTCTGGTTGCTACCCCCAGTTCCCTATCCCCCCATTGCAATACACCTCAATTTCTTGACCCTCTGTACATCTCTTCCATCTCCTCCCATACCTGATTCTGCCCCTCTTTTTCCCCCTCCCCTTCCTCTCTTCCTCCCAAGTCCCTCCCACCCTCTATTCCCCTTGATTATATTGTTCCCTCTTCTTAGTAGAACTGAAGCATCCACTCTTTGGTCTTCCTTCCTCTTGAGCTTTATGTGATCTGTGAGTTGTATTGTGAGTGTTCCATGCTCTTTGCCTAATATCCACTTATCAGTGAGTACATACCATGTCTGTTCTTTTGTGACTGAGTTAGCTCACTCAGCATGATATTTTCTAGATCCATTCATGTGCCTGGGAATTTCATGAAGTCATTGTTTTTAATAGCTGAGTAGCACTCCATTGTGTAAATGTACCAAATTTTCTGTATCCATTCCTTTGTTGATGGTTGCTTCCAGCTTTTGGTGATTATAAATAAGGCTGCTATGAACATAGTGGATCATGTGTCCTTATTACATGTTGGAGCATCTTCTGGGTATATGCCCAGGAGTGGTATAACTGGGTCCCAATTTTCTGAGGAACCACCAGACTGATTTCCAGAGTGGTTGTACCAGCTTGCAATTCCACCAGCAATGAAAGAGTGTTCCTCTTTCTCCACATCCTCACCAGCATCTGCTGTCACCTGAGTTTTTGATCTTAGCCATTCTGACTGGTGTGAGGTGGAATCTCAGGGTCATTTTGATTTGCATTTCCCTGATGACTAAGGATGTTGAACATTTCTTTAGGTGCTTCTCAGCCATTTGAGTTTCCTCAGTTGAGAATTCTGTTTAGCTCTGTTCCCGATTTTTTGATAGGGTTGTTTCTCTGGAGTCTAACTTCTTGAGTTCTTTGTATATATTGGATATTAGCCCTCTATCAGATGTAGGATTGATATGCAGCAAAATGCTGGGTCCTGTTTACATATCCAGTCTGTTATTCTATGTCTTTTTATTGGGGAATTAAGTCCATTGATGTTAAGAGATATTAAGGAATAGTGGTTGTCGCTTCCTGTTATTTTTGTTATTAGAGGTGGAGTTATGTTTGTGTGGCTATCTTCTTTAGGGTTTGTTGAAAGAAGATTACTTTCTTGCTAGGGTGTAGTTTCCCTCCTTTTGTTGGTGTTTTCCATCTATTACCCTTTGTAGGGATGAATTTGTGGAAAGACGTTGTGTAAATTTGGTTTTATCATGGAATATCTTGGTTTCTCCATCTATGGTAACTGAGAGTTTTGCTGGATATAGGATCCTGGTCTGGCATTTGTGTTCTCTTAGGGTCTATATGACATCTGTCCAGGATCTTCTAACTTTCATAGTTTTTGGTGAGAAGTCTGATGTAATTCTGATAGATCTGCCTTTATATATTACTTGACCTTTTTCCCTTACTGCTTTTAATACTCTTTCTTTGTTTTGTGTATTTGGTGTTTTGACTATTATGTGATGGGAGGAATTTCTTTTCTGGTTCAGTCTATTTGGAGTTCTGTAGACTTCTTGTATGTTCATAGGCATCTCTTTCTTTAGGTTAGGGAAGTTTTCTTCTATAATTTTGTTGAAGATATTTACTGGCCCTTTAAGTTGGGAATCTTCACTCTCTTCTACATGTATCCTTAGGTTTGGTCTTCTCATTGTGTCCTGGATTTCCTGGATGTTTTGGGTTAGGAGCTTTTTGCATTTTGCATTTTTTTGACTGTTGTGTCAATGTTTTCTATGGTATCTTCTGCACCTGAGATTCTCTCTTCTATCTCTTGTATTCTGTTGGTGATGCTCGCGTTTATGACTCCTGATCTCTTTCCTAGATTTTCTATCCCCAGGGTTGTCTCCCTTTGTGATTTCTTTATTGTTTTTATTTCTATTTTTAGATCCTAGATGGTTTTGTTCAATTCCTTCACCTGTTTGGTTGTGTTTTCCTGTAATTCTTTAAAGGATTTTTGTGTTTCCTCTTTAAGGGCTTCTAGCTGTTTACCTGTGTTCTCCTGTATTTCTTTAAGGGAATTATTTATGTCCTTAAAGTCCTCTATCATCATCATGAAATGTGATTTCACATCAGAGTCTTGCTTTTCTGTTGTGTTGTGTTGTGGGAAATATTAAAAAGAACAGCAGTTCCCACGCTTCACTCAGCCCCTGCAGTCTTGATGACCAGTTCTTATCTCATGGAGACTCTGACTCAGAGCTCCAAAATCTCTCCACCCAGCTTGCTCAGTTCCCACTGCTGGGTCACTACCACATCAGCCCCATGCTTCAAAACCCCCAAGGCCTTTGTGGTGCACTTCTTGCAAATTCACACTTTGCCGCTGTACCTTCCTCTCATGAACCCAGTCAAAGCACTACATGAAGGAAAACACCGCATAAAGTTAGTTCAGAAACAATAGTAACCCAATCACTGGGTGCAACGACTAGAATCCTAATCTTGTAAGCCATATTAAATCTAAATCCTTCTATAGTAAATCCTGGCAGATTCGCCATATAAGCCAGGAGACACTAGTAGCTACATTTTGCCCTCTAGCTATCCCCATCCAAAAAGCACTCCTGCTTTCTCTCTTCCTCCATCTAACCCGGAAGTCCCACCTACTTGCCCAGTGAGTGATTGGTTCCTTTATTCATTTAGGTGAAGGTTCTCAAGAAGTCACCTGAGTATGCGACTCATTCCTGGTTCCAGACAATCCCTCCTGGGACAGCAGAATTAACATCAAAATACAATCATCACCAGGGCCATCCACAACAGTTTTGTGGTATCCAGGGTTTGCTGTGGTGGTAGAATTGGGTTCTGATGGTGCCAAGTAGCCTTGGTTTCTGTTGCTTATGTTCTTGCACTTGCCTCTTGCCATCTGGTTATCTGTGGTGTTAGTTGGTCTTGCTATCTTTGACTGTGGCTTGTCCTTCCTATAAGCCTGTGTGTCAACATTCCTGGGAGACCAGCTCTTTCCGCACAGAATTTGGGTATGGAGCGCTGTGGCACAGGGTCAGCTCCGGGCGCAGATGGAAACCTAGAACATTTTTGTTAGTCTTAAAAGTACCCTGGTATCTGACTACAGTTACGCTCCTCCACTCCTAGAACCACATGAGTTGAACTTGGCATTTACTACTTATGGAAGCACATGTGTAGTCTCGTCTGGATTCTTTCACTTAGCACAGTGATTTCAGTGTGCATCTGTGGTGTACCATGTCTGAATAGTCTGTCCTTTTTCTCCTCCTCCTCCTCCTCTTCCTCTTCCTTCTTCCTCTACTCCTCCTCCTCCTCCTTCTTCCTCTGGTTCTTCTTAATTGCCAAATAGGATTATGTTGTATGTATATATAGCATTTGATTTATCTGTTCATTAGCAGATGGACACTTGTCTTGGCTCTAATCTATTGCTTTTATAAAGAATGCTAATATGAATATTTATATATGTGTTTTGTAGGGCTTCTGTTTTTATTCTTTCTCTCAAGTAGAGTCACACCAGTAGAATTAGGTTTGAATGGTAGCTTCTTAATATATTGCTGTACTGGATGGTTTTGTGAGTCAACTTGACAAAGGCTGGAGTTATTACAGAGAAAGGAGATTAAGCTGGGGAATTGCCTCCATGAGATCCAGCTGTGGGGCATTTTCTCAATTATCAATCAAGGGGGAAGGGCTCCAGTGGGTGGGACCATCCCTGGGCTGGTAGTCTTGGGTTCTATAAAAGAACATGCTGATCGCTTCTCAGCCTTTTGGCTAAGATCAAGTATAGAACATGCTGAGCAAGCCAGTAAGGAACATCCCTCCATGGCCTCTGCATCAGCTCCTGCTTCCTGACCTGCTTGAGTTCCAGTCCTGACTTCCTTTAGTGATGAACAGCACTGTGGAAGTGTAAGCTGAATAAACCCTTTCCTCCCTAACTTGCTTCTTGGTCATGATGTTTGTACAAGAATAGAAACCCTGACTAAGACAATTATCAAATTATTTCCCAAGGGCTCTGAAATGCTGTGTTCTCACATGCACCCTTACTTGATTGTCTTCTTGATTACATGTTTGGTTTAAGTTTGTTAGCAGGGAGTAGTAGTGTGTGGGCAGGGGCTGGGGCAGGACCTCCTACGTCATCCTCTACCCTCGTGCCAGGAAAGGCGCTGGATAGTGAGAGCAGAGGGCATCTACACTTGAATGGGGTAGTAACCTAGGCACTGTTCACAGTAGAATCAGACTGATGTACACTGCAGGCATCCCAGCTTGGACTCAACTCCCAACATAAAGCCAGAACTACAGGGTCCTCAGTGGCAGGGCAGAACTGCAGCTCTGGACACCTACATCATGCCTGGTTTGGTTTTGTTTTGTTTTGTTTTGTTTCAGACTGGGTTTCTCTGTGTAGTCCTGGCTTTCCTAGAACTCATTCTGTAGACCAGGCTGGCCTCCAACTCTGTAGACCCATCTGCCTCTGCCTCCCAAGTGCTGGGATTAAAGGCATTTGCCACCATGCCTGACTTGGACACTCTATAGAAGCATTTCTATAGAAGAATAAAGATGAGTCCAGCTCAATGCATGAAGAGTGAGAAATAGTCCTAAACTGGATGATCCCATTAAATTCTTCCCCACAGGGTTCAGGAAACTGTGGAAGAGGAGGTTGGATGAGTATAAGAGCCAGAGGGATGGAGGGCACCAAGAAAACAAGAACCTCTAAACTAGCATAATTGACCCAAAGACTGAGGCAGTATGCACAGCCCCATGCAGGTCTGTACCAGCTGGGGCCTAGAGCTAAAAGAAGTCCCCACGTTTCTTGTGCTTTTTCTTTGCCTTTCTTTTTTTCTGTTTGTTTTGGCCAAAATAGATTTTTATTTTATTTTATTTTATCTTATTTTACTACTACTACCACCACCAGAACAACCACCACCACCACCACCACCACTACTATTAGATGCCTGTTTGTAGTCTAATGAGAGAAAGAAAGGAAGGAAGGAAAGAAAGGAGGAGGAAGGGAAAGAAGGAAGAAAGGAAGGAAGGAAGGAAGGAAGGAAGGAAGGAAGGAAGGAAGGAAGGACGGGTGTAGATTTGGGTAGGCAAGGAGGATCTGGGAGGAGTTGGGGGTAGGGAAACTGTTATCAGAATATATTGTATGAAAAAAACATCTATGTAAAAAAGATGAATCCAGGTCAGGGAGGAGGGACAAAGATCTGGGCCTAGGAAATCAGTAGCAAGTATAACAATCCACAGTCCAACAGTAGGGAAAGATGTGTGGAGTTATTGTCTGGTTTGAAAGGCACGCCATGAGCACTGGGCTGATCTTCATAGAAGTGCTGGGCTATTGGCAGTGGAAGGAGATTCCAGCTCAGAGGGGTTCAGTGAGTTGTCTCAGAGCTTATTAATGATAATGAACTCCAGCCCAGGTGCTTGCCTTTTGGACTAGGCAGTGCAGATGCAGGAGCATAGCTCAGACTCTCTGACCTTTCGTGGCTGTATCTACCAAGTGGCAGCAAATATAAATAAATAAAGGAAAAGAGTAAAGCCTTGTCACCACGGAGAAGCTGGGGGATTTGGAAGGAAGGCTTTGTCTTTGTCCTTAATTTACCTGACGGCACTCTCTGAAGAAACGGTTGTCTCAGAAACGTGTGGGATGCAGATGCCACATTTGCTGCAGTTACTCAGGAGGGCTGGGAAAGCGTTAGCGGCACCCGGGCTTATCAGCTGTCAAGGCCATTTGCTCCTGTTCTCTTGAAGTGTGCCACTTTAGAAGTACTTCATTTTCCACTGATGAGACATTAGAGGAGCGAAGATTCTCGGGCAAGCATTCCAGCACAAAAGAAGCCATTTGGCTGATGCGTCTGCATGCTTTTGTCAGAGCCTTCAGAAATCAGGGAGGTTTTTGAAAACAAAAACAACCATAAGTTGATGCTCAGCCATCTCCAGGTTGTGTGCCTGAGTGTCTCCTGTGGGGAGGTTCTCTGAACACATTCCCCCAAATACATTACACAATGGCTGTGTGCTCTGGGGTGACTGTTGACCCCCTCCAAACTCATGCTGCAATCCCAGTGCCTCTGAGAAGGAGATCTTTAGGAAGTAGTCAGGTCCTAGAGCAGAGGTTCTCACTCTCCCTTACAGCTTCTCAAATTGTTGTGACCCCCAACCTTAAAACTATTTCTGTTCCTACTTTATAACTGCAATTTTGTTACTGTTATGAATCATAATATAAATATCTGATATGCAGGCTATCTGATATGCGACCCTGTGAAAGGGTTGTTCAGCCCTCTAAGGGGTCATGACCCACAGGTTGAGAACACAGGCTGCCCTACGGACTTTGCCTCCTGAGACTGGTGTCCATATAAAGAGGACAGTCCACCTTTGGTCCACATGTCTTACCCTTCCACCTTCTGCAATGAGATGATACTGTACCCTGGAGCTTGGACTCTGCAGCCTCCAGAGAGCCCTGTCTGTTCTTTTCCCCATTATGCATCCTCAGGGCCTCTGTCACAGCAGCACACACAGGGCTAAGACAACATTGCTGCTTTTCTTGGCTCTCTCCTGTTATAAAAGAAAAGCAGCCAATACCAGCCCCTCCCGAGAGCACGTGCAGCCATGCACGGTTGGTTTCGTGTCCGACTGGATACAGGTGCCCACTCTGTCAGGCTCTGTGCCAGCCACGACAGATGGCCCCGTCTTATCAATGAGGTCACAACTACATAGTAAGGAACGCAGTAGTCAAACGCACAAGGTCATAACAAGGTCATGTACTTCTGAAATCCTTGTTCTTTCTGTCCATGGAGTTCAGTCACTTCCTTCTTTCTTTTTTCCCTTCTGTGATGATGGGGAAGGGGGGAGGGGAAGGAGGAGACTCCTCCCTCTCAGCTGTGTAAGCACAAAGGGCCTGGGACAGGGACATTTCTTTCCCTAAGTGTCATGCTTCTGAGAAAAGACTTATTTTTACTTATGTAAACAACTGTTGAGGGTCTAGGATGCCATTCCTGTTCATTACCTTACCCCCAGTTTTGCAGCTGAAGAGACCTCTTCCTCATGGAAGAATGAATGCTTGTCCTTTCTTTATTGCCCAGCAATGGCTGTCCCTCAGAGGCCACAGTCAAGGTGGAGAGGCCTCAGTCTGTCTGTAACTGAGCGTGATCTGTGACCACTTTCCAGCACGGGTCGTGGGTGAACCCAGGTCTCCTGAGACTTGCAGAGAACCAGGTGCAACCTCTGCCCAGGTGCAGGAGCAGGAGCCAGGGAAACCTAGCTCGGCTGTGGAGGTGCAGCCAGGCTGAACCATATTCTTTCTGGGTCAGACTTTAAAAGTGTATGATATAGGTGCTCTTAGTAAATGGCCATCTGTGACAGCAGGAGTCTGCACTTTGTGGCTCTCAGAGCCACTGTTGGTGGCTGGGGAGGCCATTTAACCGCAGTGATAAGGGGATGGCCTGTGGGGTCAGGTGCCCAGGTCTTCAATTCCAGGCTCTTGGCAGCTGAGTGACCCTGGGGAGCTCTTAGCTTTTCTGTGCCTTGGAATCTTCATGTATAACCAAGGGTGATGGTGGAGCCTTCCTGACAGGATGCTATCTAAGCACACTGCCTCTAAGAAATGGTCCCTCGAATGAGGACTCACAGGGGTCATCTGACTCCTCCCACCCCCACCCCTGAGGCTGCTTTTAGTGTTCGTTTTTTGTCTTTGATTTCTGCCACTTCATAGCAATGTGTGTAGTGTGGACTTCTTCTATTTGTGCTGCTTAGGATTGGGTCTTCTCCTGAATCCACAAAATTGATGTCTTCTATCGTATCTGAATTATTCTCAGCCAAGACCTTCTCACAAGATATTTCTGCCCCATATTGCCAGTCCTTCCTCAACCCCAGTGTCTTAGTTAGGGTTTTACTTCTGTGAACAGACACCATGACCATGGCAACTCTTTTTTTTATTTTTATTTTATTTAATTTAATTTATTTATTTATTTTGGTTTTTTCGAGACAGGGTTTCTCTGTGTAGCCCTGGCTGTCCTGGCACTCACTTTGTAGACCAGGCTGGCCTCGAACTCAGAAATCCGCCTGCCTATGCCTCCCAAGTGCTGGGATTAAAGGCGTGCGCCACCACGCCCGGCTCCATGGCAACTCTTATAAGGACAACATTTAATTGGGGCTGGCTTACAGGTTTAGAGGTTCAGTCCATTATCATCAAGGCAGGAGCATGGCAGCATCCAGGCAGGCATGGTGCAGGAGGAGCTGAGAGTTCTCCATCTTCATCTGAAGGCTGCTAGCAGAATACTGGATTCCAGGCAGCTGGGAGCAGGATCTTAAAGCTCACACCCACAGTGACACACCCACTCCAACAAGGCCACCCCATCTAATAGTACCACTCCCTGGGCTGAGCATATACAAAGCACCACACCCAGGTACATTCACGTCAAACTTTCTTTTGACTCCACCAAGGTTTTTCCACTCTTCAATATCTATGACATATAGTTCTAATTTAAAACAAAACAAAACAACAGAGGTATTTTTGTGTGTGTGTCACCCAGGCTGGCCTCAAACTCTTGGTTCTTTTGCCTCAGCCTCCGAAGTGCTAAGATTACAAACAGGTGTGCACCATCATGTCTGCTCATTCTCCAGGTGGCCTGCAGCTTACTAGTTCTCTGTCCAGTCGTAGTTTACCAGCTGTTCAATATTTTCACTGATTATTCATTTTAAATACTATTTTTTTTTTTTTACGATCTAAAAATTTCTGGTTGGATGTTTTCGGGTCTGCTCAAAGCTTTTTCTTAGGTTCCAATTTCCCTCTGGAGTTTTGGGCTTTGGATGTGGGGGGCAGAGTTGTGCTGCAGCCTCTGGCTGCGCAGTGTTGGAGCGCAGCCTCCGTGGTTCCTGCCTACCGATGTTCCACATTCCCATGCCTGGCTGTCCTTCACAGAGGCTGCCTCTTGCTTCTTGCCAAGGTGCCTGGCCTTGTTATGGTCAAGGCCTGAATTCAGTTCCCTGTGTGCTGAGCTGTTGGAAGCAGGCTTATCTTAGGCACCCTCTTTCTTTGAGTTATAGCGGAGATGAATTCTCCACCCCTGGCATCCCCGGATACCTCAGTACCGGTTCCCTTTGATACTGCTAGATATGTTCAGCTTCAGAGCTTTTCTTCACAGTTAGCAAATAACTTCTGGTTGCTTAGCAGGCACACCCAGTGCAGAGCATTCAGAACTTGGCCTTGTAATTTCTCTCTGTATTTTTATCTGCAGAACTCTTAGCAGGTCGCCTGAAAATTGCTTGTCCTATGAAAGGTAGAGCCAGGGTGTTTCAGGGTAGCCTGTTACATTCCTGCCTGCTCCAATGGGTGGCCCTACAGCCACTCAGAGACTCAAAGTCATAATTGAACTTAGAGACTTAGGAAAAAAATAGAGGATGTTAAGTTGAGGGATGGTGAGGTGGGATGGCTGGAGGAGCGGAAAGAGGGGATAAGGGGCGAGGAGGATCAAAATACACTGTGTACTATATACATGTGT
This sequence comes from Mus caroli, assembly GCF_978045245.1. Classification (NCBI taxonomy): domain Eukaryota; kingdom Metazoa; phylum Chordata; class Mammalia; order Rodentia; family Muridae; genus Mus; species Mus caroli. The sequence goes on from NW_028227270.1 coordinate 26,194,128, forward strand.
GAAATAATAGATAAATTTAAAAAATATATCTAGATCATTATTCTTGGGCAAGTCAGCTTGCGTATCAGATGACGGCAGTCTTCCATTGTGACAATAATGGATACCTTATTGATTTCTTATTGTTGTTTTTCTTCAGGAAGATGCTATTGTGATGTAATTTTCTGCTATTTCTCTCTCTTTTTTTTTGTCTGTATTTTTTCTTTCTAGGTGTGTGGTGGGTTTTTTGTTTGTTTGTTTGTTTGTTGGGGGTTTTTGGTTTTGGTGGTAGTAGTGGGGGGGGGGGTTGAAATAAGTTCAGTTATGCTAGGCTGGCTTCAAAATTGCTGTGTAACCAAGGATGATGTTGAACTTCAGACCCTCCTGCCTCTGTCTCCCATGTACTACTCACCCCATTAAAAAAAAATGGCGCTGAGAGTTAAATCCATGGCTTCATGTGTGCCTGACAAGCTTACACCGCACAGAGGCAGCTCTGCTATCCCCTGCTTTGAGAAAGTAGGAAGGAGTTAGGGTATAGTCACTCCTTAGACGGGTCTAGATAGAACTGGTCACTCCTCCTCTGGGTAGAGACTGACCATGAACAGTGAGTTCTGGAATGGCCACCCCTGGGCACTCTGGAAGGAGAGAGTGCTCCTGCTCCACGTTCGCCACCAAGTTTTCTGCTACCATCTCAGAAACAGTCTGAGCAGGCCTTCTCCAGTTCACGGAGGTCTCTTTTTTCCTAAACGTAGTCCACCACATCCTTTGGACTCACATCCTGTTGTAATACAAAATACTAGGTTGTCAGAAGCAAGTGCCGTTTATGTTATAGAATCGACTTTTCCCTCTAAATAGACACAAGCAAGGAAACCCTACAAGAAAATTGAATCTATGCACACGGAGGAATACAGGCCAATCTCCTAGGCTGAGGAGTGAGCATGTATCTAAGGTGATGTTAGAAGGCGGCATGCGCTCTTACACCCAAGTACATGGGCTCCATACCTGGAGACAACACTGTCCGTCTGAAGCCTGTTGCTCTCTGTCCTTAAGTGTGAACTACAGAAGGTGGCTTCAACCAGATCACACTTGCAGAATGTGTTCCTCATCTGCAGACAGGTGAGCCTTGGGAGAGGCCAGCTCCCTGTGAGACATGCCGTACCAAGCTCCATGGTTTTTTTTTTTGTCTTAGCAGTTTTCTTCCTTCACACCTTCAGATTCTAAATTTCTGCCTCCAAACTATCGAGTTTCAAAATTATTGGCAACGGCCACTCAAAATATTGTTATTTTCATTCTGCTGAGTGCGAGGCTGTCTTAGTCACTGCACTATTGCTGCAAAAAGACACCATCACCAAGGCAACTTAGAGAGGAGAACATTGAGCAGGGGTCTGGCTCACTGTTTCAGAGGTTTAGTCCATGATCATCCTGGCAGGAGGTGTGGCAGCTGGCAGGCATGGTGCTGGAGTGGTAGCTGAGAGCTCACATCTAATCCATAAGTTCACAAGTTGCAAGGGGAGAGAGAGAGGCAGAGACAGAGATAGAGCCTGGTATGGGATTTTGAACCTCAAAGTCTACCCCCCCAGTGACACACCTCCTCCAACTATGCCACACAGTTGGAGTTCCTAACTAGGGACCTAGCATTCAAAGAAATGAGTCTACAGGGGCCATTTTCATTCCAACCACCACAAAGACCATTTTTAAGTAATGAAAAGAATGAAGATTATCTTCATATATATTTATTTTATTCATTTGAATTTCTTGGATATGAAGATAACTTGCAGTGAGCATAGTTATTTGGCAAGTGTGTTTGTGTGTGTGTGTGTGTGTGTGTGTATAGGTCAGAGGTCAATGTTCCAAGGTTACCTTAATCACTTTCCACCTTATTATTATTATTATTATTATTATTATTTTGAGACGGAGGATCTCATTGAACTAGTTGATCAGTAGCCATGGGGATCCCTCGCATTGGGATCACAGGCATGCTTGGCTTTTACATGGTCAATCTCAGGCCCTAATGCAAGTGACTGAGCCATTTCCCTTCCCATGTTGTCATCACCACCCAAAGATGGCTTAGAATCCTGAAGCCAAAGTTCAAGAATAAAACCTTGGGCTACCTAAGGTTTTTAGTTTTACACCCCAGGAACTTTAGGTGTGAAATGGAACCCTACAAAGAGGGTGATCTTAGATGATCACATATGAATGGCAGAAAAAGAAATTATTTTCTACTATTTAAATTGGCATATATTTAGATACTATATGGCTAGATTTGATGTGGTTATAGGCTGGGTTGAATGAAGCTTGGATTTTTCTGTACTTGCTTTGTTTAGTTATCATTAACATGAAATATATATATGTATATATATATATATACAATAATATATAATATATATGTTAATATTCATATAGTCTTGACTCTCATGGCCTGAACATTACCTATATGCAGGATGCGCTTGGGCACAGTGTCTCTTCTTGAGCTATTTTATACATTCCTTTCAGATCCCTTCCTTCATATCCACTGTGGGTCTCAGATACAAAAGCATCTAGTTGCTTAGCAACCAGAACATATATGCTAGAAATCCTGGAAAGAACTTCAGATATACATTCCTTGGAAGCTGCAAGATTTCTCGTATTCCACAGATAGGAGAGGAGCTTGTAGGAGAACTGTCTCTGCCTCAAAAGTCAATAGATAAAGGACTATTTGAATAAATGCTTTCTAACTTGGAAGACACAGTCATTAAAAATGAAAATAACTGTGCTGAAAAACAAGCGGTTGGTGCTCTCTAAGGTCTCTAATGGGCTACCACCTTCCTCTGTTCTCTGGGCACTGCAGTGACTCCCTGGCAGGTGCCTAAAGATGCATTCTTGGTTCCCCTTCGCCCTTTAGGACAGACAGGCGGGACTTCTGCCTCTTCGCTTCAGTTTTTGTTTTTATTTTTCCACGATCAAGCGTCTACTTCTAAGATAAAGTTAACTTTATTGTCAGAGCATAGGATCTTGAAAAGAATTCTCCTTGTAATTAATGTATTTTTTTTAAAAAAGCAAGTTCTCAGTTCTCCCATTAAGTGAGTTCTTCCGTGTCTTCTCTTTTCTTCTTGAAGATCCTCTATCCCAGATGGACTGGCGGATGATCAACAGATATTCTGTGTGGTCAAAGATGAGAGCCTGCTTGTGTCTTGGTTCATGTATGCCTCTGTAGGCATAGGGGAGTGCATCTCAGTGCAGGGGCAGATGGTGGGCAAGCGAATGCTACGCCTACAGGTCCCTCATGACTTCTTACTTGTGAATCTTTTGTTTTGAAAGAATCCTTAATTTCTTTTTTTAATTTAATTAATTAATTAGTTAATTTATTTTACTTATTCACTTTATATTCCACTCACTGACACACACACCTCCTTACTGGTTACTCCATTCCATAATCTTTCCCTCATCCCTCCTTCCCTTCTCCTCTGAGCGGGTGCCCCCACCCCTACTGGGCACTTCAACTCTCTGCAAGGCTAGGTGCTTCCTCTCCCACTGAGGCCTAACAAGACAGTCCAGCTAGTAGAACATATCCCACAGACAGGCAACAGCTTTTGGGATAGCCCTGGTCCAGTTGTATGGAACCCACTTGAAAACCAAGCTGCACATCTGCTACATATGTGTGTGGAGACCTAGGTCCAGCCCATGTGTGCTGTTTGATGGTAGTTCAGTCTCTGCTAGCCCAAGGGTTCAGGTTAGTTGACTCTTTTGGTCTCCTATCGCTTGCTGCTGCTGGTTCTTTAGCCTCCTCTTCTTCTTACTCTTCGTCTTCCTCCTCCTCCTCCTTCCCTCTCCCCTCTTCCTTTTCTCTTCCCCTTCACTGTTAAGCTTCCAGGGCACAGGGATCCCTAAATTGCTGCCCTCCCAGATGTGATGGCTCCCTATGACTGCCCTCCTGGGTCTCGCAGACCTCCAGTGCTTTCTGCTGCTTCTGTGGATCAGACCAGTCTCCCCATGCTTTCCCTCAGGCGGATGCTTTCTCTGGGAGCCATGCTTCTTAGTTCCACTCCCAGCTTCTCTACCTGACTCTCTTCTCTGGGAGGTTCCCATTGGCTCCTGGTATTTATTTCATCTCTTTGCATTACTTGTGGTTTAAAATGTTCATCTTTTTCTGGCTGTTATATGGGCATGATTGCAGCTGTAGACATGCTCCAGACCCTTTCTTCAGAAAGGCTTCACATTCTGCAGTCATTGTCCTGAAATTCTTTATCATTTCATCTTACAAGTTCTGTTTTGTACGTGAAGTCTGACAATGGAGCTTGTGTCGTGGCCTAGAAGCCTTGGCTACCGCGTGGTCCTGGCTTGTCACCCCCTGCAGCCCTCCTTCCTTTATCCCCCCTGGATAATTTCACAGCCACCCCTGTAGTCCTCAACTGGGGTAGAGACAGACCTGGTTGCATAAGGTGGGCTCTCAGTGCTTGGAATCCCCCATGTGTGTCAGGGCCCTGGAAGCTTGTGTGGGAAGAGTTAGGGTTCCAGCGGGGCGGTGCATAAGTGTGTTCCATGGGTGGCCCAGGAGCCTCTTGCTGCCACTGACACAAGTAGAGTCCTTCTGGCACAGACCTTGAAGTTCCCTAGAGGTCATTAATGGTCTATTGTGGGATGGAAAGAGTGACTTCTCTGTTCCCAGCTGGGGCTGGTCCATTTGGGACTGAGTTTATTATTTAAGAGTCTCTGCTCCAGGTGTGACATTATGGGGGGACCTGTGGTTTTTCATCGCTTGCCTTTTTAAAGGTGGGGATGGCGTATGGGGCTTTGTTTGTTTTTGAGAAATTCTGGTTTAAACTGCTATTATTATTGTCCCAGGAAATTAGAAAATTCCACTCTTACTTTACTTGTTTTACTGAAGGTTTTCATCTACAAAAGAAAAACTACTACGACCACCTCTTACATCTGTGCGCTGTAAGCCTGGCATCCTGCTTCCTCTCTCTTAAAGCTGCTCTTGGTAATGTCACACATAGGAGACTAATTCTCTCCCTACTTTCCCCTGCCCTAGCTTTCTTTCTTGGTATAAGTTTATAAATGTTAGCTGGGTGTGGTGGCGCACGCCTTTAATCCCAGCACTTGGGAGGCAGAGGCAGGAGGATTTCTGAGTTCGAGGCCAGCCTGGTCTACAAAGTGAGTTCCAGGACAGCCAGGGCTATACAGAGAAACCCTGTCTCGGGAAAAAAAAAAAAAAGTTTATAAATGTTATCTTTCATTCTAGTCATTTATATATTTCAACAGAATTTACCTAACTAAGCCTAAAGTTTGAATTCTAACACAGAAAAGCTTTCTTGTATTCTTCTTTCAATTATATGTGCTCCATCTGTTTCTTTTCTTGCTTCAGAGTTATTGATGGCTCATTTCTAATCCCCTAGATCTGTTTCTTTCTTTTCATTCTCCACTTCATGTGTTGTAATGGAGTTTTGACTTGATCCTCTACACCAGAACCTCACAGACTTCAGAACCTTTCCCAGATTCACCCCACTACCTGTTTCTATAAATGGACTTTTATTATATTGCCACTCTGTTTGCATATCTGTCATCTCCAGCTGCTTTCATACTACAGTGACAGATGTAAGGGATGCTACAGTGACCATTTGGTCACAAAGTCAAAGCTGTTTACTAGCTAGACGGCTAGTAACGTTACAGGAAAGTTTGCTAGTTTGCAGATGGAATTTTTTCTCAGGAATGTATATTCTCTCTCAGATTACTGAATTTAATTTTTTCCCTCCAATAGTTTCAGTTCAGAAGGTCTCCTCTTTATCTGGACATCGTGGCACATGCCTGCAATTCCAGAGCTCAGGAAGAGGAGGCAGGAGGATCAGGGTCAGGCTTATCTACATGTTGAATTCAAGGCCAGACTGATCTACGTGAAATGCTATCTTAAAAAACAACAACCAAATAAAAACCCAAACAACAGAACAGACTTCACTTATATTCTAATTATGTCACTCTGTTGGCTTGGTCTCTCTGTCATGCTTGCATGAGTCTCTTGTGTCCAGGAGACGATACAATTTCAGTCTGGTCCATTTCTCATAGGAAACAAGTGTCTTTCCATTACAGATTTTTCTTTTCTGGTCACTGGATTGATGTCCTCAGCTCCAGCTCATGAAAGGTAGAGTTGGATAGAATGAAAGGCTTGGTGCTCCTTGCCGTAGGATGTCTCTGAACAGAACAGGACAGTGAGTAGTCTTGGCTCTGAGGGTGAGGATGGTCTTTATTTCCTGCTTTGACAGGATGGTTGATGGATGTGACTGCCTTTTCCAGTCTATAAAATGAAGAGTTTCTATTCTCCTCATGTAGTAGGGTTGGAGGCCTCAAATCTAGAGCCTCACACAACATGCTGGGAAATGCATCAGCTTTGCAGATGGTAGGCAAATGTGCACATACATGCTTGCAGGTACATCTGCGTTCTTGGCCCTCCTGAGAAAGCCCTAGGTGTTGTCTATTACCAATTACTAAGCCACACCCTACTCTCCCCTTAAGAACTACAGGCTTCAGTTGCCCCACGCCCCCCAGGCCTCAGCTCACTCTTAGTTTTCAGACTTGAGTACCAGCTAGTCTCTTCAGAAATTGGGATGTTTCCTTGTTGGCTTCTAACGTGGCTATTTACTCTTGTTTGCCTGTCTGACTCTGCTGTAAAGTAACTGACTGGGCCAGTATGATTCTGGCCAGATAGATCAGCGTGGGCTAGGCTTGAGTTTGACTAGCTTAATGGCTCCTGAAGGGGTTTTATAGTCTTATCGGCTTGTGAAAGGAGCGTGTTCATGTCATTTTCCTTACAAGAAAAATATACAAAACTATGCACACTTATTGATTATGTAGTCAACATTTTAGTATTACTACAGCGGGAGCTGGAGAGGTGGCTCAGTTGGTATCCTTTAAACATAAGAACCTAAACTCATTCCTTCAGAACCCTTGTAAAACAAAATCCCCACTCCCCAACACACACACACACACACACACACACACACACACACACACACACACAGCATGACACTGTGTATCTATAATCTCAGCAATGGGGAGCAGAGACAAGAGGATTCCTAGGGCTTGCTAACCAGTCAGTCTAGCCAAATTGGTGAGCTTCAAATTCAGTGAAAGAGAAGAACCTGTCTGAAAGAGAGAGAGGGAGGGGGAGTGCACTTCAGCACACAAACGAGAAAAACACTTAATGTTGAACTTTGGACTCTACACACACATGCACACGTGAACATGTACACACAAAGTATACATATTTGCACCAGTATAGCCTGATCACAAAGGACAATGGGTCTTATAAAGGCATGTATGCAGCACCCATTTGACGTCCTCCATGGAATCTTCTCGACATTCCAGAGGTGCTTTTTAGAACCCCTGCAGCTTACTGAGAACGAGGAATTAATTTGTATTTGTTGTTAGTCACCTGTTTTAACAGCTTTGACTTAGATGAAATATTAGTTAATGTTGTGAGTATCTTTTACTTCTACATAAATAACTATTTACCACCACTTAATTAGTTATTGTAATAAAAACATTTTTATATCTTCGGACTGAATTTTACCCTAAAGCTAGTGGTTTTCAACCTTTGTAATTCTGTGACCCCCAAACCATATTTTTGCTGTTATTTCATAACTGTAATTTTGCCACTGTTATGAATCACAGTGAAAATATCTGTTTTCTAATGGCCTTAGGTTATCCCTGTGAGAGGTTGCTCAACCTCTCCAAAAGGATTGGCGACCCACAAGTTGAGAGGCGCTGCTCTAGAGGATGGCTACCTAGAACTAATGATGAAAGCAAAGATGGGCCACATTCGCTACACTATAAAGGACAGTCCTTCCAGAGCTGCTCTTAGGCATCACTTGGTCTGCTTGTGCCCTGATGGTATCTTAAGTGTGTGGGCAATCCATGAGGCATTCAGACTTACCAGTGCAATGTTCTTCTCATTACATTCTCACTTGGTCCAACTTTACATTCAAGGTTCCGTAATGATTCCTGTGATTCATATACAAAAAAGCTTTCTTTTCCCTTAATATGCTCCACTGTGGAGTAGTTGACATTCCTTTTTTTTTTTTTTTTTTTTTTTTGCAGCCAATCTAAGCAGTCATTGTCAATTGCAAGAATAATTTATTCTGTACATAGAGAACAGAGGCAGATACCAAGGAAACTAGGCCATGTTAAGATTTTCTTCATGAAAAAGAGAGAATGATTCTCCTTGAGCATCCTGAGTTGTGTACAGATTGATCTCATTCTGCATCTCTGCTTCTGTGTCTGTGCCTATACAACAGCATCATTGATGGTGTAAGGTGTTTGGTTTGGAGTGTGTCAACTTGTAGGCATGGAGAGCCACCACTACACTGTTGAAAATGTAAACATGGCTGAGGCTCACAAAACTTTCTGAATAATCTTTATTTGGCTAGACCGTCCTAGTGCCCTTTTTTCTTTGAAAATTTTGTTTAATTTGTTTTACTTAGCTCTGCTATTCGATTTAATCAAAAATAATTTACAGGACCCTCAGTAGATCCTCGGTCTTTTCCCATGTATTAGAGCAGTAGTGACAGATTGCGAGTTAGTGAGTATGTGTGGAATGTGATAGGTTATCCTAACCATTCTATCAAATCAGATATACCAAATAAATGAATAACAGTAATAAAATGCATCTTTCTAAACTAAAAAGAAGAAAATGAAGAACTGGAAAACCAAGTAGAGAACAATGGAAAGATGGTAAAATTTAAAACTCAATCATAGAAAGGTACAGTAAATGGAAATGGTTTAAATGTCTTAAAAGGTGAAAATTACAAGGTAAAGTTAAAGGGCAAATCTCAGTCGTATTCTCTCAACAAAAGAACTATCTTAAATTAAAAAATTCAAACAGAATAAAGGTAAAAGCACAGAAAAATATATACCATACTAACATTAATCAAAAGAAACTTGAAATGGCCATATTAAGTATCAAATGCAGTATACTTTAGAACTAATATTGTTTATTAAAAATATATTTTGTAATTAAAAAAAGAGGGCATGATAATACCTAAATACTAATTATCCACTTATAAGGTTTCAAAATATATGAACTAAAATATGTGATAGCCAGAGACCTCAGTAACCTTTTCTTAATAGTAATTAGAATAAGCACATTGCAGACAAAAGATGCAGTGGTCACATGGTCAGAAGAACCCATCGCAGCCCAATGTGTCTGGGGCAGAGGAAGTTGGTAGAGCATGGTCTGTGCTGGAGCAGGGATGTGGTTGCATCTAGCTTGCAGAAGACCTCGTGGACTCTTGTGAGGAGCTCACGAAGAACTCGGAGCAGGACTGGGAGCAGGACTGGGAGCAACAATGCCTGCTTTGTGCAGTACTTGACTTAATGCTTAGTCCTTGGGAAACTCTTAGGATTTCTACACACAAACTATCATTCAGTTCAATGCTTCTGTGCCTCCTTCAGCTCAGGACTGTCCTCACCTTGGGAATCCGAAGGGAAGAGTTTCTCTTGTTCTAAGTTCTGGGATATAAGTTTTAGGTCCCTCGGGATCTAGGTGGGTTAAGGAAGGCTGAAGGGGAAAGTTGATTGCCTTTAGGGATTTGAATTATCTTTTTCTATTCCATGTGTATATGTATGTACATGTAAGCCTCCCTTCCCCCCACTCACTAACACATGCACACTTTACTCAATGCATCTAGCTATTCTGCTTCTGCTTTGGGAGTATAGCTCCCACCTATCTCTGCTGGTATCTCCTTATCCTTGTGGCAGGAAGCCCTCCTGGATAGGGTTCCTTCATGGTAGTTCCTCTTCTGTGGTCTTCTACCTTGTTCACTTGGCCCACTAATACCATTGGAATTGTGGGCCATTCTTACTGTCCTCTTGTCCCCTCCCTTCTGGAGCAGCTCCAAGCATCTCTCCTCACTGTCATTCTTGCGTTTAACTCATGTAGAGACCATTCTATACTTTCCATGGTGGCAGCTTGCAGAGCTTGGGGAGTTCCTTTCTGCCAGCCTCTCCACCAGCAATGGCATCCCCTCTCTCAGGAGGAGTTCTGTGGTTCTCATTCAGAGGACCTTAGCCAGTTCCCTATTCTAAAAAGGAGAATGAGCTACAGTGGCCTCTACTAAGATAGCTATTCTCAACAATAGTGCTTAGCCAGCAGCTCCCCAGCCTTCTCTTACACACCCTAGAGATGGGTGAGGAGTCTGACCAGCATGTACTGTTGTGTTTTATAACTTGGTATAGTGCAATGGGAGGGAGTATCTCTGTGGTCCCATGCTGAGGCATTCCCCTGAACAACCACACCATTAGACAGGACTACTATAAAGAAAGTTTATTGGGGAAGGGAGGGTAATGGGGACCTGGAAAGGGGTAGAGACAGAGAAAGGGGATCAGAGAGGAACAGAGAGAGAAGAGAGGTAGAGAGAGAGAGAGAGAGAGAGAGAGAGAGAGAGAGAGAGAGAGAGAAGAGAAGAGGCTGGAGGCAGGGAGAGTAAAAAGGGGGGAGATAGGAAATGGAGAGAGAGTTGGGTGTCAGCAATCCCTTTAAATGCCTGGCTCCCACCTGGCAGCAGGTGATGAGGTAAGCTGTTGCTAGGTCACTGTTTCACTGTTGCTAGGTTCCTGGGAGGAGCTTAGTGGAATTGTCTGTAAGCTAATGCGTACATTCTAAGCATCCTGGTAGTGTTTCATAGGGAAGTTTCTATCATTCAGAATCCATGTATAGGTTTCAGCTATCAAATCTTTTTGTGTGGAAAAAAAGTTTGTGCACTGAAATCTAGTTATCAGCTACACTTCGTTGTACTAATAAAACATTTGAGATCAAATCATTTTGTTCAAGATTCTTTTGAAAAGCTATGATATGGTAAAAGACTTTTAAGGCCTTGCTCAATGAAAAGTTTTTCTCAGAAATCAGTTACCATCTGATTTGGAAAGGAAAGAGACATCTTTACTGTATGAGCATTTAAAAAAAAAGTTACATTTAAAAAATAGCCACCATGTATGGATATACTTCCACAGTGTTTATACATGTAATTTAAAGAGTTGGCAAATAGGTATTACTAAGAACACCTATAAATGCCAATCTTGAAGAAATTGAATGTTAGCTAATTTCACAATAAAGAATAAATATATCATCATGTTTTTTTATTGATGATTTTTGCTGAGACTCACTTAGTCAATAATTGAGCCATTTTCCCAAAGTGCCCTGTTTTCTTTATTAGAAAAGTGATTAAAACACGAAAGTATGATTGTTCTCGTGGTGATTAAAGATGGAGAAACAAATTAGGAAGAAAATATTGATCAGGACTACCTTTCTGTGGGTTATGAAGAAATAATTTTGTAAAAGCTATTTGAAAACTGTTTGTGTTTGGTTCCTTATACATTTCCAGAAGTATGAGAATGATGTTTGGATAAAGAGCAGTGACTTAAAAACAAAACAAAACAAAACAAAACAACAAAAACAAACAAACCAGAATTCATCTTGTTAGCTTTCTTTCATGAAGGTGCTGGGAGCAGGCTACAGCCCTTCCTGGGGGGTTCAGGGGGCGACTGGATGGTGCAGAATGTCCCTTCTACGGAGAGGGAAAGGCACCTGGAGGGGAGGTCCCATTCCCAGAGGATTCATGTGAAGCCCAAGCCTTTTGACATGCAGAAGTAAAGTGTAGTCTACCAAAGTGAAGTCATGCCAAGCTAGACAAACGAACCATTGGCCAGTACCATCTGGAGGTTAGAAGGACGGTGAGAGACACTTCTCTGCATTCTTCTGTGGTATGACATTTTGTTTCTAATCAATCACAAATACTTCAACAAACAAGTGTCACTGATAGCTGCCAGCCAGACTAACTGTCCCCGCTGCTATGAGTAGAATCTAGTGTCCTTTCCATTCATTGCCATCTTTCTCAGGCTGTCTGCTTCTCTAGTGTCACACCTGGAATGTAAAGTGCCAGCAGATGCCTAAGAGGGTTTCAGGAGTGACCCTTGTTGGAGTGTCCTGTGGGAGAAAGTTGTATCTGTATCCAGGAGTCTGGCTTGAAGTCCTGTGGCTGTGGCTGAACCTCCAGCAGTAGGGATGATTTTCCAAGGCACATCACTTTTGTCCCTGAGGCCACTGAAGGGTGGGAGGGTGAGTGTTGGGAATCACCCTGCTGGCTGTTGATGGCTTCCTGTTTCCTGTTTCTTTTTTCTTCACCTATGATGACTGACACTAGTCAAGGCAGACTGCTACTTTGTCAGACAACCGGAACAGTTTTGTCTCTAAGGGGTTAAGAGCAATGTAAAACTCTGTCTGATCTTGCAAGGGGTTAAATAATCTATCTGCTATCTCACTGTGCTTCTTGGAACATCTCTTAGTTAATAGAAGCCTTTGTTCATTGGTTCCCATTCAGGCGAGCAAAGGTTTTCACCCTCTGGTACTCAGCTTTATGCTACAACCTTTGCTTGCATGCTGTTTCAGATTCTTGTAATTCAGAGAAAACAAGTTTAATCTTCCTCTATGGAGAATCAAATTCATGACCTTGTTGCCCAGCTTCCCTCCTTGCCCAGCTTCCCTCCCCGCCCATCAGAAGATACAGTGACTCGCTTGCACGTTTTGACTTGGTGATCAGAAGGGTGCTGGTGGCTGTGAGTAACAGGTGTTCTATTAAATGACCAGACAACAAAATTCCTGATGAAAATTACTAATTTATTCATTACTTTCTGTGGAAGCTTTATTGAGATATAGTTCATCTATGTATACAACTCACCCATTTAAAGTGCAGAGCGTGATGGTCTTTAGTATTTTCCCGGAGTTGTTCAATCATTCTATCTTCTCCAAATAGACCATGTGTTACATTAGCCATTGCTATCTATTTCTCCTGTCACCATCACCCAGTCCATGAAAGCCACAAGCCTATGTTCTGCCTCTGGGCTTTGCCTACTCTGAGCATGTCATACACTGGACTCAATGTAGAATGTACCTTTTAGTGCTTGGCAGTACCTTTAGCATGTTTTCAAGACTCCTTCCCTTTGGAGCATGTCAATGCATCATCCCCCTGTGAAGAGTCACACTCCATTCTGTGCATCACCACATTTCATTTGTATTCTTGGCGTTTGGTGGACCTGTGGGATGTTTCCACATTTTAAATATTCTGAATAATGCTTCCATAACCATTTATGCATAAGCTTCTGCTTCTATTTTCCATGGGTATATGCCAGGATTTAGCCTTTTGAGGAATTAGACCACTTTGTAAAGCAGCTATATCATATCTTGGCCAACACTGGATTTTTACCATCTATTTTAATACAGGGGAATGCTAACCCTAAGTGTGAGTGAACCCTCACTCAAGGCTTGCATCAAGTTGTGTACTCCTGGAACCAGCTTACTTTGAAGTGCTATGGAGTGGAGCCCACTCAGAGTAGCAGGTGGAGGAGGAAGCAGGAGGAGGTGTGGGATGAGTAGAGCTAAGTGCTAAGAAGTAGCCGATGAATATATTAAAAGAGGAGACTCTGTCCATATTTGTCACAATTTAAGTAGTTATTACTGTTCTAAAGACTAGTTGTATACTTATTTTTAACGTTTTTAAAATTAGAAGCAGAAGTGTATAAAATAATGGGTTCCACTGAGACACTTCTGTAGATGAGTCAATTTTTTAATTGTTCATTTCTCACTTTTGAAGTACTCTTTGGTGACATCCCCATTGTGAAGAAGTACTGTGGTACTGCATCCTTAGAAGAACTCAGCTCAAATCTACTTGATGCCACCACTCAGGAAGGAAAGGCTGATGATCTAAATCTGATGGGCTTGGCCTGGGGCTCCTAGCATCCATGGGTGCCCTGCTGGGGGGCAGCATTGTCTCTGGGGGGCCCTAGTTTCCATGGATGCCCTGCTGGGGGCAGCATTGTTTCTGGGGGTCCTAGTTTCCATAGATGCCCTGCTGTGGGGCAGCATCATGGGGGGGGGGGGTGTCCTAGCATCCATGGGTGACCTGCTGGCAGACAGCATCATCTCGGGGGGGGGGGGCGGGTCCTAGTTTCCATGGATGCCCTGCTGGGGGACAGCATTTTCTCTGGAGGGTCCTAGTATCCATGGTATTCCTGGTGTGGGCCATTTTTATCTCTGGGAAGGGGGGTCCTGGCATTCCTATTGCCCTGCTGGGAGACAGAATCATCTCTGGGCTGGAAGGGCAGCGGAGTTCGTTCCTTCCTTCCTTCCTTCCTTCCTTCCTTCCTTCCTTCCTTCCTTCCTCCCTCCCTCCCTCCCTCCCTCCCTTCCTCTCTCCCACTCTCCGTCCCTCTCTTCCTTCCTTCCTTCCTTCCTTCCTTCCTTCCTTCCTTCCTTCCTTCCTTCCTTCCTTCCTTCCTTTCTTCCCTCCCTCCTTCCCTCCTTCCTTCCCTCCCTCCTTCCCTCCTTCCTTCCCTCTATTCTCTCTATTTGAGGATTTGCTCAGTAACTTCCATTGTTGAGTTTTTACCTCTGGTGTTTGTAGTTGGCCATTTGTATATTCTAGGACCAACACGGGAATGCTTTGCAGTTGTTTCTGGGCACAGGTGGAACTGAGAAACATTTGTGTCGTTTCAGGCAAACATTCCCAGCCCAGCTTCTCGTTTCAGCTCTCCTAACGAAAATAACTGTCCTTTTTCTCAGTCTATTTACTGCCATTCCCCCACCCCCCACCGTATCTATGTTCCTTGTTGCTGACATCATGTCTAAAATGGGCCCAAATGCAGGCCTAAAATACCATCTTCCCTTCTACGTGCAAGAAGGCCATGATGGACCTTCAGGGAAAATACCAGCGCTAGAGCACTCTGCAAGAGCAGGCTCTAGTGCTTTTGGCGTTGAGCTCAGTGTTGATCAATCAGCAATAGTTGATGATTTCTTTAAACAAAAGCAAGCATAAAACAAAGTTAACATATTGATCATTGGAGAAAATATAATGAGAGGCTTGCAACAACACACTCCCATAATATCTCAAGGAGCAAGGATTCAGTAGCTATGAATTCGGTTTTTGGAATGACTTTGATGTAAAGATAAGCCACCAGCCAATTCAACGTGTAAATATACATGTTGTTCTGTAAGATCTCTTCAAGGGATTGACTCACAGCCTCTGTGTTGCAGAAATATCTTACTTGAATTTCTAACAGAACAGGGTCTCAGTCACTGTGGAAACAATTGGCTCACTGAAGACATCACTGTCATCTGAACTCTTCCTTGACCTTATGACATCACCAAATGCACCTGCCTTGAATAATGAGGACTGTCAGTATCTCTTTCTTATCCTTGTTAATGCCCTGTGCTTGTAGGAACATGGCCCCCAGGATAAAGCATGGGCCTCTTGGATTCCTTGGATCTGTGTCTCTAGAGACATTCACTTGACAAATGATGATGATCCTGTGGTGCTGAGTTGAGCTTTGGAAACAAACAAACCAAACCAAAAAAGAACAAGAGTCACCCCATGGCTCTTGTTCCAGGCATCCCACTTTGTGTGCTTGTCATGAGATTCTCCAAGTTGGCAATGTTTGATCACGCCGTGTCCTTTAAACCCACCCGGGACATTTCCCCCTCATTCAGATTTACTTGCTGATCATTTGAGTGAATCATTCACTGGCTTCCCACTTAGAGGGTTGGTACACTCTTAAAAATAGCAAGAAAAACAGCAGCAAACTCCCTGCCAATACCTGTGCTGACAGCCTTAGACAAAAGCAGCCCCCAGAGGCACTCAGAGAAGCCTCCCATGACAGCGAAAGGTACCGAGGGCAGACTCACGTCTGCCAGGAAACAGAGAGTCAGTGCAGGTCGTGGGCCCAGCAAGGCATGTGTACCACCCCTCTAAGGCTGAGGGAATATTGTGGAAGAGAGGGCAGGAAGCATGTAAGAGCCAGAAGATGGGGTGAAGGGCTACAAACTGCCATTCTCTAGACTAGACACAGGTACAGCCACTACTATCTCAGATCCATGGGGTTGTTACACTGGGTCCACACAAGACAATTGGTCAAGTTAGGTAGGGGCTCACAGGGCTCTAGCCTTTACCTCTCTGAACTACAGATTATTGATAGTTTCTGTGAGAGTGAATGGCTGCCATTAGTGCTATACACACTGATGAACCTGCCAGGTTCTAACCTTAAACCCATGGTCACATAGATGGTTCCAGTAACCTGGGTGGGTCACAAAACAGTACAAATAGGCATGACCATATGAGAAAAATTTTTGAGGAGATGAGGGTGAAAAGGGTCATTGAGCATGACCATCATGTATGTTATTGTAAAAAAAAAAAAAAAAAGAAAAAGAAAAAATATGAATCAAAGACCTGCTTCATTTCTGAGTTTGTGGCTACTCCCCTGCACCAGTGGCAGTGGTGGACACCTGTACTCTTGAAGCACTCCAGACTTGGATCCTGATCCGTGCTTCGGTCTCACAAGTCTCACCAGTCATCATGTTGACCCAATCCCCAGGCAATGGGCATAATTAAGTCAACCTTCCCAGGGCTCCTTACCCTGTAGAAGAGAGTTACCAAGAGATCATGAACGAGAGCAGTCAGAAGGAAGGTTCAGGTGAGGCCAGTGTCTATATGGTAATTGGGAAACCGTTTAGTCAGAGATTAGAATTGGATGTTCCCTGATACACACATGGATGGGCAGATTCCTGGAAGAGGTTTCCTTTTAGAACAGTACGTGTTTATGTGCTGAATTATCATGGTGATTATCCTCGTTCACCAGGTTACAAAAGCGATCAGCAGAAGGGTGGCTAGGGTGGCTAGTTATCAGAGTGGGAGAGCTAGTTGGGCAAAGGGTTGGCAACTGCCACTGGCATTAAATAACATCACTTGCTTTTTTGGTCTTTAGTGTCCAGTTTCCTACTGTGTTACCCTTAGCCTTCATTCCCACCACTACATGGTGCCCCAAGCACTGAGCCCTGTCTCTTAGGAGAGTGGGTATCATGAGAACACTTGGATGGGGAATCCTAGAACCTTTTTTTTAACAACATGATGTAACCCCTAATAAAGGGAGTCTATGTTGCAAGGGGATGTGTTTTAACTGCGTTTAAATGGCCAGGCTCTGCCCTTGTCATACTTGTCACAAGTCATTCTGGGTAACATACCACTAGGATCAAAGTCAGAGAAAATGGCAGGCTATAGGAGACCATAAGTTCTTTTGGAAAGTCAATGGTGGCTAGTTGGGCACATGGCTCCCAATCATTGATGGGGGTAAGCTCCCTAAAGATAAAGGGTTATTGAGTTGGTGATGGGGCCATCCAGGGAATGTAACTGTAGGCATCTTTCACATTTTAAGTTCAACTGTGAATTGCAGGGGTGGCTAATTCTTTAGGAAGAGGAAGAGAAATGTTTTTGAAGGTAAGAAAGAATGATATTTAGGGAAAATTAAGTGTAGGAGCACTTGCTTGGACATGACCTGGGAGCAGGTGAAAAGGAATGAAATCAAGAATGGGTAGAGGGGAAGGGAGGAGTAGAAATGTCTCTGCCTGTACACTCCCAAAGGTGTCCTCTACTCCCAATGATAGCCATCATGTCCAAAAGGTCGACCAGACACAAGATTGTTCTGAAAGGGCATTTTTATAGCAGCCACTTCACATTCTGGGGGTGAGAAACCCAGGACTTAGTGTCAGTTATTCAGATGGAGTGTGTAAGGTGAGTGTAGTCAGTGCCACTGGAAGTTTGTTGTAGAACTAAGGGGTGATCCTCAGACCTCCTAGGACTACCTGGGAGCACTACCTAGGAGCTTGTTAGGTAAATTCTCCATCACTGAGCTATATCCTTTAGAGCTCCACCTCCAGTCTTTGGGATTCTGTTAGAAACGTCAGCTCTTGATCCCATCTCAGATCATCTGAGCTAGGCTTTTTGACAGGAACTGGATCCAGGTGACAGGTACACAGGCGGCAGTCTCAGAACCCTTGTCTAGATCTCTGCTGTCCTTGGCTGTCAAGTGAGGCCAGAGGCTAGAAACAGAAGTATAGCCACACCCAGAGAAATAGGATGGGCTGTGTCACTAGAAAGTTTCTGGAAGTTGGAGGCATCTGCTAACTCCCAGCTTGTGGCTAACCTAGGTGATGGTTGCAGGAAAGATGGTATGATTGTACTTTCCAGAGTGAACACCCAGGTGATCCCAGTTGACTCTGGCTTTTCTAATGGTTTCAGTTACTTGTCCTGAGAGTGTCCAACCATAGCCTGCTAGCCTTGACCGGGCCCTGTTTTACAGCATTAGGTACACATGCTTCTATTTATGTGTGACATGATCTTTCAAACACCTGATGACAGAGTGGTCTCTTCTGAGAAGCCATCCACCATCTTGTTTGGGCCACCTTCCCTATGCACCTTCCTCCATCCCAAGTTGTTAGGCTGTGAGTGGTAGATGGGTTTTTGGCAGACATGGGTCAGGAGGAGCTGCAGTAGACAAGTGAGCTTCCTGGAGATGGCCCCCTGCTTTGCAAGCCCGTGATGGGTGAATCCTGGAAAGGCATGACCCCAGAGCCTTTGTCCCAGGATTACTCTTGCTCTTGATGTGTCTTCTTATGTTTGCCATTGCTGTGTTCCTTATTGTTATGACAGGATGTGATTGGGCAAAGAAAGACCCTTTTTGCCTGTAGTCGGTTATGATTGATTCCTGGGTATTAGCCCACCCCATTGGGCAAATTTTCTGCAGGTCAACATGAAGATGAACTTTCATGGATTAATGCTGTTTAGATGAATTTATGATTTATGAATTGTTGATTTGATTCAAACAGTTTTAAGAAGTTATGACAGTTGGTAGAAAGTTTAATGTTAGAATCAGAAGTAGAGTGTGTCTCTCCCTTGTGGAATAGTAAAGGTTGCATTAAAAAGAAGTGAGATTCTGTAGGTTACAAGTATGCACATTGCATTAGGAAGAAGAATAGGGCATATGTATCAGAAGATGGCCTAGTCGGCCATCACTGGGAAGAGAGGCCCCTTGGTCTTGCAAACTTTATATGCCTCAGTACAGGGGAACACCAGGGCCAAGAAGTGGGAGTGGGTGGGTAGGGGAGTGGGGGGGAGGGTATGGGGGACTTTTGGGATAGCATTTTAAATGTAAATGAAGAAAATACCTAATTTTTAAAAAAAGGAAGAAGAATAGGCTTAGAACAAAATGATCAAAGACAACATTCACTCTAGGTCAGGTCCAAGGATGAGGCAACAGGGGTGCACCATGATAAAGTAACACCATGAACATATATAACCATTGCTTTGAACTTATAATGAGCTTATGGAATGAAAGAGAGAAAACTACCTCTTTGAATTCACAATCAACAATCTTGCTGTAACTCCTTCTTGTGTAACATCTAATCCATTTTTAAATGTGGCAATTCTTTTTCTTATGTAGAGAACTTTTTTAGGAGCTATAAAAAGGCTAAGATAAAAAAAATAAAGTTGTTGGAATTTCTCTCCATCTGCCAACTGTGTATGTATGCATATATGTATGTGTATATGTAAAATGGTTAGAGCTTGCTTGTTAGAGCTTTGCTCCACCCACTAAGTGTGTGTGTGTGTCTGTGTGTGTGTGTGTGTGTGTGTGTCTGTGTGTATGTATATAAGATGGTTGGAGCTTGCTTAGATTCATCCAGTCTGTGTATGCCCCTGCATGATTTTCCCTCTTTTTCTTCCTCGCTAGCCCCTTAAGTGTTTAAAGAATTCAGAGTTTCTCACAGGTCACAGGGAGTGTTGGCCCCAATGAATCAAGTTCTAGTCCCTCAGAGAAAAATCTGCTGGGGGATTACTCTAATCACTGGCCACCATCAGTGGCAGCCCAGCTAACCATTATCAGTAGCAGCCAGAGCCAGTTGCTACCAGCACTGGTCTCTTCTCTTTCTTCCCCAGTCACCTGCTACCATCAGTAGAGACTCATACCTGGTGCCATCAGAGCCTGATACCATCACCACCAGTTCCTCTCCTCCCTTTCACCTTCTAATCTCCTGCCACTATCATCAGGGCTTCCATTGGTTGCCATCAGCACCAACCCAAATCACTGACTCCATCCTTGTGCCTTCCTCAGTTTACCCTGTAGGTGACAAAGCAGACCTTCAACAGCCTTTAAAGCACAGAGTAGTAAGAGTCCACTATGCACCAACTTCTGTTATCCCCTAGAAGTGGGTGACACAGGGTTGAAAGACAGAGGGACACACAACTGAGAGGGAGCATGGCGTGATCCAACATTGGTTCCAGGAAGAGTCATACCAGAATGGCTGCCTAAGCTTTCTCTGCTGGAAAGCATACCAGTAGAATCTTATAACTTTAATGTACTTGTATTGTGTGTGCATGCTTAAGATGTAAAGCTTGCTGTCTTGATGTGTATGACGTAGGATGGTTTGAAATGGCTGTGCTCACTCATGTGCTTTGGTCAGTTATAGAAACCAGTAGAAAGATGGCTACCTAACAGACTCACCTAAAGTCATCCCATCTTTAGGAAAGCCTTGTATTTGCTGTGGCTGATTACATGACATGTGTTAGCATAACACATATTACATATGTGTTAGCAAGTCTAGGAGACTTCAGATATGACCTTGTGCTATAATGAAGAGCTAAGCCCTTGGGATCAGTGTACTCCACTTTGAGCACATTTACATATATTTCAGACTCTGGAGCTTAATTTGACCATTTTAATAGTTATTTTATAGCTTTGAGTCTTTGCTCCTATCCTGCTAATTCCAACTGCAATTTAGTTAAAATCAATTTTCTTAAACAGGCATGTAATAGCTTATTATGTTATTCTTCCTATGGGAAAATATGATCAAGTTTATTAATTCGGTCTTTTTAAAGTTCACTAGATATCTGTTACCTGGGAAAGAGGGAAATGAATGTTTTTAACAGTGCAGCCCTGAGCTAGAACTCACTCTTGTTCTTTAGGAATCTGTCAGCCTAGAAGGAGAGATGACCTGGGTAAAACTGGCAGGAAACCTAACAAGGTACTTCATGCTCTCTGAACAGTAGGCCAGAGTGCTGAGTGGTTGAGTCTGGGTTTGAGGGGAAGGACAAAAGGCATTCTGGGGGAACAAAAGAGTTCATAAAAATCAACATTGATTTTCATACAGTTGTGAAGGATGTTTATAGTAATATTTCAGTGCCAATGAGAAGGAAGAACTACCATTTAATGCCGGTGTGAGTGTGTGTGTGTGTGTTACCTCAGTTAAGCACCCTCAAAGCCTATGAGGTAGGAAGTTTCTTATGCTCATTTTACAGGTAAATAAAGCAAGGGTGCAGGAAGGTTAACCATTCTGTTCATGGTCACCCAACATAGGTAGCTATGGCAGGCCTGGAATGGCAGACCTGTCCACCTTGTGTGTTTGTTTCCCATGCTTCATACGACTGCCCTTCATACAGTCTACAAATACTGGTCAAGTATCTGGAACGTCTCAGGATCTTGGGGGTCCTTGAGGGCCCTGAGGTATGACACAGGGCTACAGGCATAATTTCTGCAGTGATACAGTAACCCATGCCCAGTCCCCTGCTACATGCACAGACACATGGTAGCACAGAGGAGACCTCTAGTTTTCTGGGGCATGGTGGTTTTCAGTTACTTGAAAACTGAGGGGATTAATGTGCCTTATTGAACTCAGAAAATGTTTTCATTGATTATTATGAGTAATTAGAAAAGACATAGCTAAAAAAATTCATAGATGGAAAAATGGAATTTTCTTGATGTCATAATCAGAAATCTATAGCTTAAATGTTTGATCAAAACATCAATTTTACTAGTTGTAGACCTAAATGCCCCAGGGGAATTTACCTAAGCCAGAAAGAGAGAAGGAAAGGGAGACAGACAGACAGGAAAGAAGACAGAGAGACAGAGGTTGATTTGACAACCAGATGCAACTTTGTGGTCAGTTGACCTGGTTAAATAGTTTGAAAACACTGAAAAGCTAAAACACACTGTAAATCTCCTCCCATGAGGCACCCTGTCTATGGTGTGGAGACAGTCTTCATACCAGCTATCCATGCTGGTAGTCTTCATCTCTTCTTTTTCTTTCTGTATAAAACAGGGTCATTTTCCTGTCATTTTCAATTTCTTAATGTCATTTATCTTTGGTCATATTAATTTATCTTTGGCTTTTAAGAGATAGGCATTCCATTGTGCCTGTGAGGATGGAGATCCCAACCAGCCATCAGCTGATGTAGGTGAGGCTATACTGTGGGCCTTGGGCTCAGCTTCAAGGGCAGCCTCTGTGGGAAGGAAGATAAACATCTTGTGACTCAGCTAAAATACTATTAAAGACCCAATAAGCCTTGGATTGGTTCTTAATACTTCAGTTGCCATGCCACTCACCCTACTCCTGTGAACCTGTGAAGATCCGCCCACAGCTGAAGCCAGGCTTGACAAGTTGTGAGGGATTTTGAAGATTGCTGTTCTTCATGTTGCAGGTAGAAGCACTTCTGTGATGTTTCTTAAAATGTTAAGCTTCATAAACAATCCAACAAAGACAAAATAACTCCAAGAGACCAGAAGATTCACTTGAAGCAGTTACCTTCTTTTGGTGAACACACCAAAAGAAGCTTGAAAATGACAGAGTTGGCTAGAATATCAATGTGTATACCATTATACCCTAAATGGAAACAAGTGGTATATTTTAGTTATCCTTTGTGCTAAATTAATCATGCAAAGAGTAAAGTTCAAAATATGAGTGGGAGGCTGGAGAGATGGCCCAGGGAAGAGTGTGTGCTGCTCTTCATAGGACCTAAGTTTGGTTTCAAGCACTCACACACACGTCTCACAACTGCCTATAATAACCCCAGTTCCAAGGAGTTCCTACAACTTCTTCTGACCTCCTTGGGCACCAGCATTCTCTTATTCACACACACAGACACACAGACACACACACACATGATGGACGTACACATACATGCACACACATGCACATTTATACATGCATTCACACATATACACACACACGCACACACACACACATAGATATATACACATGCACACACACCTGCATATGCACTCACACATGTCCACACATGCATATACACACACATACATGTACATATATGCATACATGCACACACACACACATACTTGAAAATGAAATGACGAGTTAGGGAAGCAGAAACCGGCCTGAGTAGGGCCACAGGCCCCATCCGGCCGGATCAGCACAAGGGTAGCTAGAGCGCAGGGTCGGCTAACACCCGCCAGCTACCCACGACCCCCGCCACAGGATTTTGAGACTGCTGGTGAGTGGAACACAGCTTCTGCTCCAATCTTTAAACAGTGACAACGACAACAACTAACCCCAGAGATTACCAGATGGCGAAAGGTAAACGTAATAATCTTACTAACAGAAACCAAGACCACTCACCATCATCAGAACCCAGCACTCCCACTTCGCCCAGTCCAGGGCACCCCAACACACCGGAAAAGCTAGACACGGATCTAAAAGCATATCTCCTGATGATGGTAGAGGACTTCAAGAAGGACTTTAATAACACACTTAAAGAAATACAGGAGAACACTGCTAAACAGGTAGAAGACATTAAAGAGGAAGGACAAAAATCCCTTAAAGAATTGCAGGAGAACACTGCTAAAGAGTTACAAATCCTTAAAGAAAAACAGGATAACCTAATCAAACAGGTAGAAGTCCTTAATGAAAAACAGGAAAACACATCCAAACAGATGATGGAAATGAACAAAACCATACTAGACCTAAAAAGGGAAGTAGACACAATAAAGAAAACCCAAAATGAGGCAACACTGGAGATAGAAACCCTAGGAAAGAAATCTGGAACCATAGATACCAGCATCAGCAACAGAATACAAGAGATGGAAGAGAGAATCTCAGGTGCAGAAGATTCCATAGAGAACATCGGCACAACAATCAAGGAAAATGTAAAATGCAAAAAGATCCTAACTCAAAACATCCAAAAAATACAGGACACAATGAGAAGACCAAAACTACGGATAATAGGAGTGGATGAGAATGAAGATTTTCAACTCAAAGGACCAGCAAACATCTTCAACAAAATTATAGAAGAAAACTTCCCAAATCTAAAGAAAGAGATGCCCATGAACATACAAGAAGCCTACAGAACTCCAAATAGACTGGACCAGAAAAGAAATACCTCCTGACACATAATAATCAGAACAACAAATGCTCTAAATAAAGATAGAATACTAAAAGCAGTAAGAGAAAAAGGCCAAGTAACATATAAAGGCAAGCCTATCAGAATTACACCAGATTTTTCACCAGAGACTATGAAAGCCAGAAGATCCTGGACGGATGTTATACAGACACTAAAAGAACACAAATTCCAGCCCAGGCTACTATACCCAGCCAAACTCTCAATTAACATAGATGGAGAAACCAAAGTATTCCACGACAAAACCAAATTCACACATTATCTCTCCACGAATCCAGCCCTTCAAAGGATAATAACAGAAAAAAACCAATACAAGGACAGGAACCACGCCCTAGAAACAACAAGAAGGTAATCCCTCAACAAACCTAAAAGAAGACAGCCACAAGAACAGAATGCCAACTTTAACAACAAAAATAACAGGAAACAACAATTACTTTTCCTTAATATCTCTTAATATCAATGGACTCAACTCCCCGATAAAAAGACATAGACTAACAAACTGGCTACACAAACAAGACCCAACATTTTGCTGCTTACAGGAAACTCATCTCAGAGAAAAAGATAGACACTACCTCAGAATGAAAGGCTGGAAAACAATTTTCCAAGCAAATGGTATGAAGAAACAAGCTGGAGTAGCCATTCTAATATCTGATAAGATTGACTTCCAACCCAAAGTCATTAAAAAAGACAGGGAGGGACACTTCATACTCATCAAAGGTAAAATCCTCCAAGAGGAACTATCAATCCTGAATATCTATGGTCCAAATACAAAGGCAGCCACATTCATTAAAGAAACTTTAGTAAATCTCAAAGCACACATTGCACCTCATACAATAATAGTGGGAGACTTCAACACACCACTTTCACCAATGGACAGATCATGGAAACAGAAACTAAACAGGGACACAGAGAAACTAAGAGAAATTATGAATCAAATGGATCTGGCAGATATCTACAGAATATTCTATCCTAAAACAAAAGGATATACCTTCTTCTCAGCACCTCATGGTACCTTCTCCAAAATTGACCACATAATTGGTCACAAAACAGGCCTCAACAGATACAAAAATATTGAAATTGTCCCATGCATCCTATCAGATCACCATGGACTAAGGCTGATCTTCAATAACAAAATAAATAATAGGAAGCCAACCTTCACGTGGAAACTGAACAACACTCTTCTCAATGATACCTTGGTCAAGGAAGGAATAAAGAAAGAAATTAAGGACTTTTTAGAGTTCAATGAAAATGAAGCCACAACATACCCAAACTTATGGGACGCAATGAAAGCATTTCTAAGAGGAAAACTCATAGCTCTGAGTGCCTCCAAAAGGAAACTAGAGAGAGCACACATTAGCAGCTTGACAACATACCTAAAAGCACTAGAACAAAAGGAAGCAAATTCACCCAAGAGGAGTAGACGGCAGGAAATAATCAAACTCAGGGGCGAAATCAACCAAGTGGAAACAAGAAAAACTATTCAAAGAATCAACCAATCAAGAAGCTGGTTCTTTGAGAAAATCAACAAGATAGATAAACCCTTAGCCAGACTCACTAGAGGGCACAGGGAAAGCATCCTAATTAACAAAATCAGAAATGAAAAAGGAGACATAACAACAGATCCTGAAGACATCCAAAACACCATCAGATCCTTCTACCAAAGGCTATACTCAACAAAACTGGAGAACCTGGATGAAATGGAGAAGTTCCTAGACAGATACCAGGTACCAAAGTTGAATCAAGATCAGATTAATGATCTAAACAGCCCTATATCCCCCAAAGAAATAGAAGCAGTCATTAATAGTCTCCCAACTAAGAAAAGCCCAGGACCAGATGGGTTTAGTGCAGAGTTCTATCAGACCTTCAAAGAAGATCTAATCCCAGTTCTTCACAAACTATTCCACAAAATAGAAACAGAAGGTATTCTACCCAACTCATTCTATGAAGCCACAATTACTCTGATACCTAAACCACAAAAAGACCCAACAAAGATAGAAAACTTCAGACCAATATCCCTTATGAATATTGATGCAAAAATCCTCAATAAAGTTCTTGCTAACCGAATCCAAGAACACATCAAAACAATCATCCATCCTGACCAAGTAGGTTTCATCCCAGGGATGCAGGGATGGTTCAATATACGGAAATCCATCAACGTAATCCAGTATATAAACAAACTCAAAAACAAAAACCACATGGTCATCTCGTTAGATGCGGAAAAAGCATTTGACAAGATCCAACACCCATTCATGATAAAAGTCTTGGAAAAATCAGGAATTCAAGGCCCATACCTAAACATGATAAAAGCATTCTACAGCAAACGAGTAGCCAAAATCAAAGTAAATGGTGAGAAGCTTGAAGCAATCCCTCTAAAATCAGGGACTAGACAAGGCTGTCCACTTTCTCCATACCTATTCAACATTGTACTTGAAGTCCTAGCCAGAGCAATTCGACAACAAAAGGAGATCAAGGGGATACAAACTGGAAAAGATGAAGTCAAAATATCACTCTTTGCAGATGATATGATAGTATATATAAGTGACCCTAAAAATTCCACCAGAGAACTCCTAAGCTTGATAAACAGCTTCCGTGAAGTAGCTGGATATAAAATTAACTCAAACAAATCAATGGCCTTTCTCTACACAAAGAATAAACAGGCTGAGAAAGAAATTAGGGAAACAACACCCTTCTCAATAGTCACAAATAATATAAAATATCTTGGCGTGACTCTAACTAAGGAAGTAAAAGATCTGTATAATAAAAACTTCAAGTCTCTGAAGAAAGAAATTATAGAAGATCTCAGAAGATGGAAAGATCTCCCATGCTCATGGATTGGCAGGATCAACATTGTAAAAATGGCTATCTTGCCAAAAGCAATCTACAGATTCAATGCAATCCCCATCAAAATTCCAAATCAATTCTTCAATGAATTAGAAAGTGCAATCTGCAAATTCATCTGGAATAACAAAAAACCTAGGATAGCAAAAACTCTTCTCAAGGATAAAAGAACCTCTGGTGGAATCACCATGCCGGACCTAAAGCTCTACTACAGAGCAATTGTGATAAAAACTGCATGGTACTGGTATAGTGACAGACAAATAGACCAATGGAATAGAATTGAAGACCCAGAAATGAACCCACACACCTACGGTCACTTGATCTTCGACAAGGGAGCTAAAAACATCCAGTGGAAGAAAGACAGCATTTTCAACAAATGGTGCTGGCACAACTGGTTGTTAACATGTAGAAGAATGCGAATCGATCCATTCCTATCTCCTTGTACTAAGGTCAAGTCTAAGTGGATCAAGGAACTTCACATAAAACCAGAGACACTGAAACTTATAGAGGAGAAAGTGGGGAAAAGCCTTGAAGATATGGGCACAGGGGAAAAATTCCTGAATAGAACAGTAATGGCTTGTGCTGTAAGATCGAGAATTGACAAGTGGGGCCTCATGAAACTACAAAGCTTCTGCAAGGCTAAAGACACCATCAATAAGATAAAAAAAACCACCGACAGATTGGGAAAGGATCTTCACCTATCCTAAATCAGATAAGGGACTAATATCCAATATATATAAAGAACTCAAGAAGGTGGACTCCAGAAAGTCAAATAACCCCATTAAAAAATGGGGCTCAGAACTGAACAAAGAATTCTCACCTGAGGAATACCGAATGGCAGAGAAGCACCTGAAAAAATGTTCAACATCCTTAATCATCAGGGAAATGCAAATCAAAACAACCCTGAGATTCCACCTCACACCAGTCAGAATGGCTAAGATCAAAAATTCAGGTGACAGCAGATGCTGGCGAGGATGTGGAGAAAGAGGAACACTCCTCCATTGTTGGTGGGATTGCAAGCTTGTACAACCACTCTGGAAATCAGTCTGGCAGTTCCTCAGAAAATTGGACATAGTACTACCGGAGGATCCAACAATACCTCTCCTGGGCATATATCCAGAAGATGTCCCAACCGGTAAAAAGGACACATGCTCCACTATGTTCATAGCAGCCCTATTTATAATAGCCAGAAGCTGGAAAGAACCCAGATGTCCCTCAACAGAGGAATGGATACAGAAATTATGGTACATTTACACAATGGAGTACTACTCAGCTATTAAAAAGAATGAATTTATGAAATTCCTAGCCAAATGGATGGACCTGGAGGGCATCATCTTGAGTGAAGTAACACAATCACAAAAGAACTCACACAATATGTATTCACTGATAAGTGGATATTAGCCCAAAACAGGATACCCAAGATATAAGATACAATTTGCTAAACGCATGAAACTCAAGAAGAATGAAGACCAAAGTGTGGACACTGTGCACCTTCTTAGAATTGGGAACAAAACACCGAGGGAAGGAGTACAGAGACAAAGTTCGTAGCTGTGATGAAAGGATGGACCATTTAGAGACTGCCGTATCCAGGGATCCATCCCATAATCAGCTTCTAAACGCTGACACCATTGCATACACTAGCAAGATTTTGCTGAAAGGACCCAAATATAGCTGTCTCTTGTGAGACGATGCCGGGGCCTAGCAAACACAGGTGTGGATGTTCACAGTCAGCTATTGGATGTATCACAGGGCTCCCAATGGAGAAGCTAGAGAAAGTACCCAAGGAGCTAAAGGGATCTGCAACCCTATTGTTGGAACAACATGATGTACTAATCAGAACCCCGGAGCTCTTGTCTCTAGCTGCATATGTATCGAAAGATGGCCTAGTCGGCCATCAATGGAAAGAGAGGCCCATTGGACTTGCAAACTTTATATGCCCCAATATAGGGGAATGCCAGGGCCAAAAGAATGGGAATGGGTGGGTAGGGAAGTGGGGGGCGCTATGGGGGACTTTTGGGATAGCATTGGAAATGTAATTGAGGAAAATATGTAATAAAAATATTAAAAATTAAAAAAAAATTAAATGACTGTTTCAAAAAGTTAGGTTTAAAATATGTGACTATAACTCCTATGAGATGAATCACCCTGGAATCACTCCAGTGATTGTCACTTGTCATCTGTGTCATTTATTTGCAGAGCTTTGTAGATTGTGACATTATCTGTAAGTTGTCTGCAGGGCATGCCATCTCTCCATGCCCGCCCCTTCTCAGCATCTTGAATGTAATAGTACAGTCGTCTCCTTTCTGTCCCTTACAATAAGCTGACTCTTGTGATCTCAGGCCACTGATGCCTCACCTCATGTTGGGAAACACAAGCTGTGTTTACTTTAGCTCTGAGACCTCAGGAATGCCTTGCCCAAAGTGGCTTCTCCCCTCTCCTGTGTGCTATTTTATCTAACCCATTGCCTTCATGACATTTGTCACAGCCTGTCATTATCCCATTTGCTCTTTCTTTAAGCACACAGTGGACTCTTGATGGGCATCTGACAGATGAGTATAGCGCTTCCCTGACCATCCCCTCATCCCACACCTTTCCGTTTACTCACATAAGACTGGTTACACTCTGAGTGTCTTCTGTGCACACGTCATTGTAAGGGGCATTGTTCACTTGTTGTGACCCCTGTGAAGCTGTTTTAGTGCTCAGCCCTCAGATGTCTCATTTTACATGACAGTAAATATTGCATATCAGGCTGGAGAGATGGCTTAGTGGTTAAGAGTGCTTTCCGCTCTTTGGGAGGACCTGAGTTCAGTTCCCAGCACCCATTTTGGTGTCTGAGTCCTTCTTCTGGCTTCTGTAGGCACTTGTATACACATGGCACACACACACACACACACACACACACACACACACACACACTATATACACACACACACTATAACTACATAGGGATAGAACGGTAAAGTATGAAATCAGAATCTTCCTTGGAAGAGCATCAGGTGCTCTTAACACTGAACCATCTTTCCAGTCCCCATTCTATATTCTTTAGGATAAAAATTAACAAATTTGATTTGGGCCAGTCCCTGAGCAGACTTTGGGCACAAACTCTTCAGCCAGCCCCACAACACCCAGAGGCAGCTTCACCCCCAGGTGCTCTAACATACCCAGGATCACATGATCACAGGAGCTTGGTGACACCAGGATCTCAGGGTCCCAAAGGCAGCTTGACTCCCAGGAGCTTGGACACACCCAGGATGTCAGGATCACAGGACCCCAGAATCACAGGATCACAGAGACAGCTTGACTTGGAGGAGTTCTGATATAACCAGGATCACAGGAAGGAAAGGCTCCCGTCAGACATAGCCAGAGCAGGTAGCACTAGAAATAACCAGATGGTGGGAGCCAAGCATAAGAACATAAGCAACAAAAACCAAGGTTACTTGGCATCATTAGAACCCAATTCTCCCACCATAGCAAGTCCTGGATACTCCAACACACCAGAAAAGAAAGATATAGATCTAAAGTCACTTCTCATGATGATAATAGAGGACATTAAGAAGGACATAAGTAACTCCCTTAAAGAAATACAGGAGAACACAGGTAAACAGCTAGAAGCCCTCAAACACAAAAATCCCTTAAAGAGTTACAGGAAAACACAACCAAACAGGTGAAGGAATTGAACAAAACCATCCAGGATCTAAAAATGGAAGTAGAAACAATAAAGAAATCACAAAGGGAGACAACCCTGGAGATAGAAAACCTAGCAAAGAGATCAGGAGTCATAGATGCAAGCATCACCAAGAGAATACAAGAGATAGAAGAATGAATCTCAGGGGCAGAAGATACCATAGAAAACATTGACACAACAGTGAAAGAAAATGCAAAAAGCAAAAAGCTCCTAACCCAAAACATCCAGAAAATCCAGGACACAATGAGAAGACCAAACCTAAGTATAATAGGTACAGAAGATAGCAAAGATTCCCAACTTAAAGGGCCAGTAAATATCTTCAACAAAATTATAGAAGAAAACTTCCCTAACCTAATGAAAGAGATGCTCGTGAACAGTCAAGAAACCTACATAACTCCAAATAGATTGGACCAGAAAAGAAATTCCTCCTGCCACATAATAATCAAAACATCAAATGCACTAAACAAAGAAAAAATTTTAAAGCAGTAAGGGAAAAAGGTCAAGTAACATATAAAGGCAGACCTATCAGAACTACACCAGACATCTCACCAGAGACTATGAAAGTTAGAAGATCCTGGGCAGATGTCATACAGACCCTAAGAGAATACAAATGCCAGCCCAGGCTACTATACCCAGCAAAACTCTCAATCATGATAGATGGAGAAAACAAGATATTCCATGACAAAACCAAATTTATACAATATCTTTCCACAAATTCAGCTCCACAAAGGATAATAGATGGAAAACACCAACACAAGGAGTGAAACTACACCATAGAAGAAGCAAGAAAGTAATCTTTCAACAAACCCACACAAACATAATTCCACCCCTAACAAGAAAATTAACAGGAAATTAACAATCACTTTTCCTTAATATCTTTTAATATGAAAATTAATATCAACACATCTAATCGATTGGAATTCAAAAATATAAGGAATTAGAAATTTGTTGGCAGTCATCCAGTGGTCTCTTTAATTTGGTAATGGGAGAAATAGGTCCAATATTGAAATCATGCTTCTCCTATCTCAGCCTCTCTATTAGGATTATTTACTTGATGTTTTTACACTATACTATGGTTTTCAGAACAGCTTACATATTTCAAAATTATTCATACAGCCAAAAGAAACATAGACAATTAACTTGGGAGGTGGCTTGTAAGAGAACAGCAAAGAGTGAGACTGAAGGCTCTGCTTGATATTATAATTATTGTATCAATTTTGAAGAAGAGGACTTTATAAGTTACTCTTATTCTGAGATGAATGCTTTTCAAAAATCATCATAGCCAATGAACCAGAATCTTACCCTCACCAAACGTCTGTGCCTCCCTCCAAGCAGAACCATTGTTCACTGAAACAGTTGATGAATGACTTCATGAACAGACCATCTTAATATACACACCATTTCTTAAATATTCATTTCTTAAATATTCAATAACCTGTTCCCTGCGGGCTGAGAATGACAACAATCACTCAAGTCAAATAGCTTTGACCATAGCAGGAAATGTGTTTCCAAAAATTGTGCCTACAATTCATTCCTTGGCGTAGCAGAACTGTCAGCTCTTAGCTTACCTACTATGGAGGTAATATCCTTTGGTGATGTGAGGGACATTGAAGTACAGCCATATTACAATAAACTCCAATGTCCAAAAACTGTTTTGATTTTGGGTTTGTACCACAGTAAGCCAAGATTTTAAGCTCTACTAAAACAAAACAAAACAAAACAAAACAAAACAAACCAACCAACCAACCAACCAAACAAACAAACAAAAAGACTTTATTTCTGTTCATTAAAAAAAACTAATAGTGATATATTATTTTAAAATATCATACAGTTAATATATTTGGAGTTATTTAAATTTATATTGAGAAAAACGTATGTATTTTCAGTATTGCTGTAGACAAGCATCTACATAAGATTGTTCAATTGATTATTGTTTTATATATCAAACAACTTTTATAATACTCATTTTTATTGTTAACAATATTTTATAAAATTTAAAGAATATGATAAAAACTGAAAGGCATGGCAGGTTTTGAAGGAGGGGGTCTCTGGGAGGAGTTGTGGTACAAAAGGGAATGAAGAATGTAATGTAAGTCTATTTACTCAAAATATGTTTTAAACGTTAACAAATTCAGATAAATTGAAATTATGTATCTTTTATCACCATAATGCAATAAAACAAATCAAAAAGAAAATAATTAAAAAGAGAATTTACTCCAAATAAATAAATAAAAATAAATTACAAAAAAGAACATTAACACATTTATTTTTCTTGCCACAGGTATATTTATTCCTATTACACTTAATATACATGCTCTATATTGCTGAGAAGCATCTGCCGATAATGTATTATATTATGACAATGATCTGTTTGATTGTTGTATTTATTTATTATCATAAACTTCCACCTCAAAAAGTCTTTCTTGGACATGTTTGGTACATCTCCCTCTTAAACATGAAGCCTGTGTCTTTTTTTTTTCATTTTTTTATTAGATATTTTCTTCGTTTACAATTCAAATGCTATCCCAAAAGTCCCTTATACTCTCCCCCGACCCTGCTTTCCAATCTACTCACTCCTGCTTCCTGGCCCTGGTATTACCCTGTATTGGGGCATATAATCTTTGCAAGACCAAGGGCCTCTCCTCCCAATGATGGCCGACTAGGCCATCTTCTGCTACATATGCAGCTAGAGACATGAGCTCCGGGGTACTGGTTAGTTCATATTGCTGTTCCTCCTATAGGGTTGCAGATCCCTTCAGCTCCTTGGGTACTTTCTCTAGCTCCTCCATGGGGGCCCATGTGTTCCATCCAATAGATGACTCTGAGCATCCATGTCTGTATTTGCCAGGCACTGGCATAACCTTACAAGAGTCAGCTATATCAGGGTCCTGTCAGCAGAATCTTGCAGGAAGCCAGTGTCTTAATATGGCATACTTCTCATTGTACATATCATTTTTTGTTCAGGGTTTGTTTTCTTCCTATCCCTACTGTGGTGGTTTGAATAAGTATGGCCACCATAGATTCCTGTGGTTTGATGCTTGGCTGCAGGGGGTGACATTATTAGGAGGTGTGGCCTTATAGAAAGAGGTGTGTCATTGTTGGAGGAAGTGTGTGTCTGTGTAGGTGGGCTTTGAGGCCTCCTGTGCTCAGGCTCTGCTCAGTGCAGAAGGTAGTCTCTTCTGGCTACCTTCAGATCAAGAAGTAGAACTTTAGGCTCCTTCTCCACCACCATGTCTGCTATATACTGCCATGCTTCCTGCCATGATGATAATGGACTGAACCTCTAAAACTGTAAGTCAGCCCCAGTGAAATGTTGTACTTATAAGAGTTGCCTTGGTCATGGTGGCTTTTCACAGCAATGGAAACCCTAAGATACCCATAGAGTTGCCACTTCCTCTACTTTAACTCTGATCAGTTGCTCCAATGACAGCCTCTTTCTAGTCACTGACTTCCAGTTTCTAATATGAGATATCTATCTAGCAGGGTGGTTCTCTCCACCTCCTCCACCATGGAAGACTTCCTGGCTGCCTATCCAGCTATGACCCTTATTCTCCAGGAACCATTACAAGGGTAGTATAATAGAACACAGAAGGGTACTCTTGCAAAATTGCATTTATAGTTAAATGTTGTCAACTCGTTATAAGATTACATAAGCATATTTCTTTCATAAAGCTAACCTTGTAAGATGAGACTTATGCCAACATGTTACTGCTCAGATGCCTTTAGAAAAGGATTTGCAGGGGACTCTTGTCATCTCGATTACAAAGACTTCTTCCATGTAAGCAGCTATTTTCTGGATCTGTGTTTGTGTTTATTATTTCTGTAGTACCACATTAATGTCCTTCAAAAGAATTATTGGTCAATCCATCTTTTGTCGTTGTAACCAAATGTCTCAGCCTGGGTATCCACTAAAGAAAGGTTATTTCTTTGGCTCTGTTTTGGTGACGGAATGTCCAAGTTCCAATGACCCCTGTATTAGTTGCTTTTCTCTGTGTTGTGACGTAATGCTAGAAAGAAGCAATTTAAGGAAGGAAGGGTTCATTCTAGCTTGGGTTAATTGGATGGTATCCATTTTGGCAGGGAAATCATAGTAGCTCTGTGGCGGTAGGAGCTGATTAGGTTGTGTAGGTAGTCAGGCAGCTGACAGGATGATCTTGTTCAGGGCCAGGCTATAAGCTAAGGCCCATCCTCCAGTGACCCATTTTTCTAGCTAGACTGCACCTCCCAAAGATACAAGAATTTCCAAGTAGGAGCCATTGGCTGTGGCCCAAGTGTTTGAGCACATGAGACTGTAGGGAATATTTCACAGCCAAAGCATAAAAGGTCCAATCAGCTTGGCCTCCGGTGAGGGTCTCCTTGGCTGTATGACAGCATCATGGCAGGCAGGATGTTCAATGAGAGAGAGAGCCAGAGACTGGGAAGGGGCCAGGCTTACTCTTTATATAATAACACACCATCTTAATTAATGCCTTAGTCCACATCAGCCCTAATCCCTCCCAAAGATGAATGACATAATTACTACCCACTAGAACTCTCCTCTTAAAGGTGCTGCCATGCCTTAACATTGGCACACTATGAATTCCATGTCCAATGTGTGAACCTTTGGAAAACAAACCAAACTCAAGCCATAGAACAAGCATCTTCTAATGGCACCAACTTTGCAAATCTTTATGTGCTTATTTGCGGGGGACATTTGTAGATTATTCCTGTGCTCATGAAAACTAGTAACTTTCTTTGATTCACACCCAAAATTTAGACTTAGCTTTAATTAGTTATGATTTTTTGAAAGATTTTTTATTACATCTAATATTTTACTGGCTCTTGCTCCTTATTCTCTTTCATCCATTTTACAGGAAATGAAAGATCAGAGATGCTGAGCCTGATACCACCCCACCTCATATCCTTCCCATAACTCTTTAACTATCATGATTCCGCATTACAGATTTCCCAGTGAGCATGTTGCCCACAGGAAGAGGCTTACTCCATGACACTCCAGCTTTAAAAGAATCATTATTTCAACTGCTTTGGAAAGGGACCACCAGCTCCTCTGTTTCTCAGATAGACTGAAGACACTCACTTATCCTGATGAGGTCAAGGCTGCGTGGTGAACTCTCTTCCTTGCCAGAGCTGGAAAGAGATGGTGTGGAAGGCACCAAACTCACCAGAGCCATTTTCCCAGGTGATAGAGTTCTTATGGGGCTTTCATTGGTTGTCACTCTCAGAGGTTTTTTTCTCTGTGACTTGCAGTTTCTTTCCTCATTATAAGCACAATTGGTTAAGACTCATGTTTGAGTCTATATATTTCAACAAATGAACAAACAAACAAACATCAAACCAGTAGGTCTGGGAGTCTTGGGCTATTGTTCACATTTGTACACTGTGGCCAGGTTGTGGTAAATGGAACTGCATTTGTGAAAACCTCTTAGTCTTTAATGATGGCCTGGCTCAGGGATATTTATTGCATCTTCTACATAGCTGTATTCCTACAATATGGGTATTATGGAGCCAAGTATCTAGAGAATTCTGCCAGCTCTCATAGCAAGATTCTGCATTGTTCTTTATGAAGAGAGATGAATTTTTCAATTTTTTGAGTTGACAGTTTTGCACATCAATGTCAATACTAGCAATACAGTATAATATCAATCTTTATTATTTTCATTTCTCTTCTTATGAGAAATATTAGCTTAAGTTGGTATCTCAACAACATGGCCCAGGGCCAGCAAGATGGCTCACTGGGTGATGGGACCTGTCACCAAGGCTGTTGATCTGAATTAGATGCCCAGGATCCACTTGTTGGAAAAAGAGAGCCAAGACTGACTTCCCTACATTGTCCTCTGAATCTCACAGGGATGCATCCTCTGCAAATAAAGTCCAATTAATAAAAAGTAACTGCCAGACATTTAATGAAGGAATGAACTTGGCAATGGTGAAGCTCTATGACTCGTTAGTCCTTATTGTCAGTGTCTAGCTCAGTATGCACATCTGAAGCAATTTTAACTGCTCTCTAGAACTGTTTTGTTCCATCCATAGTTATATTCGCATGTCACATTTCACTAACTTCTGGTGATTATGTGACAGTGTGATAAACATGCACGTAGTAAAATCAGAAGAGGGTGTGTAGGTACCACAGGTATACCGCCTAAAAACAAGCTCATTGATTCCACATGTCCAATTATATCTGTATTGGAAATAGGATAATTATATTCTTCCATTAAAAATCGCCAAAGATGAGCCTCAGCTTGGAAAGGGATTCCTGAGAGAAGGGGTGTTTGAGAGTAGTGAAAAAGTGACTTGAAGTCAATTGTAGGATATAAGCTGACAGCCCATGTTCTACTCGAGACAGCTTTCTCTGGAAATCTCTAGACAGCGCATCCAGATAGCTTAGCTCTAGTAGACCAAGGCTGAGTCTTTTATTTACATATTACTTCAGTCATTTCCTCTAGGTTCCCTTTTGATTATCTCACAAATTAGCATTCCATGGCCTTAGCCCCTTGATTCTTAGAAGACAGCAAGTACACTTTTTTTTTTTAAATGTGGCAAATGAATTCATAGATCTGCCTGTCTCTGTAAGCACGGACAATAAATGTAGCTGGGTAGAATCCTGTCCTGTGAGTACCATTCTGACCTTGCCTGGGCCTAAATTTGCTCTGTCCCAAGCTGAACTTGAGCTCAGAAATCTGCTTGCATTTGTGTTTGCCTGCATTTGTATCTTTCTGACAAGCTGGCTCATAGTGTAGCTGCCTCTGTCCTTTTAGGTCTGTGAAGCTCCTCATATAATTTATATTGCATCCTTATATTTTGCATAGTCGAGAAATTATGTATTTTTGAACTCCTGCTTTCAGAGTTCTTTCCCACAGCCTTAAGGGCTGTCCTGAAGGTCACAGCATTTACCATGTTTGCTAAGGACATAGATACACTCTTGCCTCCTGTCTCTGATTATCATGGAGAAAGGACGTTCCCTAATAACATTGACAGGGAGACAATTTCCTAAAGAATGAACAAAAGATATATATTACAAACAAGTCTCATGCTCAGCATCAGTCTGGCTCTGCTCCAGGGGTGGGAAACCATGCTGGAAATATCTATCTACAACTCTCTGCCTGGTGGCTTCAGGAAGGATCAAGGTGTGGTTTGCCAGAGAGCCCCCTGGTTAGCTTTTTCCAATCCCCATAAGCAGAATGTTAAAGTGCTGGGGTAAATGTTGTGTTGTGATAATTAGGACATAAACCCCTCACCAAGCAGATGGGGTGCTCTCTAAGTCATCCTGTACTAAAAAGTTCTTGGCCCAGAATGCTTCAAATAGTCCTTATCTTAGAGTTTCAATTGCTGAGATGCAACACCATGACCAAGGCAACTCTTAAAAGGGACAAGATTTAATTGTGGCTGGCTTTCAGTTTCAGAGGTTCAGTCCACTATCACCATGGCAGGACACTGCATGGCAGTGTCCAGGCAGACATGGTGCTGGAGAGGGAGCCAAGAGTTCTACATCTTGACCTGAAGACTGTCTTCCAGGTAACTAGGAGGAGGATCTCAAAGCTCACCCCCACAGTGACACACTTCCTCCAACAAGGCCACACTTACTCCAACAAGACCACACCTCTTAATTGTGCCACTCCCTGGTGCAAGCATTTCAAACTACCACAGTCCTATTGAACCAGAAAAAGTTTCCTGGGTAAGTCCTCACTACTACAGCACCCACACCACAGTGGTCATTTGTTACCATTGCACATACACCAGTACATTATTGTCATGTAGAATCCATGGTCTGTATAAAAGGCTTATTCTTGCTGTTGTATGTCCTGTATACTTTGATAAGTCTATTGATCACTATAACAACATAGAGAACAGCTGTGGTGCCTTCAAATATCTACCAGTTTATCATTCCGTTCCACAGTCACTGGAAACCGATGCTCTTTTTATGGTCTCCATAGCCTTCCCTTTTCTAGGATATCATGTTGTTATCTATACTATGGACTTCACATTGGCTTCGGTCACTTAGTAAGATACATCTGAGGCTCTTCTATGTCTCTTCATAGTTTGTAACTCACTTTTCTTTAGTGGTGTGCAATAGTCTGTTGTGTGGCTATTTTCATGTGACCCTCTGGGGCTGAGTGGCACCTTGGGTGCTTCTAAGAGTTTTCAGTTGTGAATATAGATACAAGTACCCATGTGCAGACTTCCGTGGAGATATCAGGTTTCAGCTCATTTGGGTAAATATCAGGGAATGCAATTGCTACCATAGCCTTCCCAGTGTGCAATGTGCAATGCAGTTAGCCTTTGAACTTTGGCCATCCTAGTAGGCACGTACCAACAGCTCATTCTTGTTTTAATTTGAATTCTTCTGATGTCATGACTTTACACATATTCTCATCAGTTTATTTGCTCTCTGTTATGGTTTGAACATGAAACGTCATACAAAGGCTCTTGTATTTGTGGGGACTTATATGAAAAGGGACTGGCTCCCTGAGGGTTCTGACCTAGTCAGTGGGTTAAGCCCCTGGTGACCTCAAGGTATGGTAGAGTCTAGTAGAAGGAAGTAGGTCACTGGGGGCGGGCCCTGGGAAGATCTATCTCTCCCCTTTGCCTTCTTCCTCTCTGCTTCTTGGCTGCTACCGTGTGAGCAGTCTCTGCCACATGCTCCTCTGGCCACCATACTCTATGTCACCTTGGTGCCACAGCCATGGATATGGTCACCCTGAAACCATGTGTCCAAACAAACACTTAAACATTTTTTTGCTTCTCAGGTATTTGTCTTAACCACGAGGAGTTTGATTGATACATTGTTACCAAATACCTGCAAAGAAGCAATTTAAGGGCTATAGGGTTCATGCTTTGAGTGGATGCAGCCAATAGTGGCAGGGCAGGCCGGGCAGAAGGAGCAGGAGGTGGTGATCACAGCGTGCTGATGGTCACAGAGGCACAGATAAGTAAGTGCTGAAGCTATTCTGACTCCTCCCTTTCCCCTTTGTATTCAGTCTGGATCAAATAGTTCTGTTTATCTACCTTGTGTTTATAATCTTTTTCTTCTTTTTTTTTGTCTGCTATCTCTATGTTGTTAGTAACCATCCAAGGAATATTTCCAACACTGTAGGTTTTGGCTTGTGGATTTCCATTTATTCTTTTTTGTATTTTTCTATTTGGAGTTGAGATTTCATTATGTGCCTAGTTTTCTTTATTTCATTTAGCACAATGATAATAGGTGTGCTGAAGGTCTTGTGTGTAATCCTAGCAGCTGGGCATCTTAGGGCTTGCATTTCTTTGTCCTTAGGCAGTGATCATAATTATTTATTAGAAATTATGAATGGTATGCTGTGTAGATTTGCTTCTCTTTGTTCTACTTAAGGAGGTGATTAACCAGATTAGACCCCTTCTTTGAGCATTCTGTCACCTGATGTGGGTCGACAGCTCAGATCACTATTAAAACCAGGACTCCTCGGAGTCTGCCCTGCACATCTGTGATTCCAGAACCTCCAAGGATTTGGATGATGTTTCTACACCTGATTTAGTTTCTCCTTCCCTTTGGTCAGATTCTTTCCTACACTCTCACAGCTCTGAGTGCTCTTGGCTCTATCTCTGGTTCCTTAGCAGGATGGATGAGGTCAGCGTCAGAGTCACATCATCCCCTTGTCACACTGGGACTGAGTTTTCATGGCAACCTTGAAAAGTAGGGAACTTCAAGTGAGCCGGAGAGAAGTTCAGTGGTAGAAAGCTTGCCCGTGTGGGCACTGTTATGAAATATAATATGGTAGCGGGGGTGGGTGGGTACCTGAAAGGCCCATGCCCCCTGAGAGAAGTCATGCCATGCAAGAGACTTGGTATAAAGGGAGTTTACTGGGGGTTTTCCAGACCAGGGGGGAGTCAGACCCTGTTGAAGTGGTAGAGACAGATAGACAGAAGCCATATAGAGAAAGACAGAAAGGGGAGAAAAAGAGACTGGCTGGGAACACATAGGAACAGAGAGAGAAATGGGGTGGCAGGCAGTTCTTTTACACACCACCTGCACCTGGTGGCATGTAATGGTGGCAAATGATGACATAAGCTGTTACTAGGTCCCTTAGTAAGATAGGTGCTTAGTGGAATTGTCGGTAAGCCACCAGGCAGGGCTTTCAGGGCCCCCCATCCCCCGCACCTCAGATGAAGACAAACACCTGAACAAAACAACACTTGAGGATTCAACAGACATCCACTCCCAAATGTATGTGTGTTCATTCATTCCCCATAGTCTCAGCCTTGTCAGTTCAGGTCATTCCCTGTCTGGAGTCTCTCATGTTGTTGGTAAATAAGCAGGCATTTAAGAATTTTCTGTGTCTTACTTGAAGAGGGACATAGTTCATTTACATCAAATATATCAGTAATATATTTGCATTCAATGCATTTATCTTACTATTTAATTTCTATTTCCCTACTTGTTCTGGGCTTGGTCTTTTTCTATTGTCCTGGTTTCTATCCATGTAAGTGTTTTATTCTCCCACTCCAAAAGCTTGTTAGTTATATTCTCTGCATATTCTTCTTGTAAGTAATAGAAACGACAAACTCAACCTTAACTTACTAACCCAATGCAAATACCGCCACTCATCTTCCAGACACAGGAATATACAGCATTTCAATTCCAGTTATTTTCCTCCTGGTTTTGTGCTCTTGCTGGCAGGCAGGCATTTTAATTCTAAACCTTTAATAACTCCAGATGTTATCATCATTGTTTCCTATCCAGTGCTCAATATTTACTCATACATTTACCGGTTCTGGGGACAGTTATAATTTTTTCCACCCATGAACCCTCAGCTAGAGACAATGTCTTCTGCCTGAAGTGTCAGGCAGGAGTGAGAAACTCTCTCCAGTTTCAGATTTGTTTGTCTGAATTTTTAATTGTATTGTCACTTTGGAACTATACATTTTTAAAGTATAGCATTCTGGGTTGGTAGGCATTTTTCTTTGACGTGCGGAAAATGCCATTTCATTGTGTTCTGCTTCCACGGTTTCTGCTGCGAAGTTAGCTGTACATCCTAGCTTTTTGCTGCTGGAAACCAAATTGGTTTCTCTCCTTGACTTTATCATCATCACTATTATTTTGAAATAGGATCTTGCTATGTAGCCCAGATTGGCCTTGCACTCATGATCCTCTGAGGTCCTGGGACTATAGCATGTGCCACCATGCCTGTCTCCTTTTAAAATTTACAGGACAATTTTTACTTGTACTTTGATTTCAAGAAGTCTCTTATGATGCAGTTAGGTATTAGTTTTTGTTTGTTTGCTTTATTCATTCTTTGTAGGGGTCTGAGTATTCCTGACTTTGTGCCTTGATTTATTTCTTCAATATTGAAATATTATTGGCTATTTTTACTACATAGTATATGGGGTTCTTTGTCTTTTTCAAATCCCTCTGAGAGTCCAGTTACCTATATATGACACCCTTTGTGTGCCTGTCTTAGTTAGGGTCTCTATTGCTTGGGGGGGGGGGGGTGTGGTATGACCCAAAGCAACGTGGGGGCAGAAAAGGGTTGATTTTACTTCACAGATTAGAGTTCATGGTTGAGGGAGGTCAGGACAAGATCTCCAGGAAGGATCCTGGAGGTAGGACTCGAGGCAGAGGCCATGAAGGAACACTGCTTACTGCTTCATGGCTTACTCAGCCTGCTTTCTTATAGAACTCAGAACCACCAGCCCAGGGGCCACACTACTCACAATGAACTGGGCCCTCCCCCATCTATCTCTAATTAAGAACATGCAGTAAAGACTTGCCCACAGGCTGGTCTTATGGAGGCATTTTCAATTAAGAGTCCCCTCCCCAAAGTACTCTAGCTAGCGTCAAGTCGACATAAAACCAGCCAACATAGTCTCCTAGATGTCTCTTGCTCTCACCTATTTTCCACAAGTTTGTCTCCCTGGCTCTTTTTTTCCGATGTTTTCCAGTTCCCAGTTCTCCACTCACTAGGTCCAATGTGCTTACATGCTGCCTCATTCATTTCCTGCAGTTTTAACTACTATATTTTAAAAAGTTTCTTTTCTTGTGTGTGTGTGTCTGTGTGTGTGTGTGTGTGCACATGTTATATTTGTGAGAGTATAGTGTCCATAGCATCCAGAAGAGCATGTCAGATCCCCTAGAGCTCAAGTCGTTGGTGTCTGGGAGCCTGATGTGGGCCCCGAGAATCATAGTCTTGTTCTCTGCAAGAGCAGTTAATTTTCATAACCACCGAGCCATCTCTCTGGGCTCAGTCTTTTTCTATTGTTCTGGTTCCTATCTATTTAAGTGTTTCCTTCTCCCACGCCAATAGCTTGTTAGCTATATTCTCTGTATATTCCTTTTGTAAGTAATAGAAACGATAAAATCGCTCTTAACAAAAACACGTGAAGTATATACCTCTACTGTTCTTCCAGCCATGGGAGTATAGAACACTCAAAATCTAATTA
This sequence comes from Mus caroli, assembly GCF_978045245.1. Lineage (NCBI taxonomy): Eukaryota > Metazoa > Chordata > Mammalia > Rodentia > Muridae > Mus > Mus caroli. The sequence continues at coordinate 26,237,070 of NW_028227270.1, forward strand.
TTTCCCCCTGGTTTTGTGCTCTTGCTGGCAGGTACTGTGTGTTTTAGTGATAACATTTCTGCTTTATTTTTTAAGTTCCCAGACTTTGGTAAACATTTTACATCTTTAAAAATTTTTTTGTGAACACAGTAACAATAATTTCTTCAAACTTTTTACACGATAATCCTAGAATGAAAATCTGCTGTGAGGTCTCTTTAGTTTTTTTCTCCCTTGTCTTTTGGTCAAGCCATTTCCAACCGTTAACAAGAGGTCGTGAGGGCCAGATTAAACTCTCAGCAACAGATTGAACACATTTATAAAATTATAAATAAGATGAAGGCATGCTTTTTCAGACAGATGTCCCCTTTGCTTCTGGCTGGCAGCTGGGTGAAGGATAGGAATGGAAATTCAGTCATGGAATTTGAACCAAAGATGAACTTGTCCCTTGTGAAGGCCACTCGGGCTCATAGTCAATGCTGTTTCCATGTTATCCTCCATTGGGCGTCACAACTGAATGCCTCACATGTTCCCCAGCTGCCTCCTCCCCGAGGAACCACAGACTTTACCCTGAGGTAGGTGGAAGCTCTATTCAGCTTCTCAGCTGTGACATTCAGAATTGTCAGCATCCTCACAGAGGAGGACATGGCCACCAAAGTTTGCATTCCGTGAAAAGCCTGAGAACGTGCGTGCTAGTCCTTGCTTCTGCTTTCAGAGAGAGCGCATTGTGGTGACTACCAGTCGGGGAGTGTAGGGCAGGGAAGAGGAACTACTGCTCTGTCTGCCCTGAGACTTCAATTGTATCTCACTAGTGTGACCTTACACGCGCCCCATACCTACTTGGGTCTTATTCCACAATCTGTAACAGGCTTGGAGGAGACGGCTCCGCAGGAACGTTTTAATTCTCAGACTCTTGGAAGCCATTCTTCATCATAAGGTCAGCTCTGGAGAAGCATTTTGCAACGGTGAGAGAGGGAGACTAGGGCAACTCCTGTTTTCTGTGGCATTGGGGTGAGGTAAAGTTAGGTAATTTAGAAACTGACATTTTGACCTCAGTTCGAGATTCAACTATGCTGGGGTTGTGGGTTAAAGAGAGTGTATGCTGTGGTGGCCTGGCCTGTTAAGTGAGAATACAGATGTCAGGCACCTCTTTTATTCCTGGCTCAGTGTGGGGCTCAGTAAGGGTTTGTCAGGAGGATGAGGGTTCATCATGGTAATACCTATAGCTTATCAGCTGCCGGCCTGCTGTGCTGAGACTCTTGTGAGTTATACAGATTCAACATCCGCCAAGTATTACATGGGAGAAAGGAATCACAAACTGCTCACATATTAGCAACATGGTAGCTTTAGTTCTCCAGCAACCTGAGTTTCAGAGAAGGAACAAAGCAAATATCCACTTACCAAGGGACCTCTCGTGTGTTTTAACGATGTATTAAACAGCCACTTACCAAGTGTCTATGAGTGTTGGTTGCAGCAGATGGATCCTGGCAACAGGTGCTGGAAAACACCCTGTCACTGCTGATTCTCTATGGGGTTGGAAGGACACGGCATCTATCTTTTAGGGGCCTCCTGCCCTCAGTAATGTGCAGTTATCATGACCAACTCATGGTGTGGTACGTATCATGGCAGATGGATGAGAAGACCTGTGGGAGGAGACCCCAATTGAAAGGCTACCACATACATTTTAGGCTCTTAGTCATTTGGGTTATAAAGGTCCGGGAAGGTGTATGGAGTGTATCTAGAGTTCATGGGACAGTTTTTCTTTTTCCTCCAGCAGAGAATGAAAGGCGGATGATGCCAGACCCTTATCAGGACCACAGCTCTTAGAATTTGCTGAGCAGAAAGTAGAATCTAACTTGTTTTGATTTGCATTTTTGGATTGCTAGAGAGGCTGAGCATTGTTACATAATTGCTACCGCCTGTTTGTTGCTACTTTTGTGAGTCAGCTGTCCCTTTCCTGACCCATTCTTAATTAGGATGCTTGCCTTTTTTCATTTTTGTCTTATTAGAAATTTTCAAATTTGAATAATAGCACGCATTCTTTTTATAGCATGCATTCCTTGTGTTTTATCTCAAGTTTATTTTCTATTATATATTTATTATGCTTTTTAACATGTATTTTAAGTTTTTATTCTTTGTAAATTTCATATCATGTACCCCCACCCGAATAATCTCCTCATTCCTTCATATCTGCCCTTTACACTTGAAACTTGCTTCCCAGAAGAAAAACAAATCATCTCATCATGGAAGCTGCAGTGTGTCACAGTGTGTCACACAGCATACCCTCTTGTTCACACATCTTTACTTGCAAACGTTTATTGCAATGAGTCATTGGTCTGGTTTGAGGCTTCTGACTTCTGCTACACTGTCAATCCTGGATAATTACAGAGATTCCTCTCAGATATCCTGTTGTTGCCCTGTGTTGTAGAGATCCTGTAGTTTTGGATCTGTGGGAATGGCCCCTTCACACTCTCCAGCAGTTTATAGATGGGGCAGATATTGGGGTGGGCCAGCTCAAGGCCCTAGATCTGGGCCTTAGGGGTAGCTGAGTGGGTCAGCCTGCCAGCTCTCCCATACCCACACCACCAGAGTCAGCTCTCCAACACTTCACCCGGCTAGCTCACCCAGTGCTGTAGCTGGCAAGGGGTAGGGCCAGCTTTTCACTCCTCTCATGCTCTCAGGGCCAGTTCACCCAACCCTATGCCATCAGGGCCATCTCTACTGTCATGCCCAAGGTGGTGCAGGGCCCACTCTCCTGAGTGCCTCAGCCAGTGAGAGGCAGGGCCAGCTCTTCCACCTGCACAGGTGGCAAGGGGTGAGGGAAGAAAGACACCTCACCCTTTCCCATGCCTGGGCTTCCATTTGTAATTTTTCTGCTTTGTTCTTATTTGGTTTGGTTTTAGAGTTAGGGTCTCAAACTGGCCTGAAACTCACAATCTCCCCTATCTATCTCCCAAGGGTTTTAAGATTACAGGTGTGAGATACCATTTCTAGATATTTTTTAGAGATGTATGTATGTATGTATGCATGTATGTGTGTACATGTGTATATATATATATATATGTGTGTATGTGTGTGTGTATGTATGTATGTATGTGTGTGTATGTATGTGTGCATCTGCATGAGTGTATTTACATTATGTGAGCCTGAGGAGGCCAGGAGAGAGCATCAGGCTCCTCTGGAACTGGAGTCAGGGAGTCAGCACCACAGTGTAGGTGCTGGACCAACCAAGTCCTCACCAGAGCAGGAAGCACTCCTAACCACAGACACCCTCCAGCCCCATGTGGGCTCTGGGATCTGAACTTAGATCCTCCTTACTGAGCCAGCTCTGCTTTTTTTAATATTATTTTTTAGTAAAAACCTGGGTACTTAAATGCTGTATTTGCCTATATTAATTTTCAACATTATCATTGTGTTTCCCAGCACAGAGGGAAGGAGCCAGAGAGGGCTGAATTCTTGAAGGAAGGGCACCAAGAGATGCTCAGAAGGGTACTTAATATATCTAGAATTAATTAGGTTATATATATATGGAACTGACTTAATTTTTCTTTATATATTCAACCAATTATGCAAGTGTTATTATTGAAAACATCACTTCCTTTCATTCTTTTCAAATCAGGCAATTTTATTAAAAATTTTCTCAATTTTAATAAAATCCAACAATGTATTTTATGGGTCATATTGTTATTAATAATATAAATCTCATAGAAATAGGCAAAACAATGATATATATGAAGCATACAATTTATGAACAACATTTTTGTAAAACTAAGTATCAAAGTATCTCTACAAACTCGTAATCCTGAACCATCAGGGCTGAACTCCTGGCAGAAGCAAGGGCTTGGCTGGGGAAAGTGGGTGCAGACAGATGACAGCACATGGCCCCAAGAGCTGAGGACCCCAAACACTGTCTTCAGCATTTACCCAAACATAGCAACAGCCACTCAACCCAGAAAAGTTCACTGCTGATTTAAGATACCAAGAGTTTTACAGTGAAGGGGTAGACAGTGAAGGCATAAGAAAATTAAGAAGAAACTGCAGTCTAACATCCCAAAATTATAGAGAAGGAATTGGGAAAATGTTTAAAAGTAATAAATAAAAACATGAATCCAAATGAGAAAGGCCCAGGTTAGGTAATAGATGCGAGCGACTAGGAGAGGTGGGAATGTAAACACTGAGAAATGCAGATCTAGCTGGAAGAAATATGAGGATGAGGTGTCCCGTGAAAAGCTCCGTATGGTCATGAACTCACTGAAGCTCTGGTGACAGTTCAAGATCAAGCCAATGAGATCAGTTGGTCCAGTCCCAGTAGGGGGCACTAATTGGAATCAATGGGGGTTGGAAAAAAATAACAGAAGAGGAGGCCATGAAGAGAGGAGAGGTGTGTCGGGGTAAGGCGGTAAGAGGTTAAATGAAGGTAGATATGATCAGGATACATTGCTTACATGTATGAAATTTTCACGGGATAAATTAAAGGTATTTAATCTGTTCTTAAAAAGAAAACATTGCCTTGTAAGTAGAAGTGAGAAAAGAAGGGGATGGTTTTGAAAAGGCTTGAGAGGATAGATGAGAAACAAGGGGGATCTATAGCAATCCACTGCATAATGTATATCCATATACAGGGAATAGCCACACCTCTCTTGTGTATCCAATGTATACAGCACACACGCATATATTAAAAGTTAGGTTTCTGAAAACAAAGAAATCTCATTGTTTACTTGCAAAAATTAGTGTGAAGAATATTAATATATGTAGTGGTTAATAGCTAATCCATTTTGATCTCCCTCCCAGTGGGTGATCGAGCCTCTAGCACCCACCAGAACTCTCTGGATTCACAAATAAAAGACAGACAGACAGACACACAGACACACAGACACACACACACACACACACACACACACAAACTAATTTTGATATGCATTGACTAGCTCAATGGTTAGGCATTTCTAAGCCTCCCCGTGGCTAGCACATACTCCCCTCTGGTATTCCTGGCTTAACATCTTCTAAATTTATATTTTATCTTTGCTGTTCTGTTAACTTCTGGGCAGCCCTCCCCCACCATAGGGCCGCTTTTCCTTCTTCCTATATTGCTTAATGATGTCTCTCCTGCAGCTCTTAAATCTGATCTTTCTGCCTTGGAGTCATAGTGACTCTCTGGTTCTTCTCCTCCTTCAGTTCCCTGCCTATGCAATCTAAAAGTCCTGCTTCCACCTTCCTGCCCAGCCATTTGCTGTACAGCAATTCTTTATTACCAATCAAAGGCAGCTGGAGGCAGGGACCCTCAGCATCTGGAAGGGCAGCTGTTGGAAGCTGGAATTAAGATAACGCATTAGAACCATTTCCCAACAAATATATATTCGAGGAAAAACAGTTGTAACATAAACAAATCATTTGGAGAGCCAGAAAAAAAAACCAGGTAATTTATAAGGGAAAGAAAACCAGATTGACAGCAGACCATGATAGCAATGTTTTAAGGCACAGACAGTGGAGAAACATGTTCGTAATGTTACTGAAGAGTGAGGCAGTTATTTACTCTCTAGCCAAACTGAACATCAAGTAAGTACAAGACTGCAGATAACACATTTGGATGAGCATCCTCTGATTCTTTTTTAGTGTGTCACTCCTTAGCTCCCTGACTGGAGCCCTGGCCAGGGAAGCTGGCTGGAATGAGGTGTGTTGCAGCCTCTGTTCAGACTCCCAGCTCTCATGAAGTCAGGTGCACATAAGCACACCTGCTCCCATGTCACTATGGAATCCTGTCATTTGAGTTGAGGTTGTTTATATTCCTGCTTTAAGGCAGCCATGTGCCAACCTAACACGAGTTTGTATGATCCATTCTCCACAAATGGGATGTGCGGTCTGTTCTCCTCCTTGGAGACAGACATCACCAGAGCTCTTTATATTACCAACAAGAGAATTGACTTGCTTCATTGGGATTTTGTTTTGAGTTAATGAGGAGAAAATAAAAGAAATGGGAAATTATTGGCTCACTGAGTGAGACTATCTAGAGGAGTACATAGCTCCTAGCGAGGCTTTGATCTGGTGACTTGATGGACGTTGTGAAGGGTGTGGGGATCTTTCCCTTGCTCCAATTTCTTTCCATCCTCATGTGGTATTAAGCCATAAGCAATATGACTTCTTTGGGAAGCAGTGAGTGTATATTTCTAAGTCAGCTGACTAGTGCTAGCTGATGGCCATATCCAAGAAAATGAAATGCTTAGCTCTGCTTGTAAGTATCCACATGTCTTCTTTAGAGCCACAATGATTCCCCAACAGAAACCAGTGGCCCTTGAGAAGATAGCGGGGGACAAAGGGTGGAGAGAATGGTAATAAAGGAAGTTTTCAGTATGTATTGAATTTTATGAAAATGATATCCTGACCATTTCTGGAGATGGTCATTATTGATTCATTGCTTGAGAATTGTGTAGATGGATGCTCCTAGGGCAAAACTCCATTATCTTTGCTCTGTGGGAAATGAGCCTATTCCCATTTTCTTATATGTACCTATTGCTCTGCCTCTCCTCAGCCTCCTAACCCTGGTAAAGACATGATTGTCTGTGAAGTCAATACCATTTCTAAGATCCATAATGGTCATGCTATGGATTCAGAGAGTGCCCTTTGAGAAGCAAGAAAACAGCAGTAGTTTCTTTCTGATCTCTGTCCTTCTGTCCTGGTTCAGTGGTCTGTCCACATCTCCACCACAACAATCAGCTAACTGCCAACCTAACAATGTTACACCCCTGTTTGCCTTAGCAAAGCCTAAGCTTCTTACTACAGTGGCTACCTGCAACCTGCCCATGGTATTACAGGAGATTAGAACTTAACAATTGTGAGCAAGTAGCTTGTGAGACAGTCTGGTTAGGTCATCAGTTCACACGCACACATATGGTGGCGTAGACCAGGGGTGTTCTCAGTGCTAAATCCAAGAGATGTGAAGTCAAGTTCCTAGACACTGAGGCATGATCAGAGTCTGGCACTGCGCGCTCTCTCTCTCTCTCTTCTTCTTCTTCTTCTTCTTCTTCTTCTTCTTCTTCTTCTTCTTCTTCTTCTTCTTCTTCTTCTTCTTCTTCTTCTTCTCTCTCTCTCTCTCTCTCTCTCTCTCTCTCTCTCTCTCTCTCTCTCTCTCTCTCTCTCTCCCTCTCCCTCTCTCCCTCTCCCTCTCTCCCTCTCCCTCTCTCTCAGAAGGAAACATTTTAATGCTGTGTGTACAGACAGTGGAACCCCAGGCACATGGGAATAAGCAGGTGAATAGACCTCAGAGCAGAAACAAAAGAGAGCCAGGCCCTCCCCACTGGTCCAGACAAAGGCATACAGCCAGCCTGTTTTCCTGCCAAGAGATCTCAATGGATCCAAGCACGACTGGCTGCAAACTGGAACCAATTTAAAAGAGTAATGTACTTTGGTCAAACATAAAGTGGTCTTTTGGGACTCACTCACCCCTCCGCTGTACTTTGGGAGCGTTCTGAGTTTGTTTGTTCTCCATCAATGAGTGCATTCATCTGCACCCTGTTTCCAGCTCCTTGGGATTCTGGAAAATGGGGTTGGTGCTGTCATCACAGCCCTTCCTCAGCACCAGTGTCATCTGTAAATAGTCTGCTCTGTTGGTGGCGTTCCCACATCCTCCTCCCTACATCTTTAAAATACTATAAGGAAGCAATGGGATAATGGGAATTGTCTCCTGGTTTCACGTGATTAAGGCATGATGGGAGGTTGTCTTCTATGTGTGTTAGCTGAAAGAGAGGCTGCGTACTGGGTCTTCATCCCTGGGGTCCTTCCCAGGAGAATTCCTGCAGGATTGGGGGGAGGGGGCTTCTATCATTTTTGCTAACTTTCCACAATTGTTGAGGACTTAGCTGTTTACTTAGGTTTTATGTCTTTAGGATGTGTACATGTGTAGAAATGTGGTTATTTTAGCTAAGCAAGAACATTTTCAAAAAAGTGGGCATTTGCATTTTGCAGATGATTCCACAAGGGTTGTTTTAAAATAGGATTCATTTCAATAAATTAATCTTTCCATGGGAACCAGCACTCCACACACACACACACATCACCCCTGGTGTCCACATGGACTGGCTGCAGGCTGTGGCTCATCCCGCATGAGTGCAGACAGGAAGTGTGGTTGGATGCTCAGTGGGGAACCAGATGTGACCTAGAGTCCAGTGCTGTTTCAGGGTCACTGAGCCCTTCTTGTGAGGTTATCTTGCAGTCAACTATGGAAGACATTTCACTCTTGGTTCTCCAAGACAGCTCTAACTTATCAATGGTAACAATGAAGACAGAGGCAGCATGGGTAATTGAAATCCACAGGAAATCTCCAAGCTCATTTTTAGCAGATGGTTTCTTTCCCTGCCCATCAACTCTGTTTACCAGAGCTGCTGACCACGGAGTAAGATGGACTGGTTTGCATTTTATCCCTCCCAGCCTCTCTCCACTGCAGTTAGTGTTCAGAAGAAAGGAAATCATCAGGGGTGGCTGGCAGGACAGATTTAGACCAGAAATGAAAATACTCAGGATTTTCTACATTCTGAGGAATTGGATCTCAAGTAATCAGAAATGGACTGTTCTTTGCTTGTTCTTTGATATACAGTGTAATGTCACAAGCTTGAAGTCATCCAGCCATGTCTATTAGCAGCTGTGTCTCTAATAAAAGGAAGGAAGCTGGTTAAGAGATGTCACGTTTCACTCATTGCCTTGGACTTCCTGCTCTGTCCAGGTCAGACTGAGTTTGCTCTTTGGAATCATGGGATGAGCCTGTCTTCACACTCAGCCTAGGGGTTCTGCATGAGAACTGTGGAACACATGGGGGCTTTGTACCTCAGTACTGGTGTGTGTGATGGACAGCTTTCTGACACATCACAGTACAGTTAGATATACCTTTTCTCCTCAGAAGATAACTCCACTGCTGGCCTGCCTTAGGCACTTGTCATTTTGTGGATTATCATTTAGACTTTTAGTTTTCATTCTAATGTATGATCAATATCAAGCTGGCTTCTTTCCACATGCAGTAAATAGCATGGCTGTACTGTATGATTTTTTTTCCATCGGATATTCATATGGGAAATGGCTCTTCCGTCAGACCATGCTGGACAAGTTTCTGATGTTTGACCAAGATGGCATCTGGGTGACCTCAGTGTGTATCTTTTTACTGATCCAGGATTGAGGAGATTTTCTAGGCTCGTGAAATGTAGCATCTTCCTCTTCCATCGTTTGCCAAGACTCACCAGCAGCAACAACCTCAGTGGGAATAGAGAGGTGACATGGTGTGGTCGGTGCATCACTTCTTCGTTTGCCCTGGCAGCTCGATCTCATGGGTGGGCTCTTGGTGGCAAGTGTCCACACTGGTCAGAGCAAGCTGTGCTTCTAAAACTCAGTATTTCTCAGCCAGTCTTTTACATCTCACCAATGAGCCACTTTGCATTTATACACACACACACACACACACACACACACACACACACACACACACACATAATAATGATATATCATCTAGAGATCATTCTGGAACAAACTGAAGAATAATTAAATCCATTATGAAGAGCACGGCTTTCCCACCAAGACAAGCTTAGATGTCAATCTCAGCTATACCCCGTTGGGTGAGTTGCCCACCCTTTCCTATAGATTGAATTCCTTCAGCTATGACAAGGGGCGAATGATAGGACTGTGACATTGTTGTAACCATCTCAGGAGATGATGCACATGGAGAATCATCAGTCCAACCCCCATCCCTGTGTCTTATGGCGGCAAAGAGCAGCCACACATCTCTAGCAAGGAATCTTAGCCAATTTTCTATTATTTTATTGTACCAAGTTTCAGAGAAACTATCTGCATCCTTAAAATAGTATTTTATATATATAAAAAAAAAAGACTTGACTGGGAAACAAAATAGTATATGTAGAATATTTATATGGTGTTGCATCCCTGCCTTGTCTTGTCATAGAACCACCCACCTTCACTGAGACCATGTTGGTATTTGAGTCATCACAATATAGTTGTATGCTCTATTTTTATATATGCTTTGCTTTAAATGCATAGACATTTTATCTAAATGGTACTTTGAAGTATTTACTCTTTTGAAGCCACCATGTCTTCATCTTTTAAGGCCATGTTTCCTTGTGTGTTTCTTTCATTTTGACTTGGCGGTCAAGGTCAGTTCATTTTGATAGCCGTGTGTGCGGTATCCTGTTTACCTACTGATAGATGTTAATGGATTGTGAATCAGGCTGTTTGTAAATGTTTTTATAGCTAATGCTGATTACAAAGATCTTGTAAATGTCTCTTGGTGTCCCCTGGAAGACTGGCTTAGAAGGCTGAGCTGTAGAACGAGCACTTCTTAATCTTCAGTAGAAATCCCCAAACTGCTTTATCAAAGTATCTGAACCATGACTATCAGCAATGCCCAGGCTTGGCTATGGGGACTGCTGACTGCCCATGAGGTAGCTGCCCACTGTCTTAACCAGTCTGAGTATTGAAATGTTTGGGTGTATACTTGTATCACATCATAGTTTAAAGTCTTCCTTTTACCTGCTTACTATGGAGGCACGCACCTTGTTATGCTTGGGTTTCCATTCTTGGGGAAATTTTTTTTTCAAATCTTTTGTCTGATATTCTTCTTGGTTACCTTTTATTTACATTTCTAAAACTTTTAATTATATATTCTAGTTACTAATATTTGTGGATTTTTCTCTATTTTAGGTTTTATCTTTCCAGGGACTACCTCCTTTGGTCTTTGTTATAGTTTTCAGTGAATAGAAATTATAATTTTAAAGTCAAATGACTTAATCTTCTTTCTAATGATTATATCTTTTGATGAGAAAATATTTCTGTATTTATGTTCATCCAATAAACATACTATGAAATTAATTATGAAAATTAACACCCGAAGCATTAGGGCCTAAAACAAGAATGCTGGCCCAGCCTCCTTGGCTTTGCCTCGCTTTCCTCCTATGTATGTTAACAAATACTGGACCATAAAGAACTTGTGTTGTCTTTGCTATAACTTAGGAATATTGTTTTGCATGCATAACTTTTCAAGTATCTTGCTCTTGCCTGAGTGATAGGCAGCCTGTGCTTTGGAAGCGTGCTATGGAAAGGTCTACACCACACCTGCCATAATTGGTGGGTTATGTGCATGTAACAGTTTGTGGGAGGGGTGGGACCTCTGTGACAGGCAAGTCAGCTCAGCAGAGTCTACTCTAGCCTCTCAACCCAGAGATAAAACATACTGTTGTTAGGGACCTGCCCTTTGATTCTCTCCCTGCAGAGTTGGAAGCAGGAATTGATTCATGTAAAGAGGCTTCTTATATAAAAAGGAGATGCAGAACATGTAGGCCAGAGACAGAAGTGAGAAGGGGATAGAACCATAGGCCTCCCATTGACCTCGAAGCCTCCAAGGTGTGCAGGTTATCAGAGATGCCAGGAAGCGCTGCAGAGCAAACAGCCATCTCAAAGCCAGCAAAGTGTTAGCAGCTCGTGTGATGGCAGAGCTGGCAGGAAGGCCATGGTTTGAGGGGACAGAAGGAAGTAGAGGGTATCTGGAAGTGATGAACATAGTTATCAAAATGAGGTACTCAAGGTGAAATAGAGTTCCTAAGGTCCCAAGGTGAACTATGTCTTCCCAGGCTCATCATGATGTCCCACATGCTTCATGCTGGGGCCTGCCTGGAAGCTGCAGAGTGAATGGGGTCCATTCAAAGAGCAGAGGCAATACAAGCTCTGTTCACCGAGCGCTCAGAATAAAGAATCATGTTGTCCTGAGGACCGATGGTGGTCGGGGGCATCTTGAGATGATTAAGTGCTATTAAACATCAGGGCAGACAGCAGGGCAGAACGAAAGGATAAACAAGCTGCTGGCCCTGGGAGGTGGGAAGGGCATTCATTCCTGGGTCTCAGCTTCCTTCTCATTAGATAGAGCACAGCTGTAAAAAACCTGATGCCAAGTTGCTCACCAAGATCCCAGGAGCAGAAACCACGGAGGATTGTGCCAATCAATACCAGAGAAGGTAGCGCCATGACAGGTGACTCTGCAGTGCTTTCTCTCACACACCCATGCTGGACTTTAGGGTAATATGCTGGTATTGGCTTCTGTTGCGGGGAAGCCAAACCGTCTCTTTCCTCCCTGCCTTTTTTCCATCTTGGTTACTGGTGGAGGATTTTCCCACTCGGTTTTTACTCTGTTAGAAGTTCTTGCTCAGGGATATTTTGGGTTGTGTTGCTCTTGTTAAATCTCTGCGCTCGTTTGTTCAGGAAGTGGGCAAGCCCAAGGTTCGGTTTTTCTTGTCACTCACATGATCATGGTGACTTGGAATCCCGACAGTGACTGTTGCCTCCAGAATGGAAGGGCTCCACCCTGGGATGCCCCATTCTTCCCTTCATACACTGTAATACAGCCACTCTGAACACTGTGTCCCTTGCCCCAGGAGTTCCTTTGCCTTCCTGCCCGTGCGTAGGCTGCTCCGTGACCAGAGTCTCCTCAACCTACTCTCTCCTGTTCCTTTTTTAGGGCTTGCCTGCCTTCAGGAATGCTTATTTAATCTCCCCCAAGAGTCATCTCTTCTGTTTCAACTGGAAAGTCTAAGGGAGAATATCTCTCAGGCAGGATTCTATCCTCAGGCAGCTAACCTATCAAATAAAAACAAGCAATGGATATTTGCAAATTAGTAAAGACTGAAGGAGCTCACCACCCATCCACCCTCATAGGAGGATCAGTGCATTCCCAGGTGTAGAGTCAGGAGAGCTCTCTTTTTACGCCAGCATAGCCAAGCTCTATGGCCAAGTTGAAAATGGCCATTGGCAAAATCAGCAAATATTAAAAATAGGACTCTTTATTATCTTCCCTAGAGAACTAACTTCGCCTGAAAGGGAGCTGACGGCCCTGCTGACAAGCATGTAGTTATGGGTACATGCTCATTCACACTTACATGACTACATGCAAATGTCTGACATAGCAAATGCTGTACAGTGTGATTAAGCATGCACTACAATCATTAGTTGACTGGGGAAGCCATGTATGTGGTTGAAGTGGCCTCAAATTTATCCATCACCCTCTGGCCCCATCCTTTCCTCTCTCTGAGCAATAGGATTTTGTGAGCTGTGGTCTTATGCCTGGTTTGGCTTCTCTGTCCCTGGCAGATGTGCCCAGTTCCTGTAGGCTGAGCTAACTTACACACCTGCACATCTTCAGTTACTCAAAGACCACTCTTTAGAGTCTTGGCTTGGCCACACGGTCATCTGCACTTGTGTGATGAATTACTGAATCCTGAAACAGAGCCTTGCAAAGTACTGCAGCTGCCCTTTACTGCCTGGGATATCCCAAAGAGCCAGCAAGGACCAGTGCCAGGTTCTGTTGAGACAGCTGACCTCTTTTGGGTATTGAGGCCAAGGTCAAATGACCCAGAGCATAGACTACGAAAGACTGGACAAGAGATACAAAGTGAAGTGTGGGTCACAGCTACTAGAGGAACTGGTAAACTGAGGCACCCAAGCTGGAGGTAGAGCAACAAACCCGTGTAGGAACACACTGACTGAAAAGGAGCCGGAAGGAGACAAGTAAGGGACAGTTAGAGACCTGGACAGGACCTGGCTCTGCTTTCCTCTTACAGAGATTTAGTCTGGCTTCCTGCCGAGTTGGCTCAGGGAGAGGCCAAAGTGTAGATGTGGCTGAAGACCTCTGGCTGAATGAGAAAGCTGTGGTCTCTCCTGTCTTCAGACAGGAAGTAGTATCTTCTAGCATAAGTGTCACCTTTAAAATGGCAGTGTCCATCATTGACTATTGTTTGGTCCTCTGTTAAGACCTTACCTTAGCACAATGCCTGGGAGGGACAGAGAGGTTCATGGTCATCACATTGTTTGCTGCTGGATTTTAAACTAGCTGCCTCATCACTGAGGAAGACTGGCAGGCCACAGACTTGCCAAAGTATATGGGACAATGCATCAAATAGGGGCAAATTCTCTTCTTGTGGGGGCACCTCAAGTCCTTCCTGCAGGTACCTTCCCATTAGTCTCTTAGCCTCCCAAAGCAAGCTCTTTTTATTTTGTCCCTTTGATACTCTATTTTTATTTTATTTATTTATTTATTTATTTATTTATTTATTTATTTATTTATTTATTTGTGTGTGTGTGTGTGTGTGTGTGTAGCAACTTACAGTGAGTGCTACGGGTCACAAGTGGGGGTCAGAGGACAACTTTGTGGAGGGAGGTCTCTCCTTCCATCTGTATTTTAGTTTCAGGATCAGACTCAGGTCATTAGGCTTGTCTGGGAGGGCTTTTACATGCAGAGCCTTCTCTTGGGTCTTTGTTCACTACTGGCCATATTTCCTAACAGCAAGATCTGAAGTGAAAATATAACCAACTGAGAAAATAATAGGGCACACTTTGGACAGGGAGGTGCAGCTTGAGAGCTCAGAGTTAGGAAGAAATACTTTGGATCTTCTAAAGTATTTATAATCCTACTTGTGTTTTTTGTTGTTGTTATGTAGTTTTGGATTTTGAGGCAGGATCCCATGTACCCCAGGCTGGTCTCAGGCTTAGGTAGCCGGGGATGGCCCTTAGTTGCTGTGCCCATTTGGGTAGTTCTAGACCCCAAGGCTTCATGTATCCTAGACTTCCACCAACTGGCTACATCCCCAGCACAGACAGTTGTACTTTTATTGTTATTTTTTTACCGGGTCAAGCCTCCTCTAGCTCTGGGTCATTGCCCCATCCCTGGTCACATGAATTCTGATGCCCCTTCACACAGACAAGGGGCCAAGATGGTGTGTTTCAAGTAGGGTAAGCTTCCGGGTAGCAAACGACCACAGCCACTTAGAGAAAAACAAAATTGGATCTATAAAGGTGAGGCAAAGACCTTCAGCCAAATTCACTTGGAGAAAAGTCATCTTTGGAAATCCACGTAAAGTAATTAAACGTGAAACATGCATTTGCTCTCCGCTGCAGCCAGAGGCAAGGAGGTGGTATGAGCTCATGACACCAAAGAGCTCCAGTCTCACTCAGGGAGCCTAGGCTAACCTCGTATGGTCCTGGTATGGTATCCCTGTGTCCCCTTGAGGAATTCCACTGAGGTGGAGGTAGTATACACAGAACACTTTGGTGAGAGAATTAGCTGTTCATTCCTCATGCCAAAACTCATAAAAATAACAGTGCGGGTATAGCCCTGAATCAGCAGTTGTATTCTAGCATGTTCCATGGAATTTCAGAATATCCATAGGGATAATAATATAGTATAGCTATAATCATGATGTACCTAGTACATAGTAGGTGCTCAATAAATAACCATATAATTGTTTTGCCAACAAAAGAGCTCGTGCTTATTATAAAAGTCTTGGGCCTGAAGAAAAAAATAACCCCAAATCCTGCTAATCACCATTGGAGATGTAGCCTTATAGATGTTCCCAGTGCTGTTACTTACCATTGAGATATAGCCTTATTGATATCCCCAGTGCATGCGGTGTATAGATTCTCATAACTGGGTAGATTGTATAGGATGGTTCCTAACTTGTCTCCGGGTCAATAAGTTAGCATAATGTTCTCTACTGTGTGAGGAAGGATTTAGGGTCCATGTTCTGAAGAGGTGACATTTCTCACATGCTGCTCTTTATTTAGCAGGTGTCTTCTGCAGAGGTGCGCATCGGGCCCATGAGACTGACACAGGACCCTATTCAGGTATGTCTCTATCCCTCTGGAGGGGCGTTGCTGTCGGAGCTCATGGCTTAAGAGTAGTGTTTGATTAGTCTTCCGAACTAACAACAGGTAGCCATCTTTGCCCACTCCACCCACCCACCCCCACACCCCCCACGCACACTTATGTATATATACATATATACATACCTAAGTGTGTATGCTCTGTGTGTGTTTATCAGTATCATTCTTCAGAACTTAGATTGGCTTCTGAGGGCTTACATGTCACCCTACTTTGAGTATAAAGTAATGAATAGAACTGTCCAGTAGATCGTGGGGAAGAGCAGCTCTACAGAGAGGGAGGAGGTGATGTGTGTTGAAGGGCATGGCTTTGCTGGGTGTGACTCTGACTGACCTCTTCAGCAGTATGAGTCGGTATACATGGTTTCCTTCCTCTGGATGCGATTTCCTTTCTCACTGAGAATTACCAGTGCAACAAAACTGCCTTGCACGCTATCGTAGAACACACTCTGCTTCTCACAGATGCTCGGTGATGTCATCTGGTACCGTTGTTTAGGAGTGGAAATGATGTAGATACAGTATTATGTAGGTAATTTTTTTTTGTAAATCAATATCTTTGTTGATAAATAAAGATAGCTGAACTATTCTCTTCTGTAATTCACTAATAAAATGGCAGAGGGGGTGTAAGAGCCTGAGGAACTAGGCTTTTCTGAGAGTGTGTCTCCTAGGACTGTCAGAAGCTACACCATATAACCTCACCAACAAGAATGAGGACAATAGGCGTGCCCAGGTGGCCTGAGGGATGCCCATGAGGCCTCAACCCTACACAAGGAACTATGGGTAACCAAGGAGTGCTGAGAGCCTGAGAGTGGAGAGATCGTCTTCTCTGGGAAGAGCCTACCAACTGGTTATCAATGGTCAGCCCTGAAAGCATACATAATGATTAACTGTAAGCAAGGCCATCAGGGAAACCACCCAACTGGACCGATTTTTCTGTTGTGGCTTTGGAGGGGAATGGGACAGGGAGAACAGCAAAGGGTGGGGAGAGCCTTGCTAGTTCTTACATTGTGGCAGAAGGAGGCCAGTAAGCAGGAATTGGAAGTTAGAGTACTTGGGAGCTGAGGGGGCTGTGGGCCAGAAGAGCCTGAGAGCTAGCGGAGGGACTTTGATATGGACTGCAGGTGTGTGTTGGAGAAGTTAGCTGCCTATGGGCTGAGAGGCAGACAAGGGAAGCAATGGCTCTTCTCTACAAACAGAAACCTGCTTCACAAGTTTCTGAGCAGTGCTGGTTTTAGGCTTTTGTTTATCCTCTGTTGACCCAGCCAGAGCCAAGCCTGAGCTGTCATTTACCACATTATCAGTGGCACTGTCCTTTGGAGGACTGGGTGCCCACTTGGGACCTAACAGTAATAATATGTAACAATGATTAATGAAAAAGAGAGGCCATGAGTTTGAAGGAGGGCAAGGTGAGTATATGGAAGGATTTAGAGGGAGACGGAAGGGATAAATAATGTGATTATATACAAATCTAAAAAAATAATTAATTAGTAAAATAAATAAAAAATTAGATGATGAAAAGAAGAAAAGAAAAAAAACCAGTCTCAGCTGCTCTTCTTATGAAAATCCAGGGACCAAGATCATTAGAAAATAGTTACTTATCGAACTTATAACAGTACATCTTTAAAACAATGAATGAATGAATGAATGAATGAATAAATAAATAAATAAATAAATAAATAAATAAATAAATAAATGCTGGGTAATGGTGTCACCCAAGATCATTAAAAAATAGTTACTTATCAAACTTATAACAGTACATCTTTAAAACAATAAATAAATAAATAAATAAATAAATAAATAAATAAATAAATGCTGAGTTGTGGTGCCACATGCCTTTAATCCCTGCACTAAGGAGGCAGAGACAGGTAGATCTCTGTGAGTTCAATGCCAGCCTGGTCTACAGAGTGAGTTCCAGGACTACTTAGAGGAACCCTGTCTAAAAAAGAGAGAGAGAGAGACAGACAGACAGACAGACAGACAGACACAGACACAGATAGACAGACACAGACACAGATGGACAGACAGACACTCTTCTTTTGTGTCCCCTGTGACTTAAGCAAGTAGCATGTGCAGTGCTGGCCAGCTCTAGCACTGACCACTTAGTAGCTGTGCCTGCCTCAGTCCATTTCCTCCTGGACCTTCTTCACCACAGAAGCTTAAAGGAAGGGAGGCCACAGCTTAAATTGTGTGCATGCAGCAGCCCTTGGCCCTGAGTCAGTGTGCTTCTGCTTCATAGCTTGTCAGCCCCTGGAAGCCTCTGCTGCCCTCGGGATGTATGAAGATGCAGGCACCCCACCCAGGGAGAAGATGATAGCAAAAACTGAACTAGACACATGCTAGTTATGAGCGAAAGAAAAATAATGGTTTGTAGTTGTTTGAAAGGAATGACAGATTTAGGGAAAAGAAAACAAAAGGAAGAGGCTTAGCTTGGGGGATTTTGATGGAAACAGATTTAGGAGCAAAGGGGAAAACAAACACCAGCCTCAGCTATTTGCATAGAATATGAGCAAGCGGAAAATTCCAGTAATCGTTTAAGGGCACACACTTTGAACTCCAGCTTTGAATCAAAGCAGAGAAAAAGAAGGGGGCTGATATTATGGGTTTCATCCCAAAGCCATTTCCACAATGCTTCCTGGGGGACAAATTCAGGCTTACGTCCATCTCATTCACTTCCATTTGCTCTGGGCTGCGTTGGCAATAAAGGCTCATGATAAGGATATATTGTTCTTCTAAGAATGTAATTTGCCAACCATAAACTATTTTACTCGCTTCTATCAAATATTAACATTATGCCCTGTTTGTTTCAGAGAACATTTCCCCTAGAAGCAACATTGCAGACACTGTTTAAGCCTTTGGTTTATCCCCTTGTTTAACTCCCTTCCTTCCTTCTGAACACTGTAACTGTTGTTATATACTCACCCTTCATCTAGGCGTGTCCATTTGTAGGATTCATGCTCTCCTTGAATGTTCATAAACTTTATTCAAAACGTATATTGTAAGCCTCCTTCTGACTCTTTTTCTCATCATTAGGTGTCTTTTGATGTTGTACTGGGGAATCTCCTGCCGAATCTGAAGTCCTGGGTGGTAATCCTGCCCTGGTTCAAGTGTTCTGTGGTCTCACCCTTTCTCTTCAGCAGTATGATCCATTTTGAATTAGCCTTGCAGTGGGAGATAGGAACCTGGCTCCATCCTTTCTGGTGAGCTGCCCCGTTGTCCCAGCAACATTAGTTAAAAAAAAAAAATCAGCAGTTTGCTGCTGCATTGTCTTGGCACCTTTGACAAACACTGGCTACCAACCAGGAGGCTGAGAGATGGCGTATCAGCTCCTTGCGGTGGACCCAGAGTTCAGTTCCCAGCACCCATGCTGGGCAGCTCACAAGTACACATAACTCCAGCTGCAGGGCCGTGGTGCAATGGCTCGGGCCTCTGCAGGTTCTCTATCCACATACACACACCCACACTCAGACACACACTCTTTATGAGAAATTTTAAAATTGTGAAGTGAGCCACTGTCACCACCTTGATTCTTAGTTTTGAAGATGGTCTTGGGAGTCTCAATGCCCACAGCCTTGCTGAACTCCTGTATGAGCTCATACAATCCTCTTAAAATATTTATTTACTTGACCAGAGAGTCTTCAGGTGTCATGGTGTTGCATATGGAGGCTAGGGGACAACTTTAGGAGTTTCCCACTGTGTGGGTTCCAGGGATCAAACTTAGCGGCAATCCCCCTTAGCTGCTGAACCATCTTGCCAGCCCCCCATACGGTCTTTCCTTTTTATGGGGTCCTTGGGATTTTTAATGCATAAAATCATGTGATCATTCATTCTTCCTTTTCAAATCTGCAATTTTAAAATCTGCCTAACAAATTCAAGAACAAGATATGTTTAGTGTTTTCTCCTCCCCTGCCCCCAGATTGGAAACGGAGCTTAGCAGCAGAACACTGGCTGAGCAGATATGGCCCTGTGTTATCAGCACTGAGAAAAACAACTGGCTTTGTTAAAGGTATTTCCCCACCTTAACAAAGTTGCATCATTTTCCACTTTTACAAGGCATGGGAGACTTCAGTTACTCCCAGAACACTGCTGGGCATCTTTAATTCACCTGCCTTAGTGGATGAGGTACTTAGACAACTGTAGTTGAGATTTATGTTTCTCTATGACCAATGAAAACCTTTTTCGTTTGCTTTTTGGCTATTTTAATATTTGGTTAAATACTGAAATATTTATTTCAGTTATTTGGTTAAATCTTCTATTCATTTTTTAGACTGCGTTAATTTTTCAAAGACGTTGTGCTGAAGAAGTGTGTGTGTGTGGTGTAAGCATGTATGCACATGTGGTGTGGGTGGACATACTTATGCTTCTGCATGTGGAGGCCTCTGGAGTATGTCAGGTGTCTTCCTCTGCCAGTCTCCACCTTATGCTCTAGGATATAGCTCACCAGTTTGTCTAGACTGAGTGGGAGATGCGCTCCTCCCTGCCACCCAGCCCCGGGGAGCTGTAGACCTGAGCTGCAGAGACTAGCTTCTACATGGGCGCTGAGGATGCAACCTCAAGGCATCTATATTTTTACAAGCACTTTACCCACTGATCCACCTTCCCAGACCCAAAAGAAATTCATTATATGTAATTGTTACAAATTCTTCAACATTTAAAAAGAAATTTATCCTGGTTGGTGGCTCTTTCCTTCATTTTCATAACTGGCTTTTGATGAGCCGAAGTTTTCATTCTGATAAGATTTTACATTATGCAATGCAGGCATACATATGTTACACATGCTAAGCAGTCAAATTTTGTCACAACATCTCAAAGCTACATTGTATTTCTGTCCTTTCCAATATGATATATCCTTTGCAACATTTAGCTACTATTTTATAGCTGCTTCTCCAGAACTGAAAACAGTGGTCTAGAACTTTGAATTGATTGTATTTGATATACTTAAAATGAAACAAAAATATCCTTGTGTCTTAGTTTTTGTTTTAAGTCTGTGAGCAGACACCAGGACCAGGACAAGTCTTATAAAGGACAACATTTAATTGGGGCTGGCTTACAGGTTCAGAGGTTCAGTCCATTATCATCAAGGTGGGAGCATGGCAGCATCCACGCAGGCATGGTACAGGAGGAGGTGGGAGTTCTACATCTTCATCTGAAGGGTGCTAGCAAAATTCAGACTTCCAGGCAGCTAGGATGAGGATCTTAAAGCCCACACTCATGTCTACTCCAAAAAGGCCACACCTACTCAGCAGGGCCACACCTTCTAATAGTGCCACTCCCTGGGCCGAGTATAATATGAACCATCACACCTTGATTATTAGTATTTAGTCTTTCAAATAAAGTAAAACACATAGTATGAACACATGGTCCAGAAAAAGGACTGGAATGTTATCCCTGCAGCTGCATGCCCAGGATAGTCAGAGATGCACATAGGCAAGAGCGTATACAGGGTCTAGCTGTGCACATCACTCCCTCAGCAAAGTGCTTGCTACACATGTATGGGGACCTGTGCTCCGATCCCCAGGACCCACACACAAAGCTGAGCATGGTGATGTGAACCTAACATCCTAGCAGAAGCATGGTGACGCATGCCTAACAGCATCCCAGCGTAAGGGGGGTAGACAGAAGAATTCTGGAGCTCACCGGAATTCCAGTCTAACAGCACGACAGAGCTTTAGGTTCAGGGAAACACCTTTTTCTAAAAAACATAAATAAGCAAAGCTGGAGAGGGCGAGTCAGATGGTCAATCAGTAGCAGCAATGCCTGCTGCCAAGGCTGACAAACCAGGGCTTGATTCTCAGAACATGTACAGAGAAGAGAGAATTAACTCTCAGTGGTTGTCCTCTGACTGTCAAGAGAGTCATGGTACATACAGGTGTGTGCGAACACACTAAATAAATAAATAAATAAATAAATACTGATTTAAAAAATTAAGGGGAGCTGAATTGAAGAAGATGCTCAAACACTGACCTCTGCTTTTTCTGTTCACACTTCCTAACACACACATATAAACACATGCGTGCGTGCACACACACAAGTCTCTCCGAGTGAGGGAGAGACATAAAAGTTATTTTTAAAGCCTTAAAAACATATAAAAGATTAAGACTCTGAATCTCTACTGTGTACAAGACTCGACGCACCAGGTCGGGAGATGGCAGGATGTTCTCTGGCCGCACACAGAGGTTCAAAGCCTGGGCCGCAGAGGCGTGGCTAGCTGGTCATGGATCCTGAGTCTGCTACTGATTCTGTAACTGTCTCAGAAACATAATGCTACATCCCGGGGCTCTCATTTTGGTTTTGCCACACCCCTGGTAGGGAAATATCTATTCTGTGTTTTCACTACAATGTCAAGAACATTCGTTAGATGCATCAGACAAGCTTTCGAGGAAATGGCAAGATAAGAGTAGATCTGCTGGGTTTGGGTTCTAAACTGAGTAAAGAAAGCAAAAAAAAGAAAAAAAAAAGAAAGAAAAAGAAAAAAGAAAAAGAAAGAAAGAAAAGAAAAAGAATTTCCTATGTGCTTGCTTTGGGAGAGCATTTCCGAGTTCACCAGGGTGAACTGGCATGTCGATGTGAGGCTGAGACAATCCACACAATGCTGCTAGGAGCACAGGGAGGGCAGAATGTGCTAGAAGACCACACTGAGCTGTGCAATACATCTCTCCCCCGTGAGTGGATGCGACTTACCAACAAAGTTGTCGTTTTCAATCTTGGCTAGAAAATAAAACGTAGCGGGATTATTATGAAGCAGTAAATTCATATCTGTGTGGCACTATCTGGAAAGCAAGCAGTCTCTTCTCTATCAACGCCAGGAGCAGCTTATTTCCCCAGTGTGTAGAATCCACGTGCCTCCTCTGCTTAGAGCCTGGACTTGCCAATGAGCTTGAACTAAATCCTCATAGCAGGGACCTAACCTTTTCCTAGCAAGGCAGATTCCTCAAAAAGTACTCTTCTCTGTTTATATGGGAATACATTTTTCTAGAGCCATTAAATATTGGGTTTATTTTTATAGAACATGATCTTAATATTTTCAACTGTTAATATTCAACAAACAGAATAATTATTTTAAGATATATTTTGTTGTTATGTCTCCCTTTTCGTTTCTGATTTTGTTAATTTGGATACTGTCTCTGTGCCCTCTGCTTAGTCTGGCTAAGGAAACCCTATCTATCTATCTTGTTGATTTTCTCAAAGAACCAGCTCCTGGTTTTATTGATTTTTGTATAGTTCTTTTTGTTTCTATTTGGTTGATTTCAGCCCTGAGTTTGATTATTTCCTGCTATCTACTCCTCCTGGGTATATTTGCTTCTTTTTGTTCTAGAGCTTTCAGGTGTGCTGTCAAGCTGCTAGTGTAAGCTCTCTCCAGTTTCTTTCTTTTTTTTTTTTTTTATTTTTCTTTTTATGTAGCCCTGGCTGTCCTGGAACTCACTTTGTAGACCAGGCTGGCCTCGAACCCAGAAATCTGCCTGCTCTGCCTCCCAAGTGCTGGGATTAAAGGCGTGCGCCGCCACCACCACCAGGCTCTAGTTTCTTTTTGGAGGCACTCAGAGCTATGAGTTTTCCTCTTACCACTACTTTCATTATGTCCCATAAGTTTTGGTACGATGTATCTTCATGTTCATTAAATTCTACAGTCTTTAATTTCTTTATTTCTTCCTTGACCGAGTTATCATTGAGTAGAGTGTTGCTGGGGGTTTTTTGAGACAGTGTCTCTGTAGCCTAGGCTAGCCTGAAATCTACTGTGCAGCCTAGATTAGCCCAGCCTCAGAAGTGCTGGGATTGCAAACATGAGCCACCACGCCAGGCTTATGATGGGGTCTATATGTCAGAGAGTGCATGGCCTCATGGCTGACTGCCACGTAGTGATGAGACACAGTGAAGTGCTGCCGTCCTTCCTATCTGCCCCTCCTGTTACTCTCCAATTCTGCCTTCTACCTAGGACAACCTCAGTTTACACCTTAGTATTTGTTTAACTATGAATATGTCTCTTAATCATCCAGGATGAGGTCTGTAAAATGATATCAGTGGCAACAGTCAAAGAATGGCAGAAGGGCTGTTAGGTAAGAGTGTTTGAAGTACTCTGGATATAATGGCTGGCTCAAAGGAAACTCCCTTCAAACTACAGCTCCCCTGCGTCACTTTTCTAGGAATACTTATAGTAAGTCCCAGGGCAGTTTTCCACCCTGACTTTTGATTGGCTCCCCCTCAAATCAAATTAGCTAATTGATTAGTGTCCTATGGGTATATCTTATGTGATCTATGTATGTTGATATGTTTCAGATGTCCCTTGCTACCTAGAGGTGCCTTACAATCCAAGAAACTATACTAAAAGTTGGGTTTTCAGTCTAGATGTTGAGAGTCATTTAAAGACTCATGGACCAACCTGTGTTAAGAAAGCACAAACCAGGGGCTGATAAGATAGTTCAGTGTTTAAAGTGTTTGCCTTGCAAGCATGAAGAAAAGCTGAGTGGGCTTACCTGTAATTCCAGTCAGAGACAGAAACTGGGAACCCCCATAGCAGGCTGGCTTCTGACACTAGCTGTATTGGTGAACTCTGGAATTGATTGAGAGACCCTGCCTCAGTGAATATAGTGGAAGAGAGATGATTCCTAACACCATGCTTGGGCATGTAAGAACACACACATGCAAGTGCACACACACATGTACCCACATGCACTCACTCTGCATGTCTACACACACATACATGAGCACACATGCATATATATACACATATGCATGTGCATATATATATATATATATATATATAAACATGCACACACATGCACACACACATACACATGCATATGCACATACATGCACACATACATGCACGCACATACACAATGGAAAAAGGAAAGAATACAAATCATAACACTAGCACCGCCTTCTTCAGGTCAGGGACAAGCTAGTTTTGTTTACATCTTTTCCTCAGAGAAAATAGTTTCATTATCAGAAGAGACCATTGGTAGCCTTACAAGGATACTTCTGAGTTTTTTCTCAGGGTTGTGACCGGGATTCTCAGGAAAGGCAAAGTGTCATGGGCTGGCACCAAAGGTTGCTGAAGCAGGGTAGGTAGGCATGGGCTTCTGCCACACTGCTTGGAGCAGTCACTCATCCTGGCCTAGGGACTGTAATGGCGTGTGTGATCCCCAGAGTCCCTTGCTACCCTGGGGTCCCCTGCAGCCTGTGGCCTCAGCAGCTGATACTGCCATTCACAGCCCCTCTAGCCTCTCCCAGCAGCTCTCTCCCAGTCCTGGCTCAGCCCTTATCACGTTGTTCTGCTTAGGGTGAACAACAAATGAACGTTTATGATTGATTGTAAGAAGATTTTGGCAAAGTTCCATGAGAACTAGAGCAGTTGTTTGCCTGGCGACAGATAAGGTCTTTGCAGTTACATTGAAAAGCAGTTCAGATACCCACCCCAGTGTGTGCCATGTCAACAGACGTTAAATACCTTTAGCCCTGCCCCATTACCTCAGAGCACAGTTACTGGGTGTCTTCACTGTGAATCATTATATAAAGTATATATAACTATATAGGCCTCACCAGGAGCTCTTCAGCCCACAAATCAAGCATCATGTGCCACTCTTTCAAAACCTCTGTCATCGGTTCCTGTCTATCTGTCACTCAGACGAAGCACTGACAGCAAAGTGTGCTGTTGTGTTGCCTCCTGTGTTTCCATGATAAAACCACACAACTGAAAACAAAGTAGATCATTGATGGAGCAACGAACCAACAAGCACAAAGCAATAAACAAGAAGAGACGGTGCTGTGACATGTTGCTCAAATAAAAACAGAATTAGAGAAGACATTGCTGCCTGAGGAGAGCATTGTTGCTGCTGCCTGTGAGGGCGCTGGACACATAACCCAGTGTGAATACAATATATTGATGCTGGGGGGCGCGGGGTGGGTGGCACCACAGTGGAAGTGAAGCCAGCCAAACATGTCACACGAATTAAAGGTTTTCCAGGAATGCTGTGACACTGGCAATATAGAGGACAATTTGTCAAGGCTTAGAAAAGATGCCACCTCCCTGTCAGACGTCTGTGGCCAGCACTGTTCAGCTGCTCTTCTTGGAAAGCTTTGAGAAGAAGACAGCACATCACACCTTGGTGTTTCTAATGTTCTCAACTACAGCATGCTGGACAAATAGTCTTCCTGCAGTTGTCTGTACATTTACTACCAACAAGCTAAACCTCACAGGGTTTTAACAGAAACCTTTGAAGGCCACGGTGTTTATGCACACTGCTCTTTGGCCATTTATATGAAGAGGATGCCTGTAGTTGTGCTCTTACTTGGCAGAACCCAACATGGCCAGAATGAAAGAGGTCAGCCCAGGTCTTCTCAGGCAGCAGAGAGACCACAGCAGTAAGATTGCTGTCACCAAACTTATCCCCTATGCTGCTTCTCTTGGGTCTGGATCCGTGCACTTGCTCTGTCTGTGGTCACCACTTGTGAGTGTTCTGATGGTCATCATCTGTCCCTGTCTCCCCTGCCAGGGTCTGGGGAGCAGTGGCTAGCCTGTGGTTAGCCTCTCGTTCATACCAGTCCTTAAACACTTTGCATAATAAGTCACCAAATAAGTATTCTTCAAGTGAATGTAGACTATTATGTTTAGGGTAAGTAAGTGGGAGGGTCATTTTGCCCTTCCCACTTCAAAACAAATTCAATCATATGCCTTAAATAATGAATTCTAAGAAGTATATTTTGTAGAATCATTGTATGAGATTTGCATTTGTTGATGGTCCTTAAATATCCACAAATGGCCATGGGTCTATAAATATTTAAAGCTGTTTTGGGCTATATTTATGTTTTAAAATTTGCAATGACAGCAGCCTTTATACCCCAAAGTAAGCAAGTAAGAAATATATTAGTACAGCTGGGTCTGGTGGTGTAGGCCATGATCCCAGCTAACTTGTAGGCTAAGGTAGGAAGATGGCGAGTGTAAGACAGAAACCTTCAGTGGTCACTACGTATATTCAGACTGTTCTTTACTTGTTTAATGATCTGGTTCTACCATGGGAAAGAGACTCCTATAAGTGTGTTCTTATCTGGACAGAACCCAAGTTGGCAGAGGACAGTATGGAAAGATGATGTTCACTTACTATGGTATAGAAAATTTTAATCCCAATCTAGGGTTTCTACCCCTCCTTATGATTCAGTTCCTGGATAAAAGACAAGCACAACCTTTATATTTACAATGAGCCTTATTCAGCACAAAAGCTGGGCAGATATCTACCCTCGAAGCTATTAGAGTCTACTTTCCTATAGATAACCCTGAGTTATTACTTACTATGATTCATTTGGGCTGCTCTTAACTCCAATTGGCCAGCCCTCAGGGCCATGTTTTCTTGACTCATAGCCCATTGTGACTCTCTTCTTCTTTCATGTTCTTCTCCTCCACTCCTTCAACCCCAAACCTAGGAATCCTAAAATTTGCTGTCACTTCTGCCCAGCCATTGGTAATTTACCAATCAGAAATAACTTGGGAGCAAGGTCACATAGCTTCTCTTGAGTCTACATGCAGACTCTCTCATCTCTAGGGTGACCAGGTCTTGGGGGGTCCACACTTAGCATTACAATACACAACAGAAGACCAAACCTCAACTGCTTGCAGCTCCAGACTATAAATTCAAGGAAAGCCTGGGTAATCAACAAGACCAGTGCTCACATAGTATAGTATATATGTGTTCCTGAGTTCAGTTCCTAGTATTGCAAATGCATGCACAAGCACGTGCACACACACGTGCACACACACACACACAGGGAGGGAGGAAGAGAGAGGGGTTCAATTTTTTGCAGAATCCACAGAAGGCTTGCAAAGTATCTCTGTGTGTGTGTGTCTGTGTTGTGCCTGTGCATGTGTGCATGCACATGCGCACACATGTGTTAAGCACCTGGGCAGTCATTTCTCATCTCAATGAATTCATTAACTCTGAGAGATATGTCTCCCCAATGTCAAAACTCAGATGTCAAAACATGAAAAAGGCATGTTTATCAGAGTTCTCTAAAGGAACAGAACTGATAGAATGAAAAGAAAAACTACTTTACACATGCATATTAATATATGTATGCATATTTGTATATAGTACATGGTTGGTGTTCAGAAAATATTTGTGGAGTAATGCCTCTTGCTATTTTTTCAAAGAGTGGAAAAACATTCCAGTCTTGTGAAATGGATTAGATTGGTTATAATCTGTAGCAGTGGTCCAATAGGAGAAAGTAGTCCTGAGTTCTATTGGACTGGTCAATATCTAGTCATGATGATAAATATGGGGAACTTATTAGAGCAGCTTACAGGCTGTGTGGTCTGAGTAGTCCAACCACGGCTGTCTCCTGATGGAAAAGCCAAGGACTCAATAGTTGTTTAGTCTTTGAGACTGAATATCTCAGCAGTTCCAATCAGGAGTGGGGTCCCCCAGGAAACCCTAGAGAGCTGCTGGTCTTCAGTCTACATTGGAATCTCTGAGAAGTGGGTTCTAAGACCATCAACAGAATGTTTCAGTGTCAGAATAGATGAACTTGCCAGCAACAATGAGGGCAAGCAGGCTAAAAGCTAATACTTCTTTCTTCCATGTCACTTATGTAGGCTGCCATCAGTGAGTGTGGCCCAGATTTAGGGTTGGCCTTTCCAGCTTATATGGTCACTTCCAGGTGTGCCCAGCTGCGTGGGTTTAGTTGATTCCAGATGTAGCCCAGTTGATAACCAAAACTGGCTGTCATAGCATGGTTAATACAGTCCCATGGTTTAAAGCAGTCTTATGCCTAATTTTTTTTGTCTGTAAATTGGCCTAGATGGCCTAATCTAGATGGCCAAATCTGCTTCAATCATGACCTGTTCCCACCCTTCCATCTTACCTCAGTTACTCTGTACACAGACACTCCAGGCACAGTCACAGACCTGTGAATCTCCACCCCCTTGGAAGTCAACTGACCTTTTCACAAGGGTTGCCTTAGACTATTGGAAAACACAGGTATTTGCATTATGATTCACAACAATAGCAAAATTACAGTTACGAAGTAACAACAGAAATAATTTCATTGTTGGGGGGTCACCACAACATGAGGAACTGGATTGAAGGCTCGCAGTGTTAGGAAGGTTGAGAGCTGCTGTCTTACGGGCTTACAGAGCTCTCTCTGAGAGCTTTCCTTCCAGACACCAACTCCTTTCTTGACCACCTACCTCCTCCATGTGTTGGCACCCATTCTGAAGTCTCCTTTTAGATGGAACTTATCACTCCTTAACTTATCAACTGTCATTACTCAGTGTGAATATCCTATTATTTGCTACTTACCATGACAAACAAGGAGTTTTTATTTTGTCCAACAACACACACTAAGTGATTTTTTTTTAATTATCAAGCATTTCAGTGTTCAGGAAAAGTTTGTAGAATGATGCCTCTTGCTAATGTTTTTTAAAGTGAGGCACTCCAGTCTTATGTAAAAATATATGAAATGAATGGGGTTGTTTGGGATCTGTAGCACAGCCCAGAAGGGGAGAGGAGACTTGTGATTTTTATTGTACTAGTCAATTTGGGGCAATAATGATCAAGAGGAAATAGATGTACATTGTTGAGATTTTTGTTTATAAACCCATCGCATAACCAGACAGATGAGAGTAGATTCCGTCAGCTTCTGGCTCTTAGCTTCTGCTGTTTCTCGTTGTATTATCACAGTGGTCTTGAGTAAGAGGCTAATGACTTTTTACACAAACAAGCTTCTACCTGACCTTCCTCATCATCTTTGCTGTAGCAACACTTTGGTCTGAAGGTTTTGTTCTGTTACAGCCCACAAGGAGGTGCCCTTCGCCTCTCTCAGGAGAGCCACCTCCTGCCTCTTTCTAGCAGGACCTAGAGACCTAAGAACACCCCAGACTGAGGAAGGATAGACCCAGGCTCGAAGGAGAAAATAGAGCTGGCCCGTGTTTTCCGGCAGATGGTTTGAAACCATGGGCTGAAAAAAAGTTTAAATTATGCTGAAAAAAAAATATATATATATATTATTCTGCTTCTGGAAGCATGATATTTGAGAAAACAGAAAATGATTGGGAGTGTAAGATGAGTGGTGTGTATAATTGGATATTGCTGATATTATTCAGGGATTATTAGGGGAGGCTTAGGTACCAAATAGTAATGTAGTTGTATACTTATATGAATGACTCTTTCTGTCTAACAGATGTGTGTGGACTGGATATGTGAGGTGGATTTGTCAAACACACACACAAGATGTGGACTAGAGTCTTAACCACCACAGGCCTTGCATATCAGACTCTTTTCATTACTATTCATAACAGTAACAAAATTACAGTTATGAAGTAGCAACAAAATCATTTTAAGGTTGGGGGTCACCACAACATAAGGAGCTGTATTAAGGGGTCACAGCATTAGGAAGCTTGAGAACCACTGGGCTAGAGCAAGCCCATATTGGCCAGCAGTTGACGATTGCCAAAACTGATTGATGGGTGGGCGAGATTCATTATATTCTTGTGTCTACTTCCCTATGGGTTTCTAATGTTCAAATAATAAGACATTTTTCAAACCGAATTGTAGCAGTTGGGCACTTTAGCTTGTTTCTGTTCTGATTACAACAGAAACACTTTGGATATTTTACCATGACCTATGGTGTTGCTTTAAAAATCCTTTCATGCTGAGAGACTACTATTCTATCCCTAATTATTTAAACCAGAGTTGAATGCTGGAGAATATTAAATGCCTTAGCAAAGTCTTTGATTATGATGCTTTTGCATGGTGCCATATTGCTGGGGGTTGTCTCACTGCTACTATGAGAGTAAGAAAGCCCTTTGCTTTATAATCCCAGTTACTTGGCAGGCTCAGGGGCTGCGAATCCAAGGCTAACAGGAGCCTCACAGCAAGACCCTTTCTCAAAAACAAAGCAGAAATAGTCTTCTTATGATTCTTATAAAACCCTACAAGTAGTCACTGTCTCACTCAGCAAGGTTTTACTGGGCAGCTCGGGAGCACCAGCCTTCTGCTGGGCACAGGAACATGGTGGGAAACAGGACCAGCCCTAACCAGGTTCAAGTGATGGTGAGACTTGCCTAGCTTCCTAACTTCCAGAGACTCTGGGTTCCTGAGCCCAGCAATGATGAGGCAGATGGTGCTCAGTTCAGCTCTGCCAGCGTCACAGCTCACGTTCAGCCTTTCCCCGTGTTGGCAAGAGTTTGGATGTTTACAGTAATCTCTCAGGTTGGTGTAAGTTCTCTGAAGTGCCCGTGTCTTTACAGCTATTCTAGTGATGAGTGCATAGAGTCTCCCGGGAACCTGGAAGCAAATACTGTTTGCACTGAACCAGATGTGTACATTTGCAAATTATCATGTAACCTCCGTAACCCACGGTAGTTATCCTGGCAGTCGTTTTGCTGTTTCCCTCGCCTGAAAATAGGCCTAACTGAAGGAAAACCTCCAACCGCAGCCAGCAACGCCCACCCCTTCCTAGAATGATTGGGCACTTACCTGTATTCCACTCTCTGTCCTCCCAACTAGATCCCAGCCAGGCCAGGAAGTTGGCATGGTTTCTTTGGAGATCCCAGGAATTATTGGAGGAGCTAGATTTGAAATGAACCCAGACAGCTTTCATCGAGAGCTGTGTTTAGCCAGTGTAGCCAGTGGTTTCAATGTGGTCCTGAGGGTGTGGGTTTCAGTTCAAGTGCTCTACTGTCTATTTCAGGTTCTGCTAATCTTCGCAAAGGAAGATAGCCAGAGTGATGGCTTCTGGTGGGCCTGTGACAGAGCTGGCTACAGATGCAACATTGCTCGCACTCCAGAGTCGGCCCTGGAGTGCTTTCTGGACAAGCATCATGAAATTATTGTGATCGATCACAGGCAGAGCCGGAACTTTGATGCAGAAGCCGTGTGCAGGTACCTTCCTCCACCTAAGGTGCTTAGTAAATCCCTCCACCCCATCTGCTCTAAATGAATTTCTTTAGACAGCTTTGGCTCCTAGCACTGACCCTGGACTGTAGCTTCTTCCTAAAGATGCATCCTGCCTTTCTATTTCTGCATGTTTAAGTTGCATTGAGTTTAAAGATGTCAGCTGGACTCATCCTAAAACTTAAAGATGGTCCCCCGCCCCTCCAGAGTATTGCTCATAAGAGAGTCATTAAAATTCACACAGATTTTATTACATGTAGTTCAGATTTAAAGTAGATATTTTAAACTTCATTATTCTGTCCCAAAATGAGCATCAGAAATGTGTGAAACAGAAAATTTTCCATACGTGACACAGATGGATACATACAGCAGGCTACAGCAGACTTGCCAGAGGGAAGAAGGCAGCCACCTCAGCACCAGAGTGTTCCTGGGGGCCTGTGCCCCAGCTTGTTTGTAGAAAGGCTTGCACTTTGGGAAGCAGGCACCTGTCTGTTCATAAATAAATGTACAGTCTTAAGAATTCGCTCAGGATGAACTGAGCCGTCCCGCAGAGGTGGAATGCTTAGAAGTAACCCAGGGAGGGGCTGGACTTTTATTGAATACTAGTAAATAAGAAGTAGAAAAATTGATTCTTAAAACTTCTGGTATACTCACAAAAATATTAGTGGATTAAAATTCTTTTAATCACGAGCGTATTGCCTTGCTATGTTTTGATGACTTACATTTTACCAAAGAATTTTTGTTAATTAGCCAGTGTTTAAGTGTTTAAATGATTTCAAATCTTGCCTTTCTCCATAGAAATATTCTATGTAGTAATACCTCTGTGTGTGTGTGTGTGTGTGTGTGTGTGTGTGTGTGTGTGTGTGTGTGTAGTGCTATTATGCCAGCACTTGAGGGACTGAGGGAGGAGGTCAGCCTGGGCTACATAGTAAGACACTGTCTCAAAGAACAAAACTTATCTCCTTTTTTTTTGTTTTGTTTTGTTTTTGTTTTTTTCGAGACAGGGTTTCTCTGTGTGGCCCTGACTGTCCTGGAACTCACTTTGTAGACTAGGCTGGCCTCGAACTCAGAAATCTGCCTACCTCTGCCTCCCGAGTGCTGGGATTAAAGGCATGCGCCACCACTGCCCGGCTTATCTTCTTTCTGACTGATTTTCAGGGTAGAATCAGGTTCTGGCTCTCACCCACTCTTCTCGTGTGGCTCTGTAATCACACACTCCTGCTCCTGTGCAGGTGTACAATTATTCAAGGCACGCTCCCAAGGGCCTAGGTTAGACAATCCTTGCACTTTTCTTTAGATATAAAGAGGCATGATGTTTGTTCATAAGTTATGGCTGCTCAGAAAAGCGACGGGCAGTCTGTGGCTCAGAAGGACGTTGCATGTGTCTATGTGCCTGCAGACAGTTACTGGTTCTGTTGAGGGTGATCAGATTCTTAAGTGACTGACAGACAGCAGTGTCCTGTACAGTAGGTATATGCTCTAGTAGACGTGCATTCCCTTTTGTCCTCTGTGGGTTTGAGTCCCAGATGTTTTAGCTAGACTGAACCTTCCTTCCTTTACCATACCAACCCCAGACCTCCAGACCTCCAGATCGCCTCCCCCTCCCCGCCCAGTCCTCTCACCGGGAAAAAGTCCAGTCCCTCTTAACACTAATTCCGCTGGAGAGCAGGAAGCAACCCGAAAGACAGGAGCCAGTCCCAAAGGAAGCCAAGAGACTGAGCTCCCACTTGATATGTTCAGTATATAAGTTAGCCTCTTGTCTAAGTTCAGGCTCATAGAAGGTGATCTAGCAGTGTGCCCACTGGGTGGAGACATGAAATGAGAATACCGCATCTCCCTGCAACTTGGAGAATACACTTCAGACACTGGAATTTTCCATCTGATGGGAACAGCTACTTCTCCGAGTCTCTATACAGCTTGCTCCTAAATGTAAACTGAGTCTTCTGGAACCTGCTCTGTGGGATGCTGGATGGGAACGGAAAGTGATACTTGTTCCCCCTGGAGCAGGACTAGGCTAGCCTTGCTGCCCTTGGTGATGAATGGTTCTTCTTAAAAACATCTCCAGATAAGCAGAAGCCCGACCATGTATAGGCTGACACAGTCCATGATGTTTTCCATGGATTCAACAATATGGCCCTTTATCAAAAGCTTAGCCAATTCGTCAAGGCCTGACCAGAGGACTCTAGAATCAGCTTCAGGTAGCATCGCACATTTTGTAAGATTCGCAACCCTTAAACACCCATCGTGAAACTGCTCAGCTGTCCACAGGGGTCCTACTTCAGCAGATTTGATTGACAGTTCCTATTTAATCATTCTCAAGGCCAGCTGATGCCCAACTCGCACCCATGACAGGAGAACGGTGGGGTTGGGGAGTCTCTGAATGATCCTTAGCACCGTCTAACTCATGTGTCTGTCCATCTGCCAGCAAGTACTCTTGACTTTATTCTCAAATCAGCTTTCTGTGTGATCTACTGTTTTGAAAGGAATATAATCCAACCTGGTTAGCTGCCCAGGGCCAAGCTGACCACTTAAGGCCTGTAGGGCTGCCATAGTTTTAAAAACTGAGTCAGAAAACTTTTTCAATCAGAGAACATGAGACTTAAATGGAATTTGCCAATTTTTGAAGTGGAAAACTGGTGAGGCTGACCTTTTGGAAAATCTCCCAGGAGTTAAAACAATTACAAATAAATAAATAAATCGATTGAAGAGATTGTCCTGATCCACAAGGTCTTCTTTCTCTGCTGTCTCATGTGTGTTCTGAGAGGTTTTTTTTTTCCTTTAAAGGATGATTTGATTTGGTGCCACTATCAATGCAAAGAAGTTTCCACAATAGTTCAGTGTAACAAAGCACAGATCAGTGTTTTGACTTGAATCTTCTTTTTACAGGTCAATCCGGGCCACGAACCCCTCTGAGCACACGGTGATCCTGGCTGTCGTTTCACAAGCGTAAGTGCACCCCTGACTCACCCCAGAAGTACCCCCTCCCTAAAGTACCCTCACCCCAGCAGCACCCCTACCCCAGCAACACCTGTACCTCAGCAGCACCCCTATCCCAGCAGCACCCCCACCTCAGCAGCACCCCCACATCATTAGCACCTCCATCCCAGCAGCACCCCCACCTCAGCAGCACCCCCACCCCAGCAGCACCCCCATCTCAGCAGCACCCCCACTCCAGCAGCATCCCCATTCCAGCAGCACCCCCACCCCAGATGTACCCCTAGCTCAGCAGCACCCCCACCCCAGCATTACTGTTCCCTCTGAGGCACATGAAGTAGAGCAGTGTTTGAACCAGCTCTGTGATGGGCACATCCCAGACCCTACATTGCCACTTCTGGAACTTACTTCTAGGGCTTTGTTTTCCAAGTTTCCAGAAATAGGGTTTTTTTTTTCTCCCCTTTCTTACATAATTGCTTTTAGCACGTTCTCACACACTTCATGGGGGGGAAACAGGTTTACTCATCACCATGACATGCCAACAATGAGTAGAAATGCTGAGGACTCGGGCTGTTCTAGTTTGTCTTTTCTCTGAAGAAAATAGACAAGGGTTTGAGTTTTCACTTAAGAATGTAGCATGAGAGTGCAGAGGTGCCAAATTCACTGCAAGAAAAGAATTGTGGCTCTGGCAAAGACTGCCCAGTGGTTAACAGCAGGCCATAGGCTGTGGCCCTGGGGAGGACTGTCATGTGACTAACAGCAGGCCATAAGCTGTGGCCCTGGGAAGGATGGTCAAGTGACTAACAGCGGGCCATAGGCTGTGGCCCTGGGGAGGACTGTCATGTGACTTAGGCTGTGAGTAGGCCATAGGCTTAGGTTGGTTTTGAACTGCAAAGAAGATTGACCCAGCTATAGTTACACTGACGCCCTGGAATGAGAAGCTGTTCTGCTGGGTTTAGTGTCTGCAGGGTTCTTCTCTTAAAACGCAAAGGCTGAAAGAAAGAAGTAGTTTGTCTGCGCCACAATTGTTGGAGTCCTTGCCAGGGGCAAAATTTGTTGTAGTCAATCAATGTCTGTCACGAGCTTCAGCGAGACTAAGGTCTTAATTAGGACCCAGGACCTATTGGACTTGGCCTTGTTATGGCATTTGGCACAAATCTTGCCACCAAGGAGCAGATAGACCAATAGCTCTGACAAGAAAATGTGGGGTTTCCAAGAGCAGGCTGGCCCGGGGAGAGCTGAAATATATGCACAGTAGGCCACTCTGGCCCAGGAGGAAGCCATGGTGTCTTAGTCAGGGTTTCTATTCCTGCACAAACATCATGACCAAGAAGCAAGTTGGGGAGGAAAGTGTTTATTTGGCTTACACTTCCACATTGCTGTTCATCACCAAGGAAGTCAGGACTGGAACTCAAGCAGATCAGAAAACAGGAGCTGATACAGAGACCATGGAAGGATGTTCCTTACTGGCTTGCTTCCCCTGGCTTGCTCAGCCTGCTCTCTTATAGAACCAAGACTACCAGCCCAGAGATGGCCCCACCCACAAGGGGCCTTTCCCCCTTGATCACTAATTGAGAAAAGGCCTTACAGCTGGATCTCATGGAGGCATTTCCCCAACTGAAGCTCCTTTCTCTGTGATAACTCTAGCTGTGTCAAGTTGACACAAAACTAGCCAGTACACATGGCCAGGAGCCAATCAGAGCCTCATATTGAGATACTGCAGTATGAGGCTCATCCCTTGCCACCTTCCTTGGGCTGAGGTGCAAAGAATGGGGATCTCTGTCCCCAGGGGTGCTTTATACCTGCCGTCATGATGGGGGATTAATTCCAGAAAGAACGAGTGGGAAACAGAAGGAGCCCTTTGCTCCACTTACTTTCAACGATCTGAATAGGATCATATAGCCCTAGACATGGCACCTGGGAGATACCACACCACAGAGCACTTCCCGTGGCTTGTTCTACGGGCCTCAAAACGCCTTCTGTCCTCTTCATACATCAAAAGTGTTTATGAGTCCTTGACTAGGAGTGGTTTTGTATGGCTTGTTATGATTTTTCTGTTTTTTTTTTAATTATCAAATTCTTCTCATATGGAGAGAGACATTAAGTAACCTCTGCCTTCACCATCTAGTTTAGGAAATAGAATCATATTTCATTGGAACGCCTCTCCTGGTATGTCAGTCATAGAAGGCAGAACCTCCTTTGACTGAGGGAAAGGAGAAAGTAAGGGAAACGATTTCTCTGGGGGCAGGAAGCTACGGACAAACTGGACCTCCTGTTTCCTAATGCCTTTTCCATCCAACCCCTCTTCTGTTGTCTCCCCTGACTCTCTGGGTTGTACCCTATGCAAATTTCTGGCTGTCTCAGGGTCAGCCTTTCAGTTTCTTGATGGTGACAGTTGAGTTATCAGGCATCCTCATGACATGCCAGCCCTCAGTCCACCTTTTAACTCATGGCATAGCTCAGGGCTCGATATAGGAAACTGTCTCAGGAAACAGGTGACAGCGTCAGCTTTAGTTTCCCTCCCTTCTGCATTTCTGTTCCTTCTGGCTCTTCTTTGCCACTTGGTTGTGTGATCCTATAGACTGTAATGTGCGGGGGGTGTGCCATCTCGAGATTTGGGCCCAAATAGACCTTGGAGTAGGAGTTGTGCATCCAGTTGGGTTAGGGACAGCAGCCTCATGCTAAGCAGCATAGTTGACATGTCCTTTAATGAACGGCACTGCTCTCTTAGATCTGCTCCAACCCCAAATGACAAGCCACTGTTAGAGCATTTCCCTCCTGCGCAGGGAGCACTCACACCATACTTCTATTGCTTCGTCTGCTGTGTGTGTTCTGCTTGCATCTGGAAGACAGATGTGAATTCTATGTCCTTGAAGGCAGAAGCTGCTTGGACAAACGCCCTTCAGGAAGCATCTCCAGTGTGACCGCCAATGGCCTCATTGCTCTCTCTCCATGTTTCAGTGTGAGGAATCCTGGTTTGTATCTGCTGAGTGACCACATTTTCTGCTTTGCTGCAGATCTGATGACCATGAAGAGGCCTCAGTCCTTCCTCTTCTTCATGCAGGCTTCAACCGGGTATGTACACGGAGACTGGAATGTCTCTCTCTAGCCTCCCTGGCTCTCCCATGAGAGCCAAAGCACACAGCCTGACTCTCCCATGACAGCCGAGCACACAGCCATGAGAGCCATTACAGGAAACAGGCCCCAGAACTCTGAACCAGGACTAGAAGCGACTGCACTTGGAATGGAGTGGCAGTGAGCAAGTGACTAGCCAGTACTAGTCAGCCACTTACTTCTTACATCCCAACTCCAGCTGATGCACAACTGTGCAGCCAGCACGCAATGACATAAAGCACCTCTTACATCAGATCCAAACCCAGCAGTCGCAAAGTAGCCCCGTATAGATGCATCTCACCAATGAGACCCAGCATGCATGCGGGGTCATTTAAAAATGATATGCCCACGTTGCCACTTAGATTCTGTGCTCACCAGGGGCCTGTCCAGAGTTTTGGAACTAGAAGCAGGCTCATGCTAGTGACCACGGCTTGTGAACCACTTTTTAGCACCAGAAAAAGAGAAGAAATGTCTCTAATTTGAAGGATAACTATATAAGAAACATTGATATCAACGTAAAAGTGAAGAGTGATCATAATAAAGCAAAGAGATAAAGACAAATAACTAGGATTACAAGGTAAGGTTGATTGCAGGCAAAGCCATGTGTGGGCAAATATAAAGAAAACAATGGAAATAATCCAAAGTAGACTAGAGAAAGCAGAGTGGAAAAGGAAACGTGAATGTTAGACACAGTTGTATAGGAGATTAATGTAGTCCTTCCTTCACATTGTTATGACAAACATATTTATTCCTCTTTTTTAAAAAATGCTTTATTTTAGGTAAAAATAGGGCAGCAATCCAGAGTTGGTTTCTGTAAGTTTTACGGGTAGTCTAAACTCAATGATCCTATGAGTTCTTGGTTGCTATTCTGGCTATAAAATGAAACTCCATCTTGGCAGGCCACGGCAAAGCAGGAACTTCCCTAGCAAAGCAGTTTCCCTGTGCTTGGGCATGCTTTAGCCTAGAAGGAGAGCTCTATAAAGACGTAAGGCCACACTGATTCAGGACATGTAATAGCAGAG
This sequence comes from Mus caroli, assembly GCF_978045245.1. NCBI lineage: Eukaryota > Metazoa > Chordata > Mammalia > Rodentia > Muridae > Mus > Mus caroli. The sequence continues at coordinate 26,275,690 of NW_028227270.1, forward strand.
GATATGCCTGGTTCGCGACACTCCACAGCACCCTAACAGTTTCCTGTGTGTCTGTCATCTCCCGTTGGGATGCTTGGCGTTTGTTCCTGAAAGCTCGACTTATGTGCATTGGTTGAATGCGGATACGTAAAAGAATGCTTCTGAGTTTGCAAATGCAGAGCTGCCAGAGAACAGCTGGCAATGAAGCCACGTGACGGCCGTTTATTATATACTCTTTTTAAAACACATCCGTTTTTCTGAGAAATGGCTCTGAAATTATTCACAGGTTTTTATTGATCTTCTGTGTGGACCGTCCCACTCCACCCTCTTCTCACACTGACCTTTTCAAGAGTGAGTCAGGACTCTGAGAACATTAGCTTCCCTGGTTACCTTGGTTATCTGATTGAAGGATGACCTTGACACGGCCCTTGTTGGCTCAGTTAGTAAGGGTGTCCATCGGTCTCTGGAGTGGCCTCAGAATTGAGCCTCAGTTCAGTGATGTTTCCTCCGACAGCTTTTGTGGTTGGTGTCATTTAGAAGATAGCTCCTTTACTGAAGGACAGAGATCACACATCTGTTGACAGGAAAGCTTTGAAAAGGATGCTTGCCAGTTTTGAGGCACACATATTCTTAAGAACTCAAAGGTTCCCTTTTTTTCTTTCTACCTGTCTATACTACTCCAGAATGTCTCCTGTGCCCAGATTCTAATGTGTCACACACAGTGAATGAACCCATGCTGAGTGGAGCCTGGAGTCAGTGCCTGTCTGGGACTACCTGCTATTTTGAGGGCTGGATCTGATTTGATCAAGGCCATTCACAATTGGTCAGAGTGTTCCCAGCCCCTTAGTTTTTCTCCCATGAAAACACTGCATGGCCTCGAAGCATCTGGGCAGGTCTCCATGCAGGTTCTCCTACTTGCTTGGAGAATATCTTGCTGTTGACAGCTCTCTGTCCAAGTACCTTCCAGATATACCTACTAGCCCTGCCTTCTGTGAAGTTGTTTTCCCATTCCTGATTTGGTTTAGTTACTTCATTTTTGGAAACTTGGCTCTGTGTTACTAGCTATTGAGCCAACACATTGGTCTATGATCCCTGAGTGGGGATCCGGGAAGAAACTGTGCCATCAAATACACTGCAACCACCCCGTCTGCCACCTTTAGAGCCCTGAGCACATGCCCACCCTGTGCTTTGTGGAAGGAAGTGAGCATCTTGCCTGGGTAGCTGCTCCTACTTTCACCTTTGGGTGCCTCTTTTTTTGTTTTCAGCCTGGAGTGATGCTGATTCATCTCAGCAAGTATTTATGGGGCTCTGTGTGTGAGGCAGTGTGTAAGGAGTGCTGGGCTAACAGCTGTGAGCCACACTTCTCCCCAGAGAGCCTTCCTTTGGAGTGGGAAGTCAGGGAGCTACAATGTATTATTTATCAGGCCCGGTTCCAGGTGAATTGCTTAATTTCTCTCACCATATGAAGGATTTGATAATTTCTTCATTTTTTTTTCCAGAGGAGGATACAGACTCCAAAATCTGAATAGCTTGCACAGTCAAAACAAAGGCAAGGGTGCAGCTGTGTGTTCCCTCCTCACTCTGTCTTGGGTCCAACTACTAAGGTAGCTTCCCGGCCATGCCATGCCATGCCATGGGGTGCTCTCCCAAGAGCTCCTGTGTTCTTCCAGATAAAAACGGTTTGGGGAATCTGCACTAGGTGCTCCCCCTCCTAGTGGGAACCCTCAGGGCACGTGAGCAGTTCGTCACATCGTCAGCCTACAAGGTGCTCTGAGGGCTCCTGGAGACCGAATCTGTGCATCTCCACATTATCTAAACTCACTTACCATGGGAATTTCAGGGAGTCTGCATTCATCCGCTAGCCCTGAGAACTGTCATTGGCTGAGACAGACTTCACCCATCTAAAAGCACAGGCAGATGTGAATCTTGATCAGCTCTGCTTTGTGACTGAAGAGTGAGTGTTCCCCCTTCTGCGAATGTTTGTGGCTTTTCCTTTTCTTAGACCCTCTCTACTCCTCTTAAAGATCAAGAGACCTATGGGAAGTTAGAGGTTCCCCAGGGAGAGACCATCCACTTCAGGTGTGTGTGTGTGTGTGTGTGTGTGTGTGTGTGTGTGTGTGTGTGTGTGTGTATACACTCATACACTGAGACACAAAGGGAGAGAGGAGTTGGTTTTGCCCTCTGGCTGGCTTGATTGAAGGAAATCTGTAAATGGGCCTTTCAGCTGGGCCTGGCTTTCTCCCCTCCCTGTATCTTCTCCCCTCCCTGCATCTAGCTGCCTAAGAAGCAGTAATGTAACTGAGTCGTTTGGAATCTTTTTGTTGTTGTTGTTGCTTGCTTGCTGGTATGTTAGCTTCAAAAGCTTTGCAAAGTATATATTTTCTTAATGACTAAAAACGTAAACCATTTTACTCAGTCTTAAGTAAATTGACCTTAAATCTGCTTCCTTACCATTTTATACTTGGTGTGTTTTTCATTTCTCATAAAAGCATTCACGTGCTCATGTGAGAGAGATGCTTGATTTCTTGTATATCCGACACCAAGCAATATGCTCAATTTAAAAGATGTAAAGAAAGAGTGGGAGAGGAGGCTTGGCAGTTAAGAGCACTGGCTGCTCTTCCAGAGGAGCTGAGTTTAATTCTCAGCACCCACATGGTGGCTCACTACTATCTGTGACTCCAGTTCTAGGAAGCCTAACACCCTGTCCTGGTCTACATGGTGGCTCACTACTGTCTGTGACTCCAGTTCTAGGAAGCCTAACACCCTGTCCTGGTCTCTGTGGGAGCTACACATATGTGCACATCCATAAATGTAGCCAAAATACCCAGGCCCAAAAAATATTTTTTAAAAAAATATTAATGCAAAAATGAGTTTGAGCTTGCCGACTGGGTCCTGCTGTCTGCGCCAGGTGTGAAGCGCAGCTCTTTGATGAATGCTGTTTCACACTGAGTTGTGATTGGCTGTAGGTTTGACTTATGATTTACTCACCCACTAGGGGTTTATAAATATGTGAAATTCCCCCCCCCCCAAGAAGAACAAACCATTTTCAAGTAAACAGTGCAGTGGTGTTTAGAACATTCTTGATGTTGTGCAATACCTACCCCATCTCATTCTGCAGCCTTTCCCTCAGTCCCAAGCTCTCACTAAGCAGTCAGTCCCAGTCTTGCTTCTGAGCTGTCTGTGAAGATTGACCTGTCTAGATGGAATGCATAAACCGAATCATGTAGCATGTGGCTTTGGTGTCTACTGTCTTTCACTAAATATTCTACAGGGCCATGCACGCTATTGCACTGATGAACGACACCAGTATTTCATGACTATCTTATGCCTGAATAAAATTGTACTGTACATACATACCAAAATTTGTGTATCCATTCATCTTTTCACTCCACCTCTGAGCCTTGCAAATAAAGCTTTGTGTGGACCCGATCCTACAAGTGTTTGCTTGAGGTATCCATTTCCAGTTGTTCTGCTTATATACCTAGAATTAAGTTTTGAATAACACATACACTGTTTTCCACAGTGACTAAACCATTTCCTGTCCCCACCAGCAACACATAGGACTTTGAGTCTGCATATTTTTACTAATACTTATTTTCTTAATTTTTTTTATTGTATCTATTCCAGTGGGTATGCAATGACATCATCTTAGGCTTCTGATTTGTATTTCCTTATCTGGTGAGGTTGGGCATCCTTCATGTGTTCTCTGGACATTTATAGCTTTTCTTAGAGAAGTGCCTAGCTTTTCATCTGATTGTCTGTCTTCTGCTGTTGAACTCACTGATGCTTCAGATGAGCTCCGCATTAGGCAGCCAAAAGATTCAGGAGGAGTCAGAAAACACTCCCATAGAAATGAATCAACGGTGCGCTGCAGGCTGAGCAGACTGCACGTTGAGTTTCAGGTGATCGTTCCAGGATAAAGCTAGAACAATTCAGTCATTGGCCCAGCTGGGGAGGCACACTGTTCTCGTGTGCTCACTTTGCTGTGACTCCCCGTAATGAAGGTTCCCCCGTCTTTGTTACGAAGTGAGCCAAGTGCCACACCTGCTCTGTTGTTTCACTAAGGTTTGAAAAAGAGCTTCACATTTCTTGACAACTTTTCTATGCCATCCCTTCCTACCCACAAGATGTCTTGCATAATGAGCTACCCGGGGGCAGGGGCAACTGTGAAGTTTCTCTGTTTGACTCTCTAAGAAATAATTGGAGATGTCTTATGCATTATCTTTGCTTTCTTTTCAGAGATTTATGGAGAACAGCAGCATAATTGCTTGCTATAATGAACTGATTCAAATAGAACACGGGGAAGTTCGCTCACAGTTCAAATTACGGTATGTAGCAAATTAAGACAGCACATGAGGTTAACGATGCTTTAGAAAGTCTTAACTGTCAACAGGCCGAAGTTCACAGATTCATGACTGATGGCTGGGATTTTTGAGGTTGTTAGATCACCAGCCAACAGCAGTCCATTAACTGAAGTCCCTAAATATAATGAGATAGGTCAAAAGCATGTCTTTTTTTGATAGTATCTTCCATTACTTGTGGCAGTTTTAAAATCATAACTTAGGAAATCCTGCTCAATGTTTGTATAATTATATTGAGATCAAGAACAGAGTTTTAAAAGTTAATTTTAAACTTCCGACTTCCAACTTCATCAATTCCTAGTTGAGCCGTTATAGTCAGGGAAGGTGATATATACATGTATTAGATAGCTGCCCTAACAGCTATGCAGCAAGCTTCAAGAAGTCTGCTTGTAGCCTTAATATGTGTGGCATAAGTTTAGGACTCTTGGTAGGTATGCGGTGCTTTAAGAGCTGGATTCTTGCTGACTCTCCATCCTGTGAGAGGTTCTCTCCATGCCATCTTCTTAAAGGTACTCTTGGAATATCAGGGTCCTGGCACCCGCCTAGATCAGCTCAGGCTCTGCTCTGGCTTGCTCTTAAACACTTGTTTTCTTCAACCTGGCCTCTTCAAGCCAGAGAACATGAGCTACGGGAGGCTCCTCCATACCCTTGGCCCCATGAAAAGATCAGTTTCTAGGGGCTCCTGGCATCCCTCAGGGAAGTCCCTGCATGGCTTTACTCTCTAGCCAATTAAGAGCTACTTTGCCATACCTCGTGCCTGGCACAAAGACCAAGAGAGGATCTCCCTATCATAATTACACTTTTAACCACCGTTGCTTATTATATCCAAATATGATGGAGTAATTTGAAAGCTAGTTTTCTTCCATCCCTAGAAAGCAGGATGATTGGCATAGACCCACAGAAACAGGTCGCCCAGGTCTGGGTAGTGGCTTTGGGTGATTATAGTGGTGTAGGAAATATAAGCGGTCACTCTCTTAGATAGGAATGCAGTGGCTTTTGGCTTTTGTTTGTGTATGTGTTTGTTTTTAGAATGGTGATGTTGCCCCAAGCTGAGTTTACTCTCTTGGGCCCCCAATGAGAGCAGAAGCAAATGACTCCAATAAGTTGTCCTGACATTCATGTGTGTCACCCCATGGGTGTGCAACACACATACACACATACCACAAAGTAATAATAAATAAATATTTTTAAAGGTAAAGTATGCCAGACCAGTAGAGATTCTAATATTTGGGGGGATTTTGATAGTTCAAGGCCTTAAGGAATAGCACCCAAGACATTTGGAATGCTTAAACAAGTTAAATTCTTTGGTTTCTTTTTATCAGTATATTTGCTTCGGATAACTTTATATAAATTTTCTAAAAATACCACCTACTCTTTGCTCCTGTGATTTGTTCTTTTTAACAATGTATATTAAGTATATGTATTTCTTAGGAGCCTCTGTTGATTTTAATTGAGAGTAAAACAGCTTAGTACTTTGATTTTTTCATGTTCTTACTATAAATAAAAAGAGAAAAAAGAGATTCCATTGTGGTCTGATCCTTTATTTCTTACAATAAAAGCAGTGGACCCGGACACTGAATCTCTGTGACCAGGAACTCCTCGGGCTATTTTAGATGATCAGTGCTCTGTATTCTTAGGTCACAGAACATATGACAGTCCCCGCTAGATTTTGTCCTGATTCAGATTCCGGCACTGGGGCTGCCCTCAGGGAGATTTAGGGTGCCTTGACCACGGCAAGCAGGATGCAGGCCTGCCTGGTAATCGTGCTACACATGCCAGCCCTGTCTGCACGTCCCTGTGCTGCTGAGACCTTCGTGGTTCATAGTATGGAAGCTCACACGTTCTCATCACAGTGTTGCTGCAAGTTTCTCGTCTTCCAATGCTGTGAGCACTACCACTTCGTATCCCCTCTCTACCAGGAACTGATTGGAAGAGTTGGATCTATTGCTGGGCTCATAGTGGAAGGCTCAGGCTCTTCACTGTAAATCAGAGACCCAGGAAGCGGGGCTTGCCTCACGCACAGCTGTTCTTTGCCTCTCCACCTGCTGATATGTTAGTTTCTAGCCCTTCCCTCAGCCTTCTTGAGTGCACCCCCTTTTGGGGGTTGGGAGTACATGCATATTACGTGAATCTCTCTGAGCCTACAAAATTTGGACCCATCATCCAGAGGAGAGTGACTCAGACAAGGAGACAACCTTGCTCCAGTTCCTTAGGGTGTTCAAGGGCATATAGAGCATCTACCTGCACCCCAAGGCAGATGAGCAGCTATGTCATTTGTTAAAGACTGGGAAATGAGCTCTTTATTATACAATGCCAGAATAATTATAGTCTAATTATGTAATACTTTCCCCTACAATTCTGCCCCCAGCTGTCGCTAAATATGTAGCATGACTCTCACTCTTCAAGGACACAGTCTGTACTGTGGGATGCTGCCAGTATTAAAGGTGGACACACACTTCAGGCCAGGGCTTTGTGAATGGTGACTACCATCTACACTTTACAAGACGAATAAATCCCTTCTCATTCTTGCCACCACCCATGATTCCACTGAGTAGCAATCCCATGAGTCTCCTTGCCTGCTCTTTGGTCTTCCTGGCTAATTCTGAGACTCTGATTAGATGTGCACATATGTTCAGACTCTTCCTAAAAGCCATTGCTTTGCTCAGCCCCATCCTTGTTTAAGGTGATGCGTGTCTGTGCATATGTGCATGCCTGCGTGTGTGCATGTATGTGAATGAGGTATGTGTGTGCATGTGTGTGTGCATGTATATATATGCATGTGTATGAGGTGTGTGTTCGTGTGTGTGTGTGTGTGTGTGTGTGTGTGTGTGTGTGTGTGTTCTCTTTGGGTAGAACTCAGATGAAATACCTTTCTAAGATATACAGAACAGCACATGTGGATCCCAGCCACAGTTGACAAGAAGACACTGAGAACCAGGAATTCGTTCCTTGTGATCCCGACTGCCTACCACTCTGGTGGTAGTGCTAGAGCACAGTCAGGGACCCAGCATTTGCACTGTGCACTTTGCCCCCACTGGGCCACTATGTTGTTTATGGATGTGGTCTGGACCCCACAACAGTCACCTGAACCTTTGAAACCCTTTGGCAGGCACAGAATAAATGATTGCACTACCCATTATCTTTCCCTCTCTTCTGTTTCTTTTTTCCCTCACGGTTTTCTAACCTCTACCCTTAAAGATTAAAAAATAAGGACATCTGAGTTGCAGGTCATAGTTTCCAAGAACAAAAATTAACAAGGCCACAGTGTTTTTCTGCCTGAGAAGTATGAATAATTAATACACTCGATTAGGTTCCCTGGTTCTAGGAACATGACTCAAATTGATTGCCCCAGTTTGCTGCTGGTTTATTTAAATAGAGTCATCTACCCAAAAATAAACATCACAGCTGGTCAGGCATGGCATGGTAGGGACAGGAAGGGGCAATGCTGTGTCATTCCTGTCCCTACCAGTGTTCCCTCATGTCACTGCATAGGGATTTGATCTGTCTTTGGGGCATTCTCTCTGAAGAGTTTACGTTTGATAGATGAGTATGGGCCTAAGGTTCTGTATCTCTGGGACTTATTTAAGAACCGCCTTATGTGCAGACAAAATGATTGTGTCTGAAACACCAGGTTGCACGTTTAGTTGAAATGTACATGTACTTTACAGAAAACCAGACGTCAGAGAGGAGTCTGTCAAAATGTGTTCAGCAGAACATAATTACCCGGCTCTCAAAGTTGACAAGTCAGCCTATCTGGCGTTTATGTCTCCACCCTTCCCACCTGGAATTGCTTTCCTGTGGAGCTGAGTGCAGTCCAAACCAGGTGTCTGGAAAACACTTTTGACAAACCTGGCTCTTGCTTGCCTCTCAAGGGGCAGTACAGTGATGGCAGTGGTAACAGTCTTAGGATCCTTTGTAGTGTTTTTGCTGACTTGATAGAACATGTTTGCACACAGTAATGGCGGCTAGACAGTACACAGAACAAATTAGTGGGGGTGGGGCAATTGGATGAAGAAATGGCCTGAAGGGCTCAGAACTGTCAGTGGCATCGAGCTAGTCAGGCTCTCTGCCCTGCTGAGCAGAGCATGGATGCTTTCATACCCGTATGCAGATAGCCTCATGTCTGCAGCCATGGGAACAGGCATCAGTCATCCTTCAGCACACTGAGGTCCTTCCCGTCTGCAGGCTGGTTAGCTTGCTGTCACTGAAACAGACTCGAGGAAGAAGATAGCTTGTGATGAGATTTTTTTTCCCCTCACTAAAGGCTTAGCGAACAAAGCACCATGACTCTGTGACCTTACAACTAATGTCACCTACCACAGCCAGGAGTCTTCCATGTGTGCTCCCGGAGCACTTTGAGAGATGCCTGCATACGCCATCTGTCGTCCCGACCATTACAAACGTCCACGGAACATATATTCTTATAATTGTTCTCGAGATGGGCAAACAAGGGCAAGCAGAGGCCAGAAGCAGCATGGGATCCTGCAGCTAGAAAAATACAGTCCAAGTTTACCCGGTACTCTGCTGTTCTCCTAACAAATGGGTCAAAATGACAGCAAATTGTAATCCCTTTTATGTGGAAAAAAATAGCAGTGAAGGATCTGCCCCACAAGAAGAAATATCCATTCCATAAGCCAACATTTTCCTGTCTTTTTATTTCTCTCTTTGCCCTGTGTAAGAAAGCCTTCCCTGGTACTCTTTTCAATACCAGGGTTCCAGTCACTATGTTGCTGTGCTGGATAGGTCAGAACTTAATGTATTTGGAGTTGTTTTCTGTTGGGAAATTAGTTTAAATCAAAACCACAATTGGACTATATTCATATTCCTCAGGTGCAAAGAGGAAGTCAGCCAGAAAGGAGCTAGCTGTATGGAAAGCTATCCGGGGCAAAGAACTGGACAATGGGTGGGGTCTACCTGCCACTCCTATCTGTCTTCATGCCTGTGGGTGTGGTTATAGGCTAAGTGGCATTGCAAACTTGAGAAAAGGAAAACAAATATGTCTCTGCATGTTACAAAAGGCCAGAATATATCTCATGGTCAATTTGGGCCACACTGGGTTCTCCTAATTGATGGGCACTTGACCTTTCGCCATGACCACGGCCATGACCACGCCCTTACTACAACACTGCACATTGGATTGAAATATCAAAACAAGGGGGTACCAACAGTCAGATCGTAACAATAACGAGTGCACACTGTTGGTGACTCCGGGGTCTGTCTATGTTGCTGAATTAACAACGTTCAAGCAATGTTTGTATAGAACTAACACTAATCTTGTGCATCTTTCAGGGCCTGTAATTCAGTGTTTACAGCGTTAGACCACTGTCACGAAGCCATAGAAATAACAAGTGATGACCATGTGATTCAGGTATGGGAAGAAGCACTTCGCATCCTTAACACTGACAAAGAGCCTTTCAGGTTCCACCCACCTCTGAATCTCAAATACTCTCCCATAATTTTCTCATATTTGCACATTTTCTTGAAGAAAGGAAAATCAGTATGTAAGAAGATGACTGGCAAACTTAAGAATTAGTTATTCAAAAGAGAATAAAGGTTATTTGATGATTTATCACTTTTTAAACTGTATGTGTGTACACGTGTGTCTGGGTGCCTGTAGAATCTAGGAGAGGGTGTGATACCCTAGAGCTGCAGTTATGGGCAGTTATGAGCCATACAATGTAAGTACTGAGAACTGAACCCAGGTCCTCTTTTAAAAGCGACCAGTACTCTTGACCACTGTCTCTCTAGCCCCCATAGGTTAAACTTATTAATTTGGATCAGAACTTGTTACTTCTTGGGTAGAGGTGGGAGGGAATTTAGGCTGTCTGTAAAGATGGTGTTTATACAGAACTGTTGAGCAAGCTCGTAGGTGGTCACGGGATGTTAACTTGCAGTTGGTATTCTAATATAAAGCACTTAAAGACTAACGCCACCTATCTAAAGAAATGCATACCTAGAGAATCTTTCACCTGCCTCAGAGGGTACTTTGAAATGTACCTGGTCCCCAGAGTGGCACTGGCCTGACTGAAGCTGGTGTGCAGGGTCAATTGAGCAGCATCTGCTTTTATCAGTGGGGAAGGACACGCCAGCACACCATGGCCCCTGTGATATCAGCCTCCTTCTGAACCCTCTGATGTCCCCAGTGTGCACACAGATATCCCTTGTTTCTATTCCATATGAAGAATATCATGGGCTCACCACATCTTGTTCCTATCATGATCTCTTTCAAGGTTGTCTCAGCTCAGTTCAGTATCCTTGAAGGATGGGTTGATGAGGAAACAAAGACTTAGCAAAATGAGGAACTTGCACAAAGGCCCAGCAGTGAGCACTGAAATCAAAGTACTTCACCATATTTCTGCCTCCCAAGCCTTCCTGCGTGGCATTATTTGGGGCTATATTTTAGAATATGCTTAACTGACTCTTGATATGGAACTGAAAGATTCTGTACGTTGCCGACTATGTTTGTTCTTCCTGCTCACTGCTCCATATCCGAAACCACCCAGAAAGCTCACGTGCAGATGTGGCCCTTCAGTTCTGCTCCTGAGGCTGCTGGCATTTCATCTACCTACTTCACAGTGGATCCAGATCTGATGAGAAGTAGCCCCGCTCTCTCATGCCTTCCCCACACTGAACAGGGATGGATCTAGGCCTTCACCCTATGGCCATACTTTGTGGTTAGCAAACCTGAATCCCTGGGACAAGTAACATGACATCAACACCACACACACACACACACACACGCACACGCACACGCACACACGCACGCACGCACACACACACACACACACACACACAAATCTCTTCCATGAACATCAAGAAATGAATGTGAAGACCGTTGGTGGCCACAGAGTGGGGAGTCGCTATGCTGAAAGGGGAATCTGGATGCTGAAATACATTGTACCGGTGAGAGGAAGGAAGGGGAAGTGAGGCTGAGGATGCTATGTGCAGGGGACACTCCGATGACCCTCGTCTGGGTTTCAGGAGGACACATCAAGGACAGGAGATATTTTGCATATGCTATTGATTCCATTGGTAGCCCATGGGTTACTTGAGCAGACAGCCATGTGTCTGTGTGCACACATGATGCACTTAAACTATGGCAACAGCATCTTATCTATAAGCCTAGCTGTCCCTGCTGCCTCTGTGCCTCCAGCCACGTGCACCATCTACTTGCATCCTCTCTGAAAACACTTGCATGTACTTCCCGTGTGCTGGCATGTGGTTAGCATTTTATTCCCATTGATCTTAACACAACCTTGGGAGCTCGGTAGTGTTGTTGCACATGGAAAAGACAGATGTGCAGAGAAATGGAGGCATCTGCCAGTGGTTCTAAAGGTTTTGGGTTTGGTACATTGGCTCTCTTATATCTGTTATACCTCTGGATTCTGAGGTCCCAGGATCCTCAACAAAGAAAAGAGCCATAACTATAACTAAGATTTACAGGATGGGAAAGAGGAGCCCACAGTCAGACAATGAAGGAGACAGTTAACAAATGAGGAAAGTAATAAACAATTGAATGTGACCATGTGCTCCCTGGGTGTTGACTGAAATACTGTGTATCCAAACACAACTCTAGCCTTTGCGCCAGAAAATGTCAGTGTCCTATGAGAGAGAAAGACATATTTTGATTTCTATGTGATTCATTAGAATTCGTTTCACAGAAGTCCATGGGAGCCCTTAGGAATGGTACCAACACAAGCTGAGCAGTGGTCAAAGAAGGCTTCCTGGAGGAGGAGACACATTGCAATTGGTGGACCCTCTCCTCTTCAGCCATTCCCATAGTGCCTGAGAGCCAGAGATTCCTCCACATGTTTTAGCTCCTAGGGCTGATGTGTTCATAGAAGCTTTGCTCCCAAGGGAATATCATCCCGCCCCCCTGTTTCCCACCCCCCACTGTTCCTACATTACCCGCTTCCTGATGGATTACCCTAGCCAAGGGGAGAGTGGGAGCAGTTAGTGAGAACGTTTCTGAGACAGCAGATGGATGGGAACTTTGCCCAAAGAAACTGTTGACCCAGGTGCAGCGTGCTCACATCTGCCCCCACTTATTCTCTTGGCTATGGCTACTCATGTGACAACTGTGATCTTTAAAAAGAAACTGGAGGAGAACTGGAGCCTAGGGCCAGATAAGGCAGTAGCTCCAAATCCCAGAAGCCCTAGCAGAAGTTTGCAAAGAAAGCTCCGAGTGCACTGTGGGCATTCTCTGTCCTTGCCCGCCCTGCACCCAGCGCTGAAAGGGTGTGCCGGAGCCTACAGGCTAACTGCATTTATTGTTCACATTAGGTCAAAGTGCTCCCAGCTGTAGATTGATTAATAGATGGGAAAGTGGAGAGACGCTGCCTTGCACGGTGCCACTAACAAACCTGCAACCTGTCAACTAGTATGTGCTTGCTGGGATCCAATTCATGGCCTTACATGTGCAGGAGAAGCACTGTGACACAAAGCCACAACCCCAGTCCTCTTCCTATTTATGTTTGCCTATAAGGCGAACATATTCCCTTATTCCATGGGGTGGTAGACAGGGATGGAAGTCTGCAGATGCTGGAGCTATTAGCCGAGGGCTTCCTGCTTCATTGTCCTGAGGTTTCTTTGCGTTCTCACAGAGGATCAGGATGTCAAGTATAAACTGCAGTATGTGTGAGGGTACCACTCCTGCCAGATGAGGAAGGAGGAGACCCCAGTGCCCGCATTAGAGTGTTGTCATGGGAACCTTTGGCTCTGTATACCTGTATCCCCACAGCCTCCCAGTAGGGCACACTGATCTGTAACCCCTCCTGCTCACAGTATGTCAACCCTGCCTTTGAGAGGATGATGGGCTACCACAAAGGGGAGCTCCTGGGGAAGGAACTCGCTGACCTACCTAAGAGTGACAAGAACCGGGCAGACCTCCTGGACACCATCAACACGTGCATCAAGAAGGGCAAGGTGGGTGGAGCCAAGACACCCACCCACAGTCCTCCCTGGGCTCTCCCCATCCCTGATGCTTTCATCTTCCATCCTTAAGATTGAACTCACTAGTAACATCCTAATTCAGTGAAAGAACGTCCGTTTTTGCAAAAACGGGTTAATTTTTGATGCCAACAGGACGCCAAGGGAGCTAATTGTTTTGTGGAAGGCCACATACTCCTTTGCATGAATATACTCCAACCTATCCTTGCTATAATATTGCATCTCTGAGCAGGGTCCTAACCCAGATAGCTGCTTTGTGTTTTATTGGTTTATTGGCGTTTGAGAGGAGGGGCTAGAAAGACCTAATATCCACATGGATTGGTAGGCTCTGTTTCTTTAGTTAAATGTCTTCCTTCTGTCCTCTGTGCTCGTGGTTGTTGGATATTTGGGTAACACTTCTTCCCCAGCCGCTCCCCGCCCCCACACCCACACTTTCTGCTGCTTCTGGAGGAGATAAAGGCCAAGTGGAGGCAAGAGAGGAATCTCCTGGGCAGCCACTCTCCTCCCTCAGAGCTGGGCAACCTCTTGCTTCTTCTGAAAGCTCCTAACGCTTCTTCACATGGCTTGGCTTCCTCCTTCTCTTCTCTACTGTGTAGTGGTTAAACATCATCTCCACTGGAGAGAGCACGACTCGCAGAGAAAGCATAAATCTGGATTGTAAGAATGTCCAACTTACTTTTAAAACCAGACCTATTATGTTTGAACATGAAACAGGGATACTATACAAAATACTATATTTCCCCCCACCCCAGATAACCCAAGCACATGTGACCCCCCCAAGGAAACCCTCTTTAGCCATATCATATAGAAGAGCAGGAGGATATGGTTGCAGGGACCTCAGTTATCCACATCCTTCCAGAAGCTCCCTACCCTGAGGCTGCCTCTTTATTTCAGTCCGATTCCCGTGGTCCTGAGACTGCAGGGAACATAGTGGCCCTAGAGAAGCCATGGGCAGAGGGCCCCTAGAATCTTAGAAAGGTCAAGCACCTCAGGAAGGATTGAAGAACTACACAGTTATAAACAGATTCTCTGTTTCCCTGTGTGGGTAAGGTAGATGGACTCGCTGAGCCTCAGTTTACCCATCTGTAAGTTAAGAATGAGACTATCAGGCCCACTGGTTGTTGTGAGGATTTTGAGGCTGGCTACTGGACTCTGGTATGGTGGCAGCTCCAGCTGGTGGGTGCCAGGTGTCTTAGAATTCATTCGTGGCAGACAGCTTGGTAGTAGACATGCTGGCTCTGACATTTATATGAGTGACCATGATAGCATTGTAGTGGGTACAACTGTATAGCAGTTTCGTGACGTGTAATGAAACTCTGTGGGAAGTTTTGACTCAACCTGCAAAGACCCAGTGTGGGAGCAGCTGCGCTCTCAACTGAAGGATCTCAAGAGTTCTCTTTGTCCATGTAGGAGTGGCAGGGGGTTTACTATGCCAGACGGAAATCCGGGGACAGCATCCAACAGCACGTGAAGATCACCCCAGTGATTGGCCAAGGAGGGTGAGAGCAAACTCTTCCACTCTTTCTGCTGCAGATAAGGACTCAGGCCCCTGTGGGCGTTGTCTGGCACACTACAGTACCCTTGTAAGCCTTAGAACAGCACACACAATAGGGTTTGCCCTGTCTTATGTGGCCAGCAGCAATCTCCAGACACGGTCTCCCTCTGCCCTCACCCCTGTCTCCTATCCATGGTCTTTCATGGAATATCAATCCTAGTCCCCAATTCTCTACCCTGGTCATGCATGGTCCATTGTTCCCAATATTGCAGGTTGTGCTTCTCCTTGGCTAGTCATGCTGGCACTACTGGCTTCTGCCCTCGGGCCACAGGTTGCCAGCCTTCTTGACTCTGAGCTTAGACAAGGGCTCAGAGAGTCCTAGAGGCACCAGCCCACCATAGAAGGTGACACCTGACCAGAGAAACCTAGGGGCAGGGCATGAGAAATAAAACATAGGACTCCCTTTCCTTCTCTTAGTTGCATTCTAAGGGAAGTCTCAGAGTGCCAGCCATATGGGACCCCTAACTATATCTCACTGATGGGCCTCGCAGCCAGCATGAAGGTCAATACTGCCTGGTGGATTGATCCTGGAAGGGACACATGATATGTGACGTATTGGCAAAGAAAATAAGATGGGGGTTCCCTGGAACCAGAGAGCCCCTCCCACACATGGTTCTCAGGACCACCTAAGTTGATTTCAGATCTCCACGTGATTGCAAAGCCAGCCCATCCCGTCAGATCACCCATCTATTTGAAGGTTGTTTCCCTCCAAGTTTCCTTGGTGGATTGGCTTGAAACTGTTCTCCAGCCTCCCGAGAGGTCCAGCCTAGTGGTCCTTTTGTGACTCCTCTCTGGGTGACCTCTGAGAGTTGCAGGTTCTGATGGGCTCCTGAGCAAGGTTACCCACCATAGGGAGAAACGGCCTGCCCTTCCCACAGACTCTGCCTCGGGTCAGAGATCCCAGCAGTGGCCTTTGGAGAGCCACAGGAAGATGGTGGGTGCCTGAGACGGACATGGTGTCCTCATGGTCGCTCTTAGGAAAGGGGAGCTGAGTCCTGTTCTGTGTTTGACTAGAATCAGTGGGCAGCTGATGTGGAGGAGACATGCTACTGCCTGGTACTTTCTATCAGAATAAAATTTCCTGATTTGACAGATGAGGGAAAAAAGTCCTTTTATCCAGACATGATTTTGTGTGATTTTCCCTAATTGTAGGCAGCGAGCTCTCAGAGGCAATTCAGATTAAAAATAGGGACATTTTACTCTTTCTTGCTTGGGTGACATTCATATTATAAGATCCATCAGTATTTTCCCATGTTCTCTTCAGAGAATCCTCCAGGGTAAAGTGAACCAGGAAGAAGAAGAAGAAAGAGACAGAGATTAGAAAGGGGTGCCCCAGAGGCTTCTGGGTAGCCAGGCTTCCATAGTGTAAGTCAGAGCTGTACCCTCAGGATAAGATCTACCTTGAGCTTGCGTACACGGGGCTGTGTGCCTCTCCCACCACCCCCCATTTTCCTTGTGATAATGAGCAAGACCACAGGCTAAGTTCCTGGATTCATGACTTTTAAATCAGAGCACTTTTTCCTCTAACCAAGAAAACAAGAAACAAAAAAAAAAAAACAATCAACAACAAAAACAACAAATGCCATCCTTATGATGAGCCACAGTGCTCAACATAGGATGTTTAAGAGAAAAACAGCGACCAATAAAATCTCATCGCTTTCCGAATAAGTCTTCTGCTTTTCATGTAAGCAATGACATTTGTGTCAGCCGAATGAAAGCCGGCTTTCCTGTGGTGGCATGTCAGTCTCTGAAAATGGCAGGCCCATGAGGGTGGTGTGTCCACAGTAGCCAGGCTTCCACGGGGGTACGGGGCTTGTGATCACATTTGCGTGAGGAAGGCCCTGGAGCTCAGCATCGAGGAGACTTGTCCGTGTGCTGACCTGTTGCCTTCTTCTTCCGCCCAGCTCACTAATCACTGACTGTTTATGTTATTAGGAAAATTAGGCACTTTGTCTCCCTCAAGAAGCTGTGCTGTACCACTGACAGTAACAAGCAGGTACAGTATTCAGTGTCCTTTGCCGCTTCCTCAGCTTGCCCATGCGTCCTTCTCACCCCTGTTCTCCGCTTGTCTTTCTCCATATTTTCTTGTAATTGTTGACTAAAAAGGTGTGTGGGGAAACCTCTGACAGCTGCTTGGGGTTTGGTTTGGTTTGGTTTGGTTTTGGTTTTCGGTTCTCCACAAGCCTATCTTGCTTTGTTAGGGCTGTGTGCTCTGGTTCATGCTATATACCTCATGACTCTCTCCAGACTAAGATATTTTAAGGGAACATAAGATGCTTCCTCAAAACTAAAAAGAAAAGTCCCATTTCCCATCTTAATTTCTTAAACAAAAGGAAAGCACATACCCCTGCGAGCAGTCACGCCTCCAGCTAGCAGCCAAAATAAGAACCATTCCAAATTAGCACTGTGATTTTCTTTCCCCATACATCATGGAGTGCACGCTTTCTTTTGAATACTGTCTTCTGAAGTAGCAGAGTTTAGCAAGTTGGTAAATGTAAGAATGTTTTGAGGAGTTTTATAGTGTTACGGTAGTGTTTTGGGTACTTTTTTGTGTGATTTATAGTTTTACCATTTGCTCATGTAGCTTCCGTATCATACTTTACAATCCATGGAGTATGAAGTATGAAATAAATATGGCTATGAGCAAGCTACCTTGAGTGTGTTAAATATGACCCGTGGCTGTCAGAGAAGGAGCAGCGTCTTTTAGGAATTTCAAAGGCAAAATCCCATTCTTTTCTCACACAGTGGGGACCTGAGGGGGAGCACGATGTGTAGCCAGGTGAGGAGCTGAACTAGCAGCAAGATGGAAGCCCTCAGGGCTCCTCTGAGAGAGAATTCCAAACGGGCAGAGGGGCTGGGTGGAACGAGCTTCATGGAGCCCCAGGTGACAAAAGTATCTGTGGCCATACCTTGCTCATAAGATTGAGTCCAACCTAAAATGCTTCCTTCACCACTGAGAACCTAATCTAAGGTCAGGGAAGGATGTATTAATAACTCGTGCTGAGAGGAAAGACCTTGGAGACCTTGGAAAGGAAGAGAATAGGTCATAGGAACCAAACGTCATCAAGCAGTCTCACTGAGACATCCATACCAGGAGGAAGGATGAGGCTTGCATGAGAATCTAGGCCCCTTTATCCCCTTCCCCATAGTCATAGCTGTATGTGTGCTAAACTGCCCTCTGCTCTCTAGCAGTGTCACAGCCTCTGTATACCCAGCTGCCAGTACATAGTAGGTCTGGGGATATTGGTTAGCTTGTGGAAAGTAGAGTGTCTCAGTCCTGGCCTCCTGTGAACTCTGCCTGCTGCCCACGGGGAACGGGCAGGCCGTTAGCATAGGATGCCAGGACACGGAGGCCGCCTCTCCTCTGCAGCTCTAAATAGAAACCCCTTTGCTACCATGAATCAGTTGCTGTTCTGAGAAGAGCGAAAGCACAGAGCTTAGATCCCCTGAGCCACTGACGTCACCTAATGGTGCTGCACAGGCCTAAGAGACTCTTAGATTTTTTCCAATAATAAAGCGTCTTGTCCCTCTGACTGGCTACAGTTCTTTTCTTTCTCCCCAAAGAAGGCTGAAGCCATGGAGATTGCTCAGGGCTGGGGAGGGTTCTTGGAGCAGAGTGGCCTGTCTGCAGGCATTTGTTCTGAGCTTCTGCTCCTGGGGTCCAGCTCTGATGTCAGATTTAACCCGTGCGTGGGCTTGCATTTGAGCAGGGAATGGAGCTGTGTGCCAGAAAGTTCACGTCTGGTCGTGTTTGTCATCAGCGAAGATTCTTTCTCATCTGTAAGCTCTGAGCGATAAGCCAAAGTGTGTCTGCTGCCCACACCTGCTCCCCAGAGCTCCACCTAGTTCAGTATGGGCACCCAGAAGCCATGGGTCAGAGACAGGTAAACAGATTAAACAAAGTAGAATCCAGAGGGAGAGAAAACTGAAACTGTACAGGCTTCAAACCCCAGGCCTGAGGACTCTGGGGAAAGCATCTATTGGAGTGTGACCATGCTCTCTTCCCATGCCTTTACATGTACCAGAACAGAGCAACTACACAGAGGCCTCTGGCTCTACAAAGCCTCCATCATTTACTGTCTTACTCTCTACAGGAGATACTTGCCGACCTTGGTGGTAGAAGATATTTTTCTTTCCTGCATTTCCCACTTGCTTACGCCACCTACAGCCTAGGTTTCCCAGACTTACCCAGTCTGGACATCCTTTATCTTCATGCCACCACTGTCCTGTCTCAGAGCCTGTCAGAGTTGTTCTACTACCACATAGAGCATGTAAAATCCTAGGTCCCTTGATCCATTTGCCTTCTCACAAGGTCTGGCTCTAAATCAGAAAACGTATGTAGAACTGCAGGAATCCAGCCTGGTGCAGCCCTGGTCCAGTCAGACTCGAATAGAGAAAGGGATGCTAAAGACAACATCACCATGCCAGTTCCCTCTGAGCTGGCCTGGAGTCTGGCCTTAAGGCAGGGAGCCTGTTGAAAGCAGAGGGGCCTCTTCACTGCCATTCCTCCATGCCTGAGTGTTCTATTCCTCTTCTTGACTATGACAGTAGGGTGAACATGGCAATTCCCAAAGCCAATGTACTTTGAATCCAAGGGGGAGAGCGCATGTGGAGCCAGCATGCAGGAGGACAGGGTTACAGTGCACTGTTCATCAGGTTGCCTAGTCTTCTTGTGGAGGTGTGACACATGGAGCTATGGAGAAGCCACTGGGGAGGCGCCCATGTCTCCCCGTTCCATAGGAAGTGATTTTCTTAAAGAGTCAGAGAACATAGCTCTCTGGAGAGAGCCTCCCTTTCCACTGTGTATATTTGTGAGGAGAACAAAGAAGCCAGGCTTAGACAAAATATTCTGGTTAATCAACCATTTAAAGTAGCAGCTGTTAGAGGGCAGAAGGCAAATGCTCTAGCCCAATGTCACACAGTGCTTCACAGAGCTGGAAGGTGGGGACCCCACTTCCAGAACCCTCTCGATGCTCCCCCGAACCTCCCTTCATGTTTCCAATCACCTGACCTCTAAATGGAGAGCAGCTATTAGACTCAATGAGCTAGGCTACCTGGGCAGCTTCACTGTGCCTACTTTAGCCTGACACCAGCCTGGGCACTGACACTTGGGCATCACAGTATCAACACACTGAGGACATAGCTTCCTTGAGAACAGCAGGGACAGAAGTGAGAACTAATGTGGCCAAGCCCACTGTACTGGCTATTTTTGTGTCAACTTGACACAGCTGGAGTTATCACAGAGAAAGGAGCTTCAGGAAATGCCTCCATGAGATCCAACTGTAAGGCATTTTCTCAATTAGTGATCAAGGGGGAAAGGCCCCTTGTGGGTAGGACCATCCCTGGGCTGGTAGTCTTGGGTTCTATAAGAGACTAGGCTGAGCAAGCCAGGGGAGGCAAGCCAGTAAAGAACATCCCTCCATGGCTTCTGCATCAGCTCCTGCTTTCTGACCTGTTTGAGTTCCAGTCCTGACTTCCTTTGGTGATAAACAGCAGCATGGAAGTGTAAGCCGAATAAACCCTTTCCTCTTCAACTTGCTTCTTGGTCATGATGTTTGTGCAGAAATAGAAACCCTGACTAAGACACCCACCATAGTAAAACCTTACTTTAAGGTACAGATTTTTTTTTGAGGGGGAGGTGTTAGAATTGTGAAGTTGGAATGTCCCCCAGGGTGGGTCACAGTACCTTGTCTTGTTTGAAAGCGACTGGCCTAGGTCAGTGGCTTCAAGACTCAGGGGGCAGCAACTAGCTCTGGCTGATGGCTAACCGAACACTGGTCCTGCCAAAGAGATTCCATGTTGAGCTTGGCCCATATATAAAAGCATCATGCCTCTCGTGGCATTACAAACAGTATCAGCTGACGCTTCAAGGTGCACATCCGAGTGTGACTCCTTACAGTTGAAGAGAGAGGCTACCGAAACTCCAACTCCAGTGGCCTCTGAGAGTGGCCACTCCTTTTAGAGTGTGCTTTCTGTCTCTGACACGCTACAAGGCAGTTAGGATGAATGTGTCTTACAGCAGGTGTCCTGAAATATTTATTGATACACTTGGGAAAGCCACTAAATCAACAAAGCTATCCACATTTTTTATTCATTTAGCTTTCTTATATATTTATATGAAACTATTTAAGGAAAGGCCTTTAATATTGGAAAACCACATTTTGAACAGGCAGTCCCTGAGCACTGAATGGAGCCTCTCCTAGCCAGGGGTGCTGAGAACACAAGGCACAGAATGTATGACAGGGAAGGAGGACACAGAAGGAACACTGGTGGTATTGTGGTAACTCCTGGTAGGATTGTGTGTCCGGAAGGTCTTGACTCTAAGGAGAAACATTTGTAGTCTGGAAATGGTGGTGGTGTCTGATAAAGCTGGTTGTGACAGGCTTCATGAGACTCAGAAGTCTGATAGTGCTGCACCAGATGAAGGGAGGGTTAACTGAAGACACAGGGGAGCCCACACTGACCGCAGCAGTGGGAGCCACTGCCCAGGTAATAATAGACTGGCAATGAAGCTCAGGCCTCCCAGCTGGCAAGGCAGCAATAATGGGGCTCCTTTGTCCTCTCTGCTCTTTCTTCACGTCCTCTGTGCCACAGCACTGCAAGGCACTTAGCCAGTAGTGCTAAGATGAGGGAAGGAGAAGGAGCTGTGAGTCTGAGCTGGAAATTGGGTTTGCCTCTGTGGGGATCCCAGCATGCCTTTCCAGAGGAAAGCCATACACCAGCAGGGACGCTCCTTAGAAGTGAGCCGTGGTAATGGGTGGAGGCTGAAGCACAGGGAAATATGTGGGGATTTAAGGAAGATGAGGCAGGTTGGGAGTGGGAGGGAAATAGATGGAAATGATCAGATTATTCATTCATCATAAAAGTTAATCTTCTCTGTTTATCTCTAATGTGTTTGAGATAGTAAGATTTCAAGGGGAGGAACTCAAGGGACGAGACTGTGGTGGCGTTTGGTGAGATCGGTTTTTGCTCTGAAATCTCCCTTAAATTTTAAGGCTGCCCTCTTTTATATGGTGGGTGTCATTTGGATCATTATGCATATCTACTCATTCCCTTGACCCGATATTTTAAGATTCAAAGTTGGTCTTCTATTGAGAAATGATTTTAATACAGATTTAAACACAGGCATTTATAGAAGGGGAGGGGAGAGGGAAGTGGGGGACAGAGACAGAGAGCCCAACTGACCCCCAAGGTCAGGACCCCTGCTGGCTTCTCAGAGCAGTGGCTGAGATGGGAAAGTCTGAGAGTTCTGCTTCCTCATTTTTTAATTAACATATGTCATATAACAGAGCAGAGCTAGTGGGCCACCCGCCAGAGTGTGTCCACTTCACAGTAAGGACCTGATAAGGTCTGGATATGTTGAGTCACTTCTTAATGTAAATGAAAATAACATCTAGCATTCAAACTGAAGCTTCACTCATCAGTTTCAACTGTCATCTGATCACATTACACACCAGGAAAGACAACAACAACAACAACAACAGCAATAACAACTAGAGCATTTTGTAAGAGTCAGTTGCTATAATTTACAGTAGAATTTACAAAAGGAGCGTTTTAAATGTCAGAGTATTTAGAAGAGACATATTACGTGCAGCTTTTCAATCAGGACCTGGGGAATTTATAACTGCACAGGTCAGATCTGTCACTGTGGTGAAAGGCCACTGCAGACCAGGTGCCAATCAATGCCAAGGGTGTTTCATTGTTGCTTTTAAAAACCAGTCAGGTCTTGGCCAGAGTTTATTGACTTCTACTTCATACCAGTAAAATTATGATAGACTTAGCCATAGACACCTGCGCTTTGCAGAGAGCCTGTGGGCAAGCATTTTCCTGCAGGCCACTATCATCCTCCTCCTGTAAGTGTCTGGTCCCCTTTGTGAAGGCACTATTAGTCTCCAGGACATCCAGGAGGCAACCAGTGCATGGGTAAGAGGGCTACACTTGCCTATCTGCTCTGTCATGGCAGGTGACAGGTCCCTGTGTCCCCATCTCTTCTGTGACTAGACTCACTTGAGTCCATTAACAAGGCATTTGGGAAAACTTGTGCCTACCTTCCTCTACCCTCACTCCTGTACCCTGCCAGTGCTTGGCTGTCACCTTCCTGTCATCTTCATCATAGCCCTGTGAGGGTGCTGTTATCATTTCTGACAGACAAGGAAACTGAGGCTTGGAGCAGCTAAGAAACACATCCCGGTGTCCTGTGGGGTATCAGTGACAGAGTCAGGATTCAATAGCAAAGTGGTCAGAAGCATGGCTGCTTCAGAAGCAGGCTACACATGCCTGGCTGGGGCCTTCCTGGGTTACCCTGGCTGGGAAGCAGGGGATGACATCATGAAGAGGTGTTGACTGAGGAAAAGCTTTGAAGTATGGTTGAAATGTGTCTTTGTGGGGAGGGATGTCCCCTGCAGATACCACAAAGTAACATCTTTCAAGAGAAGAAAGCATGACCAGGCATGGCTTGATCCCTTGCTGACTGAGAGTAGGGAAATAAGTATTGTGAGTGTCCTTGGGGGCTCAGCCAAGCCACACTTTGCCTTTGCCAGCTTCTCTCCATGCCCTGCTCAAGGGGCTTCACAGTCATGAGCATCATCTCTGGATGCTGGAACTGAAGTATATCACTGTGTAGACAGGGCCCTAGCTCTGTGCTGTGCCTAAGAGAAGGTTGCTGCTGCGCAGTGTGGAGATGTGGAAGCCCAAGGGAGGAAGTTACTGAACGAATTTTCCCCAGTGGGCTCTCTAAGGCAGTGGATCTCAACCTGTGGGTCACCACCCCTTTGGGAAAAACCTGCCTCCGAATATATTTGCATTATGATTCATAACAGGAGCAGAGTTGTAATTATGAAGTAGCAACAAAAATAATTTTGTGGTTGGTGTCACCACAATATGAGGAACTGTATTAAAGGCTTGCAGCATTAGGGAGGTTGAGAGCCACTGCTCTAAGGGAAAACGAGGGCCTTGGAGCAAGCTCACTCCAGGTATACTCAGGCATATACTACCCTATGTTGAACACCGTCATTGCTGACTATAGCATTTCAGAGTTCATTCTGTAATGAGTGACTTTTTTGTTGCTGTGACCAGATGGATATCTGACAAGAAGCAATGGAGGAAGGGGGTATTTTGGCTCACAGTTTGAAGAGATACAGTCCCCCTGGAAGGACAGGCAGGAGTGTGAGCCAGTAATCTCACACTGTGGCAGAACAGGAAGAAGAGACAAGTGTGCTGGGTGTCTACGTGCCCTACCCACCTCCGATGGTTCACTTCCTCCAGGGAGGGGGAGGCTCCCCACCCCACAAGGTTCCGCAATCCTCCAAAACTCTGTCATCAGTTGAGGACCAAGAGTTTACACACATGAAGTCCTGGGAGACAGTTAACCTTCAAATCACAACACATTCCCATCATACTTCAGCAATGTGTAGCCAACACACACCCGAAGCCCCACCAAGATGCTGCCTGCTCTTTTGCATAAACTGACTTTTGCCCCAACCGTAGTAAGGGCACATTCAATACTGAGGGTTATACCCAGGCTTCTGGCCCTCCCATACATACAACTCATTTCGATATGATGTCTAAAAGCAAACGTCCACAAAGTATACTCTCTCCTGGTGTCAGTCACAGGAAAGTGAATTTGGAGTGCTTTTCCTTTGATTTCCTCAGCTGCACTGGGGAAATCTCATGTCAGTCTCACATTCTGGTTGCCTAAGGCTAATTAGAGGAGCTGGGACTTGGGGCATGGCAGCACAAAGGACACCGAAGGAAACTGTGCACATACCTTCACTGTGATCAGTGTGTCCCTAAACCCAGAAACACCGTGGAAGGAGTAGGCTCTGTGGGGCTTTTCCCTACTATTTGTTTGTCAACAACAGCTGCCCATGGCCCCTGAGGCGTGACATGAGTGCTTGAGGGAAGGAGGGGAGAAGTAAGATCAGGCCCTGAGGCACCTTTCCTCCCATGGACCAGACCTAAGGCATTGAGAAAAGAAACCATGGTGGAACCAAGATTCCAGCTGCTAATGGATGCGGGGACCATGACAACCGTTAAAGGGCTTTAGGGCCTCATTTGTAGAGCATTGGCTCAGGGAGGTACCAGGGCAGACAAAGGCAACCGCATGTGGCCAGCATGTCCCTAATGTGATTCTTGGCCTTAGCTGCATTTTGCAATTACCTAGAGAATTGAGAACAAGAACAAGTTAATGACGCCTATGTCCCAGGGGCTCTGAGAGATGGTGTCTTGGAGCAGCCTGGACAAGACAGTCCCTGAGATTTCCCCAAGGGATTCCATTGTACCACCTGGGTGAGACCCCCAGGCTAAGAGGAACCTTGGCAAGATGTGATCAGGTGTGACCAGGTTATGTGACGTAGTGACGGGCAGGCCATAGTGATACAGCCTAGCTGAAAGATGGCTAGTTTCTTCTTCCCACAATGGGGAGTAGGCAATGAGGACTAGGGCCATGGTGTCACCATTTGTATCTCTCTCTCCTAGACCTTGGCATGAAAAATAACCCTGGGGTAAATGTTGCATCCAGGGGAAAACAATGTTGCAAAGTTCCCAAGAGCAGTTAGTTCCTGGGAGACAGGAGCCATGCATGTGTCATCCCTCAAGTCTCTGAGATGAAGCCAGCCTGGGTTCTTGGTCATTTATCCTTATAGCAGGCCAGCATGGGGAACCCGACCTGCTGTCCCAGCTGTACCTCTGCCCTTGTGAAGAAAAGGAACTGCTTGCACTTGGAACGCTGCTCTTCCCTAGGTCCAGACCCTAAAAGGTCTCTTTCTCCCATGCCTGACCTGACAGCACAGATGCCAAACCAAGCCATTCCTCATCTCCCTCCCAGCCTGCTTCAGCCGACAGGTGTTTGGGTTTTTCATTTCTTTTCACCGTTAATGTTTCATAGTTGTGATAGATTGCAGGGGAGGAAACGGCACGAGTGGGATTTATTTAGTTTGCTGTTTAATTTAAATTTGACAAATTCACCCATCACCCTTTAGGACATTAAAACTATTGGGTTTTTTTCAAATTATCTTTAATAAATCATTTGTTAGTGGGGCTACAGAGCCGAAACTCCAAATCTTATTTCTCTGCCTGTCACTGCTGGGCTCTAGGTGACAAACTGTCTGCCCTATTGTCTGCAGAAGCACAGAATTCTATGTACATAGTCATGTGGCACTTAATGAAATGACCCATCTGAGAGCTACACTGCCGACTGATTTTCTCATTGTGCAAATGCCATAGAGTGTACGTGTATAAACTGAGAGGGTCACACAGTCTTTGGGAACACAGTTGTATATAAATGGTCCAACGCTGACAAAATGTCATTGCCGTTGAGGGGTTGTACCCCGAAATGTCCCAACACTTTGCTGTGTAGGGATGGTGTGGGCTGCAGGGAGGAGCCCCAGGAATAGCAGTGTGGGCAGGCCTGAGCTGCAGGTGCCAACCCAGGCCAGTGTTCTGGTGAATGTCTGCATTCTTCCTGGTGGAGACTGGAGAGCAGAGGCACACAGCTGCAGCCTGCAAATCCTGCCTCCTGAACTCAGGAGCTCAATCCCACAGCACACTTTCCGGCTGACTCTGGAAATTCATTCAGCAGCCTGGAGAGTTTCTGGTTCTCCTGGGGTTCCTAAGGGCCCTGGGTAGCAGAGTTCGGATGAGGCATGGGAGTGGGCAGCTTTGCACGGCCATAATGGCCAACCCATCATTCTTGTTGCTGAACTGGCTACCATGATTGTTGGCTCCAGTGTAGAAGCTGGAGCCAGTGAGACTAGGGTACACTTTGTAAGGAACTTTGCTGGGAATCAGCCCAGCGCTGCCGGGTTCTATCTGGAGGGGCAGCAGTGGGTAGTGTGGGAGGTTTTCAGGGGTAAAACTTAGTTTTGTGAGGCAAACCGGTGCTTATTTTCTGTAATATTTACCTGCTGTTTAGCAGCAGGGATTAAGTAAAGAGGTTAATTGCTCTGCCTTTGTTCTTTTCTCTCAGGCCCCAGGCTGATCTGGCAAGAGGCGCAAAGTTCATTAACTCCTTCTGAGCCAGGAAAAGAAAATTATGCTGGCATAAAAAACACACTCACTCTGGATGAAAAAAAAGAGGCTCAAAACTTTATTCCAGAGAGAGAGAGAAAAAAAAGCTCTTCCCGTGATCCTTCTTAGGCTTTCTCGGGATCCTTGATCACATGGTTTTCCAAGCATCTTTACATTCCATAAGTTCATAGCAGGTTTAATTCAAGTCATAAATTAAATAAGGAGTTACAGCAGAGATGTTTACATGTGTTTCCATTAAGACTGGTGCCTGATTAAACATTATCTATAGATCCATGAGTTCATTATAAGTTTAAAGCAATAATTTTTGTTACAGGTCAGCATCATTTTGTCAAAAGTCAAACCATCTGCCTTGTGTCTGTCTCATTACTGTTGAAGTTTTATACAGATAAACTAGTCAATATTTTTTTTGTCCTTGCACCTACAATAAATTATCCATTCCCAGTTTATGACTTTTAGTTACTAGATAGTGGTCTCACAGCTAACCCAGAAGGAATGTTTTTCCTGATCATAAATTTGTTCCAAGTCTGCTTTCTATCCTAGTGCAATTAGCCTGTGACATATGAAGGTTAACAATGCTCTAATTGCAGCTCAAAATGACTAGTATGAATTTAGGAATTCTATTGAATATCATTAGGAATTATGAAATCAGCAATTTGTCTACATAGCATTGTTATAAAAGAGTACATCTTTGTTGATGTGCAGAAAATCTGCCCGAAATGGTGGGCTAGTACCCATGAATTATTAGGCTATTTAACAATGATGGGAAAGGCATAGCAATAACAAGAAGCAATCCTGGGATGAAGTCTCTTGGGGCCTTGCCTCAAAGCTCACCCATCACAGGCCATGCAAGATGGTGGGCCAGCTCCAGAAAAGCCCACTTGCTTTCCTCAGTCTTGCTTAAATGGCTTCTGACAGAACTTCAGGTATGGAAGTCACTTCGATTCCTGGGTAATTTGACTTTTAACACTGCCTTCAGTAGCAGCATTTTCAGATGGAAATGTGGCTCCTTGTTTGGACTCTGGCACCTCCATGTCTCTGCCAAAAGAATCCGTGTTTTCTCCACAACTCTTGAGCTAGAGCAGTGCTTCTCAGCCTTCCTCATGCGACCCTTTAATAAAGTTCCCCATGTTGTGGTGACCCCTAACCATAAAATGATTTCATTGCTACTTCAATTTTGCTACTGTTATGAATTACAATGTAAATATCTGATATGCAAGGTATTTTGATAAGTGGCCCCAAAGGGGGTCTTGGCTCACGTATTGAGAACCACTGACCTAAAATGAAGGTTCACCTCTTGCCTGGGGTACCCCACTCCCATTCAGTGTCACCTCTTCAACTTGACACTTAGACCATTTGCTTTTTTTCTTTAAAGGTTAAGATGGCCCCTGTGGCCTCTGAGGTCTGTCCAGGTGTCTTGAGCCCAGCATATGGCCCCCTGGCCCTCCTGTGACACAGTTTCCTATTCCCTCTCTCCAGAGCCTCTACTCCAACAGGTCGATCCCTGTTAGTCTCAGGCCCAGATTCCCCTACCTGTATTCAAATCGAGATAAGAGGAACACTTGCTTCCATGCCCGGGTTTTGTTTAGTTCCAGTACTAGAACATGGATGGAGAGAATGACTTAGTTTCCCCTATGAAATATCTGCTTTACAGTGAATGCCTGTCTTTGGGGGGGCCCAAACATATAAGGGAATCACCACATTGTAAGTATGCTTCTGCATAGCCCCTGTCAATGTGAACCCCTGAGTGACCCAACCTCTCACAAGACCAAGCACATCACTGGCAGGCTAAAATGCCCCCGTTGATCTCTGCCCCTCATCTGTCTGGCTTCCCGTCCACCCGAGCATAAATTAGTTTTGTTAAGAATTTCATCTATTATGTAGAGCATTTTTGGTTTGTTTTTAAGACCTATTTTTTTTTTTTTTTTTTTTTTTGGTGCACAGGTTCCATAGTTTTTAGTCACTGCATAGTATTCTTTTGGGTGAATACATGGTAGTTGTTTATCTGTTGTTTTATTGGTGGGCACCTGAACTATATTTGTTCTTGGGCTATTGTGAATAAACCTACTATGAACATTCTTCTACATGCTCTATTGTAAATAATTTCATTTCCTTTAGGAACAGTAGGAGACTCACTGGGTCACAGATTAGGTGTATGTCTGCTTTGTCAGCAGCTGCTAATTCTCTCCCCCAGGAAATCCTATCATTTGATAACCCCCAAAACAGTGAGCAGGAGAGGCCATGCACACGTATGTCAAGGGTCAGTATGGCTGCAAGGGATTTTAGCCATTCAGGAGATGTGTAGGTTTTAGTATGTAAGTCTGTCTCTGTAGAGTCCCCGATGATGTGCACACATTGATGACTAATGGCTGAGAAGTTTTCCATGTGTTGTAAAGTGTCAATTGAAGGCCTTTGGCATTTCTATTGGGTTATCTTTATTATTGAGTTGAACTACATTACACATCAATCCACTGCCAGATATGTTTGTGTTTTCCTCTATTCTTTCTTTAATTCATTTAAAATTCTTTTGAGGAACAGTTTTCTAAAGACTTATTAAATGTATGAGTGTTCTATCTGCACATACACCTGCATGCCAGAAGAGGGCATCAGATCACATTACTGATGGTTGTGAGCCACCATGTGGTTGCTGGGAATTGAATTCAGGACCTCTGGAAAGGCAACCAGTGCTTTTAACTGCTGAGACATCTCTCCAGCCCAATAAACAGTTTTTAACTTTATTATGTCAATGTTTGACAAGTACCACTTTCTTTGGTTTATATTTACATTTAATTATACATTGCGTCTATAATTACTTTCATGGTGTCACATGAGATAAGCTTAATATCTGCCTATAAAGATATCTGATTATTGAAGCTCAAGCATTTATTGGAAGTATTTTCCTCACTGAGTTACTTTGACATCTTTAGCAAATAATTGCATAATGCATTCCGCCTCTAGACTCTTCCACTGTACTGCTCAATTTGTGAATCTATGCACCAACTACATACTTTCTTAACTATTGCAAGATCCAAAGTCATGTGTTATAAGTTCTTCCACTGGCTTGGTTTCCTGTGTTCTTTGTATTTCTATATACATTTTAGAATTATATTAACAATCTTTACCTTACCCCCACCCCCAAGCATGTATTGAAGCTGTAGAACAGTTAGAAAACAAAGCAATATTAAGCAGTATTGAGTCTTCCAGTCTATGAGCTGGGTCATAGTTCTCCATTTCTTTTGAGTTTTGCCTTCTCTCTAAAATGACTGCTTTGTGTACATCCCAGAAATGTAGCTATGTTTTTTGTGAGCCTCCAAGGCTACCCATTTGTTTTATGGTCCATTTGAAAGAATCAGAATCCATGGCAGTGGCACTGTTTTATTACAGTGAGTAGGTCGGGAAGGGAACGATAGCACAGGTGAAGTTAGGAGCAATCCTGGCCATCCTCTCCTCATTCCTCTCTTCTCCAACAATGGAAAGAAACAAGTATTCAGTGTCGTGAAGGGACTCAATTTCTTGTTTTCTTTCAGTTCAAAATATTTTATAATTTCCTTTTAATTTCTTCTTTGGTCCATGAGCTACTTAGAAGTTTTGATTGGGGTTTGAAATGTTTTCTAGATATTATTTTCTCGACAATTTCTAATTTATTTCCATTTAGTGTCAGAGAACATGCTTTGTATTGTTTTAATCCACTTAAGATGTATTGGAATCTTTTTCTTTGGGCCAAAAAAGGTTTTTTCTAGTCAGTATTTTGAAAGAAACTCATTTGAAAAGGCTATGTTCTTTTGTTATGTAGAATATTTTATCAATCTCAATTAGATCAAAGTGATTACCATATTCTTCATATTACCTATTTTTTTTTTGCTGATTCTTTTCTAATTCTAACAAATGATAAAAGAGGAACGTTAAGATATTGTCTATTTCTTCATATAATTCCTGTAGTTGTTGTTTGATATATTTTGAGGCTTTGTTTCTAAGGGCTTCATTTATGATCACCACATTTATTATGGTTATATATTTCTGATTAATTATTTTATCATTGTAAATGTTATTCTTAATATCTAGTGGTACTTTATCTTATAATCCACTTTATTTGATATTAAACCAGCCACTCTAGTAATCTTCAGCATATTTGTTTACATCACCTTTTCCATCCCTATACTTTCAAAGCATGCTGGATTCTGATGTTTTATCAGTTCTGATAGGTCTCTGCATTTTAACTGGAGTCTTTGGCCATTCACATTTAATGTACTTATCAGTGTAGTCAGGAACAAGTCTGCCATTTTACTATTTTTTTATATTCTTCTTCTGTTTGTACTTTTCTATTCCTTTATATAGATTTTATTTTACATTAGTTGAACAATTTTTAAAATGGCATTCTTTAGTCTTTTGGATTTTTGGTTACATCTGTTATTTTTAGTAATGCAGATATTAAGAATTACCTAGGATTATCATAACTTCTAGCAGTGTTCTTAATAGTCTAAGCAGATCATGTGGAACACAAAGCCTTTGTGTTATAAGACCTCATTGTTGCCTATATACCTATCCATTAATATATATGTATAAATATACATATGTATATATATACACATATATATGCATATATATTAAACTTCACCAGACAATGTAATTACTGTTTCCTTAAACATACATGTTTTACATAAGTTAACAGAAAAATGTCAAGTGCTATTTCTGACCACTGAAGATTGGGGAAGCAGCATTCTGTACAGTTGCTCTGTTCTTCCCGCTCTCTGGCTAGTTTTGTGCATGTGAGCAAATGCTGTAACCATTCAGCCTTGGCCTCCTCCCTCCGTGACATGTCAGTAGGATCACAAGCTGCCTGGAGGTGTCACGTGCCATATACTCTCACACATATTCTCTCCACTCTGGGGTCTCTAATTCTTGAGAAGTTGCATAGTAGTGTGACATTTTAGACATTAAAGCTGTTACCAAAAGGCACAGCCAATCTTTCACAGCCAATCTTCAAGAAACACTGCCACATATGTGAGGATTAGATGCTGGGTCCCTCTGCTGGCAGTTTTGTTGTAGGGTGGTGAACAGTCCCCTGGATTTGTATTCACTGTCTTCTCTCTTGTGTAGAGTCAGAGTCCCTGCCTTGTCATGGGCATGTCATGGAGACCTCTAGTGATGAAGGCTCAATACACATAGCCCCAGTAAGCACTGTCAGAGCAGATAGGAGTCCCAGCCCAGTGGTCCCAAATAAAGTGGTACCTGGACAGTTATAACATGGAGTATGCCATTTCTGTTTTGGGGTGAGAATTCTGAATGGAATCCTCTGGCATATCTTCAGCACAGTAGCCCCCCTGTCTGCAAACCTGAAAAGTTCAGATTTAGAAATAGGAACATAGAGTCAGAATGCCACCTGATTGGGCTGGCTTCCATTTTGTCCCTGTCTCCCTCCTGTCATCCTGATCCTCCAAAGTCCAACAAGATTTTTGTTTATGCCTAGTGATGTGTTTGTAGAGAGTAGAAAATTATCTAGGTCACATGGGATCAACATCATATCTAGAAATTATAAATGATGCTTCATTCACATTCCCCTCCCCCTTTGGGGAGTGCTGTCTGACCCCTCGCATGCCTTCATTTCTAGTGGAACATTTCAAGAGCACATTCGATGAACTGTTAGCATGTCCAAGCATTCACTTACAGGGTAGGCCCTCTGACTGAGGAGGAACAAACGGCTGCAGGATTCCAAGGAGCAAATGGCTAAATGCGTGGTTCAGTTTTACCGAGCATCAAGATTGGGGCTCCTTCCAGTCCACTCTTGGTTCCTTGCCCATTGGGAGCCACATGTTCTCTGCCACCCCCAATGCAATGCCTAGCACAAAGTATATGCTCAACAAACCCTTCCTGAATGAGTGAACTCATAGGGTCAACACTTGGTTTTATCTCCTAGTTGACAGTAAATAGGACATAACCATCTTTTCTTCTTGAGCCCATTAAGGTTTTCTGAGTTAAATTAGAAGATGGGGGATAATTAGACATGCCTTTTGACTCTGGGAATGATTATTTACAAGATGTAAACAGGAATTCTTGGTGAAGGCTGTTGTCATGACCTCAGGTCACAGAATAACAAAATTGTCTTATGCTATTGGGCTCTCCTTCCTCACTTCTGGGCGCTGGCTCTGCCTGTTCACTGGCTATCCAGAAACCTGATTTATCAAGCACTGATCTGCAAATTCACTTCTAGCATGTGTTAATCAGAGTGAGATGTAGCCCTGGTACCATCAAGAAGTTTGGTGAGTCGTCTGTTGAGACCCCTATATCAGGGCTGAGAGAGCATTAGATCCTTGCAATCACCCCATTCTCTTGACCAAATCTAGCAGGCACGTGAGCTTATACTTTGTTTGCCAAAAGTCTCATTTGACATTGAGTATTATTTAGGAACAAAACATTAGGCAGAAAGAAATGTCTTACTAAGTCTGTTTGTTATACATAATTTCTTCTTGTCACTGAGCCAAGAAAGGACCTGGTAATAACAGCAGTAGGAATGGGAAGACCCCAAGTGTGCTGCTGTGTATATGCCCCTCAGGAAACCATCCCACCTGAGCTCAACTGTGAGCTTCAGGGGAAATGAAATCATAGGTGATACACGCTGTCACCGAATCCACATTCCTCAGAAACAGAATCCAGGTATGAAAGAGAAAGCCAGACAGGCTGACGTCAGCCTACCGTCCTGTGGGCCAGATCGAGGGCGCCTGGGATTGTTCAGAAATGAAGTTTCAGCTTCATCACTGGGTCAGAAAGGATGGAGTAGGACCTCTGCATCTGAGCTCACCTTTCAGGTACCTCACACATCCTGACTTATGCCAGCCTCAATTGTCTGAGTTAAAGAATAGCTGACTAGCTCCCTCTGGGTACATCTGTCTGTCTGGGAGGGTAGTTCCCACAGAGATGGGATCTGAGTCAGCAAACTGAGAGAGAAGGATTGATCCACACTGCAGTAGGTGAGCACCAGCCAAGGGAGTGGGGCCCCTGCAGAACTAGAAGGCAGAGAAGGTATTCTCCTGAGCAGTAGGTCCGTCCCCCTCCTCCTGGAAGGTGGTGTGGCAGATTCTTAGTGGTTTACACCCTGCACTGATACCGTTGACCCCTTTGCTTTCCTGCTTGCAGACAGCATCCTGTAGGATGCTCTGTGATGTATACATCAGGGTAGAGGTCCTCAGGTGTGGTTCTGCTTCCTCCAGTTTCTCCTTCTCAGGGTGTCCAGAGGCTGCTGCACATTGGGCTGGTAGGATGAGCTAAAGTCTGGAACAGGTAGGGCTCTGCAGTGGGAGACTAAGGTCTTCTCTGATGGTCTTCAGTGTTCTCTTAGACAATCTTAGTTTGTGCGCAATGGTGGGGCTGTATGCGTACACTTTATTGAGGTGGACCCAGGCTGTATATGGACTTTGGAGCGTGGGAAGGCGTTTTCAGGACACATGAAAATCACTGGTGGAGACTAAAGTTCTGTGAATGCCTCTTTAGTATGGAGAGGCATTCCAGAAATCTCAGGTACTTGTTAGGAGAAAAGGAAGTTTGTAGGTCTGCCAAGGATGGCTAGGTATAACCTTCCCCAGGCAGAGGGTTTGGGGAGCAGGAATCCTCAGCAAGATCAGAGAAGGGGAAGCCCTGCTGGTAAAGGGAGTCCTCCACTTTGCTCTAAGCTTAGAGGAGCTATCTGGTCATGATAGACTGGTACCTTAATTAGCAGGGTTTCTCCACACTGCCTCCTCCAGCATTTTATGTGACAATTAGCATAACAAAGCCCTGTGTCTCTCAGTGTATCCTGCTGCCCTTGTCCCCTGAATAACTGACTGATAGCTTAAGTGCTGTTGCTTACACCATGGGGAAGCAGAGGCGGCAAGAAGTTCCTTGGCCCCTCAGTTGTACAGCTACAAAGGGAGAGATCAAAGCAAAGTGAGGCTCCAGCTGAGGGGACAGCTCAGGGGGAAAACTCTTGCCTAGTATATTTAAGTTCCTGGGCTCTGTCCCCCAAACTGCAAACACAAACACCCAAAACCTATTATTTTTCTACTTTACCAGTGTATCTCAAATGCTAATGTGGAATGAACTACCCGGAGATAAGTCAGTCTGAGTCTGTAAGGCTGGAGAGAGGCTGTTGGTAGATGACAACACTGCTGGTATGCTGACCACACTCTGAACAATGATTGTGTCCCCTGTTACACAGGATAGCCAGGCTTGTAGCTCTACCTCACATGAGGCTCATAAAGCCTTGAACACTTTGGGCCCCCGTAAGCCAGTAAATTTGACTTAGGGACTTTTGGGTAGGGACAGTGTAGTACACATTTTGAATGAGCAAAGTACATATGTATATAATTGGGACTGGAGAAATGGCTGAGCCTTTACAACTGCTTACTGCTCTTCCAGAAGGCTGAGTTCAGTCCCTAGTGCCCACATCAGGTGGCTGACTCACGTAATGCCAGTGCTAAGAGGCTACACCCTCTTTTGGGTGCCCAGCACACCTGCACTTGCATAAGCAAGCCATCTGCATACATACATTTAAAATAAAAAGGGTTTAAAGATTTATTTATTTTATATATGTGAGTACAACTGTCATCTTCAGACACACCAGAAGAGGGCATCAGATCCAATTGCAAACAGCCTCTCTCCAGCCTTACAGACTCAGACTGACTTAATTATCTCCCAGTGGTTCATTCCACATTAGCATTTGAGATACACTGGTAAAGTAGAAAAATAATAGGTTTTGGGCGTTTGTGTTTGCAGTTTGGGGGACAGAGCCATCATGTGGTTGCTGGGAATTGAACTCGGGACCTCTGGAAGAACAGTCGGTGCTCTTAACCATTGAGCCATCATTCAAGCTCCTAAAGTAAATATTTTTTTTAAATGATGTCACTGAGACAAACCATGGAAAACATACCTCTGTAAAGACTCTTCCAAATGGATGCAGACTATAGCACCAATGGCCACTAGTCTGGCCGGTCAGGGACATTTGACAGAAGGACATTTACAGTATCTGGATATGTAGCTTGACATTGCAAGGGAAGTGATAGTTCCATTTTCCCCAGAAAATACTGGGCAGCAGGGGAGCGTAACCCTGTACTAGGCTGGCGTTTACCTGGGAAGACAGCGTGGGGTTTGTCTTTTGAACCTTGTGTCAACTTAAATATTCACATATCTGTTCACCCATGTCAGACGACTGCACACCGCTCTGACATGAGTAACATTTGAAATGTTGTTCAGATAAAAATGAAGAGATACTGTCATACTTCCTGTTAGGTTCACAGTTGATACTGCAGGGAGGAGGCCTGCCCTCTCATCCCCACCTACCCTCACCCCACTCCCACCCCACCCCCAGGATCTGCATCAGTGTATCCAAAGCACTCTGCCCTGGTGTTGTCAATTGCCCAGACGCCACAGCTCAGAATACATGAAAGTGAATGAGCTGTGGCCACAGGAGCTGGGCTCCTGGATGCTGATTGGGTGTCTTGTTCAGTGTCAGATACAAGGTTGCACTGGAGTAGGTTTTAAGAAGTGAATCTGCAAATGGGTTTGGAACTCAAGCAGACTGCAAAAAGACCTTTGATCTGTGCATCAGAGCCTTTTGTTTTTTTGAGAAAATATCCATCACAAGGTATTTTCACTGAAGAAAGATGATCAAAGATATCTACACGATGCCACCAACTGTCTTTTCCTTCCATGTACACAAAAGAGGGAGGGTCTCCGAGGCCTGGTTCCTGTTTGACCTCTGCACCCAGCACTCGAGCTTGGCTAATCAGAGTTCTGACACATCCATGCAAGTCCCCAGGTTGTAGTAAATGAAGAATATTGAGTATTTAAAAAAATATTTAGCATGTCAGCTCTATGAGTTGCCCTGATTATTTGAACAGATAATATCTTTGTTCATGCTAACCATCTATTTCCTGTGTTTTGTAATATTTGTGGGGCAGAAGAAACAGAAAAAAAATTGATAGTACAAGTAAATCTGTGTTTGAAACGGTGATCAAAATGTCTCTTCATCAAAGCAAGCATTCTTTTAAATGGCTGTACTGGTTATTTTTCATCAATGTGACAAAAACTAGGGTCACCTGGGAAGAGAGAACCTCAACTGAAACATTGCAACCATCAGATTGGTGCCCCCATGAGATTGGTGCCCCCATCAGATTAAAGTTGCAGTAAATATTATTTGGAGTTTCTTCCCCACCTTAGACCATGTAGTTCCCAAATAAAAGACACAAAACCTTTATATTTTATAATAAGTTTTAAAGCACCTGAGCTTGGCAGATATCAATCCTCTGTGCTGTTTTTTCTACTTCCCTGTCATTAATCCTGAGACATTACTTGTCAAGTTCCATGTAGGCCTCTCCTACTCTAGCAGACCAGCTCTCATGGCCATGCGCTCATGATCCACATACCCCATGGCATGAGCCTTCCCCCCTTTCTCTCCCTCTTAGTCTCCATTTCAGAAACCCAGCCTGGGAGCTGAAGCCTTGCCTACCTCTCTTATGCCCAGCTACAGGATGGGCTGCTCAACCAATAGTTTTAAATTAAGGAACTAGGATTGTACAACAAAAGCTGGTATGCATGAGAATTCACTCTTCTTGAGTAACATGCTAAACTAGACCTTGGGATACAAACTTTAGCATTACAATATATACCAATAGACAAGACCTCAACATTTCCTCTTTTTGTCTAAATAAAAAGTCTCTTTTTTAATAATAATAATAAGGGCTCCGGGACTCCGCCGAACTTAGTCTGCAGGTTAGAGTGAGGACCACAGAGGCAGACAGCTTCTGGGACAGGCGGGAGCCACAGAGCCGCTGAGGCAGCACCCTTTTGGGGCCGCAGACATCCGGCACCCTCCCAGTCGGAGGACAGTGACCTGCCCTGCAGGGAGCGCCATCTTGGCTCCGGGACTCCGCCGAGCTTAGTCTCTACAGGTCAGAGTGGGGACCACGGGGGCAGACGGCTTCTGGGACAGGCAGGAGCCACAGAGCCGCTGAGGCAGCACCCTTTTGGGGCCGCAGACTTCCGGCACCCTCCCAGCCGGAGGACAGAGACCTGCCCTGCAGAGAGTGCCATCTTGGCTCCGGGACTCCGCCGAACTTAGTCTACAGGTTAGAGTGAGGACCACAGAGGCAGACAGCTTCTGGGACAGGCGGGAGCCACAGAGCCGCTGAGGCAGCACCCTTTTGGGGCCGCAGACATCCGGCACCCTCCCAGTCGGAGGACAGTGACCTGCCCTGCAGGGAGCGCCATCTTGGCTCCGGGACTCCGCCGAGCTTAGTCTCTACAGGTCAGAGTGGGGACCACGGGGGCAGACGGCTTCTGGGACAGGCAGGAGCCACAGAGCCGCTGAGGCAGCACCCTTTTGGGGCCGCAGACATCCGACACCCTCCCAGCCGGAGGACAGTGACCTGCCCTGCAGGGAGCGCCATCTTGGCTCCGGGACTCCGCCGAACTTACTCTGTACAGGTCTGCTGACAGAGGATACTCAGAATCCCCAGAAGAACAACCTCTGAACAGAGACAACTATAACAACTCCAGAGATTACCAGATGGCGAGAGGTAAAGGTAAGAATCTTACTAACAGAAACCAAGACCACTCACCATCATCAGGACCCAGCACTCCCACTTCGCCCAGTCCAGGGCACCCCAACACACCTGAAAAACTAGACCTGGATTTAAAAGCATATCTCATGATGATGGTAGAGGACATCAAGAAGGACTTTAAAGAACTACAGGAGAACATGGCTAAAGAGTTACAAGTCCTTAAAGAAAAACAGGAAAACACAACCAAACTGGTAGAAGTCCTTAAAGAGAAACAGGAAAACACATCCAATCAGATGATGGAAATGAACAAAACCATACTAGACCTAAAAAGGGAAGTAGACACAATAAAGAAAACCCAAAATGAGGCAACACTGGAGATAGAAACCCTAGGAAAGAAATCTGGAACCATAGATGCAAGCATCAGCAACAGAATACAAGAGATGGAAGAGAGAATCTCAGGTGCAGAAGATTCCATAGAGAACATGGGCACAACAATCAAGGAAAATGGAAAATGCAAAAAGATCCTAACTCAAAACATCCAGGAAATACAGGACACAATGAGAAGACCAAACCTACGGATAATAGGAGTGGATGAGAATGAAGATTTTCAACTCAAAGGACCAGCAAACATCTTCAACAAAATTATAGAAGAAAACTTCCCAAATCTAAAGAAAGAGATGCCCATGAACATACAAGAAGCCTACAGAACTCCAAATAGGCTGGACCAGAAAAGAAATACCTCCCGACACATAATAATCAGAACAACAAATGCACTAAATAAAGATAAAATACTAAAAGCAGTAAGAGAAAAAGGCCAAGTAACATATAAAGGCAAGCCTATCAGAATTACACCAGATTTTTCACCAGAGACTATGAAAGCTAGAAGATCCTGGACAGATGTTATACAGTCACTAAAAGAACACAAATTCCAGCCCAAGCTACTATACCCAGCCAAACTCTCAATTAACATAGATGGAGAAACCAAAGTATTCCACGACAAAGCCAAATTCACACATTATCTCTCCACGAATCCAGCCCTTCAAAGAATAATAACAGAAAAAAACCAATACAAGGACAGGAACCACGCCCTAGAAACAACAAGAAGGTAATCCCTCAACAAACCTAAAAGAAGACAGCCACAAGAACAGAATGCCAACTTTAACAACAAAAATAACAGGAAACAACAATTACTTTTCCTTAATATCTCTTAATATCAATGGACTCAACTCCCCGATAAAAAGACATAGACTAACAAACTGGCTACACAAACAAGACCCAACATTTTGCTGCTTACAAGAAACTCATCTCAGAGAAAAAGATAGACACTACCTCAGAATGAAAGGCTGGAAAACAATTTTCCAAGCAAATGGTCTGAAGAAACAAGCTGGAGTAGCCATTCTAATATCAGATAGGATTGACTTCCAACCCAAAGTCATCAAAAAAGACAGGGAGGGGCACTTCATACTCATCAAAGGTAAAATCCTCCAAGAGGAACTATCAATCCTGAATATCTATGCTCCAAATACAAAGGCAGCCTCATTCATTAAAGAAACTTTAGTAAATCTCAAAGCACACATTGCACCTCATACAATAATAGTGGGAGACTTCAACACACCACTTTCACCAATGGACAGATCATGGAAACAGAAACTAAACAGGGACACAGTGAAACTAACAGAAGTTATGGATCAAATGGATCTGGCAGATATCTACAGAACATTTTACCCTAAAACAAAAGGATACACCTTCTTCTCAGCACCTCATGGTACCTTCTCCAAAATTGACCACGTAATTGGGCACAAAACAGGACTCAACAGATACAAAAACATTGAAATTGTCCCATGCATCCTATCAGATCACCATGGACTAAGGCTGATCTTCAATAACAAAATAAATAATAGAAAGCCAACCTTCACGTGGAAACTGAACAACACTCTTCTCAATGATACCTTGGTCAAGGAAGGAATAAAGAAAGAAATTAAGGACTTTTTAGAGTTCAATGAAAATGAAGCCACAACATACCCAAACTTATGGGACGCAATGAAAGCATTTCTAAGAGGAAAACTCATAGCTCTGAGTGCCTCCAAAAGGAAACTAGAAAGAGCACACATTAGCAGCTTGACAACACACCTAAAAGCACTAGAACAAAAGGAAGCAAATTCACCCAAGAGGAGTAGACGGCAGGAAATAATCAAACTCAGGGGTGAAATCAACCAAGTGGAAACAAGAAAAACTATTCAAAGAATCAACCAATCAAGGAGCTGGTTCTTTGAGAAAATCAACAAGATAGAT
The DNA here is from genome assembly GCF_978045245.1 of Mus caroli. NCBI lineage: Eukaryota > Metazoa > Chordata > Mammalia > Rodentia > Muridae > Mus > Mus caroli. Next base: position 26,316,381 of record NW_028227270.1, read on the forward strand.
AAACCCTTAGCCAGACTCACTAGAGGGCACAGGGAAAGCATCCTAATTAACAAAATCAGAAATGAAAAAGGAGACATAACAACAGATCCTGAAGACATCCAAAACACCATCAGATCCTTCTACCAAAGGCTATACTCAACAAAACTGGAGAACCTGGATGAAATGGAGAAGTTCCTAGACAGATACCAGGTACCAAAGTTGAATCAAGATCAGGTTAATGATCTAAACAGCCCTATATCCCCCATAGAAATAGAAGCAGTCATTAATAGTCTCCCAACCAAAAAAAGCCCAGGACCAGATGGGTTTAGTGCAGAGTTCTATCAGACCTTCAAAGAAGATCTAATCCCAGTTCTTCACAAACTATTCCACAAAATAGAAACAGAAGGTACTCTACCCAACTCATTCTATGAAGCCACAATTACTCTGATACCTAAACCACAAAAAGACCCAACAAAGATAGAAAACTTCAGACCAATATCCCTTATGAATATTGATGCAAAAATCCTCAATAAAATTCTTGCTAACCGAATCCAAGAACACATCAAAACAATCATCCATCCTGACCAAGTAGGTTTCATCCCAGGGATGCAGGGATGGTTCAATATACGGAAATCCATCAACGTAATCCAGTATATAAACAAACTCAAAGACAAAAACCACATGGTCATCTCGTTAGATGCGGAAAAAGCATTTGACAAGATCCAACACCCATTCATGATAAAAGTCTTGGAAAGATCAGGAATTCAAGGCCCATACCTAAACATGATAAAAGCAATCTACAGCAAACCAGTAGCCAACATCAAAGTAAATGGTGAGAAGCTTGAAGCAATCCCTCTAAAATCAGGGACTAGACAAGGCTGTCCACTTTCTCCATACCTATTCAACATTGTACTTGAAGTCCTAGCCAGAGCAATTCGACAACAAAAGGAGATCAAAGGGATACAAATTGGAAAAGATGAAGTCAAAATATCACTTTTTGCAGATGATATGATAGTATATATAAGTGACCCTAAAAATTCCACCAGAGAACTCCTAAGCCTGATAAACAGCTTCGGTGAAGTAGCTGGATATAAAATTAACTCAAACAAATCAATGGCCTTTCTCTACACAAAGAATAAACAGGCTGAGAAAGAAATTAGGGAAACAACACCCTTCTCAATAGTCACAAATAATATAAAATATCTTGGCGTGACTCTAACTAAGGAAGTGAAAGATCTGTATAATAAAAACTTCAAGTCTCTGAAGAAAGAAATTATAGAAGATCTCAGAAGATGGAAAGATCTCCCATGCTCATGGATTGGCAGGATCAACATTGTAAAAATGGCTATCTTGCCAAAAGCAATCTACAGATTCAATGCAATCCCCATCAAAATTCCAACTCAATTCTTCAACGAATTAGAAAGTGCAATCTGCAAATTCATCTGGAATAACAAAAAACCTAGGATAGCAAAAACTCTTCTCAAGGATAAAAGAACCTCTGGTGGAATCACCATGCCGGACCTAAAGCTCTACTACAGAGCAATTGTGATAAAAACTGCATGGTACTGGTATAGTGACAGACAAATAGACCAATGGAATAGAATTGAAGACCCAGAAATGAACCCACACACCTACGGTCACTTGATCTTCGACAAGGGAGCTAAAAACATCCAGTGGAAGAAAGACAGCATTTTCAACAAATGGTGCTGGCACAACTGGTTGTTAACATGTAGAAGAATGCGAATCGATCCATTCCTATCTCCTTGTACTAAGGTCAAGTCTAAGTGGATCAAGGAACTTCACATAAAACCAGAGACACTGAAACTTATAGAGGAGAAAGTGGGGAAAAGCCTTGAAGATATGGGCACAGGGGAAAAATTCCTGAATAGGACAGTAATGGCTTGTGCTGTAAGATCGAGAATTGACAAGTGGGACCTCATGAAACTACAAAGCTTCTGCAAGGCTAAAGACACCATCAATAAGACAAAAAAACCACCAACAGATTGGGAAAGGATCTTCACCTATCCTAAATCAGATAAGGGACTAATATCCAATATATATAAAGAACTCAAGAAGGTGGACTCCAGAAAGTCAAATAACCCCATTAAAAAATGGGGCTCAGAACTGAACAAAGAATTCTCGCCTGAGGAATACCGAATGGCAGAGAAACACCTGAAAAAATGTTCAACATCCTTAATCATCAGGGAAATGCAAATCAAAACAACCCTGAGATTCCACCTCACACCAGTCAGAATGGCTAAGATCAAAAATTCAGGTGACAGCAGTTGCTGGCGAGGATGTGGAGAAAGAGGAACACTCCTCCATTGTTGGTGGGATTGCAAGCTTGTACAACCACTCTGGAAATCAGTCTGGCGGTTCCTCAGAAAATTGGACATAGTACTACCGGAGGATCCAGCAATACCTCTCCTGGGCATATATCCAGAAGATGTCCCAACCGGTAAAAAGGACACATGTTCCACTATGTTCATAGCAGCCCTATTTATAATAGCCAGAAGCTGGAAAGAACCCAGATGTCCCTCAACAGAGGAATGGATACAGAAATTATGGTACATTTACACAATGGAGTACTACTCAGCTATTAAAAAGAATGAATTTATGAAATTCCTAGCCAAATGGATGGACCTGGAGGGCATCATCTTGAGTGAAGTAACACAATCACAAAAGAACTCACACAATATGTATTCACTGATAAGTGGATATTAGCCCAAAACTTAGGATACCCAAGATTTAAGATACAATTTGCTAAACGCATGAAACTCAAGAAGAATGAAGACCAAAGTGTGGACACTGTGCACCTTCTCAGAATTGGGAACAAAACACCCAGGGAAGGAGTTACAGAGACAAAGTTCGTAGCGGTGATGAAAGGATGGACCATTTAGAGTCTGCCGTACCCAGGGATCCATCCCATAATCAACTTCTAAACGCTGACACCATTGCATACACTAGCAAGATTTTGCTGAAAGGACCCAAATATAGCTGTCTCTTGTGAGACGATGCTGGGGCCTAGCAAACACAGGAGTGGATGTTCACAGTCAGCTATTGGATGTATCACAGGGCTCCCAATGGAGAAGCTAGAGTAAGTACCCAAGGAGCTAAAGGGATCTGCAACCCTATTGTTGGAACAACATGATGTACTAACTAGAACCCCGGAGCTCTTGTCTCTAGCTGCATATGTATCGAAAGATGGCCTAGTCAGCCATCAATGGAAAGAGAGGCCCATTGGACTTGCAAACTTTATATGCCCCAATATAGGGGAATGCCAGGGCCAAAAGAATGGGAATGGGTGGATAGGGAAGTGGGGGGGCGCTATGGGGGACTTTTGGGATAGCATTGGAAACGTAATTGAGGAAAATATATAATAAAAATATAAAAAAATAAAAAAAAAAAATAATAATAATAATAATAATAAACAACATACAGTATGGAAAATAATGAAAAGGACTAGATAAGAGTTACATTCAAAAAGTCCAATCTGTTTGTATTTAGCAACTCAGGAGAAATTATTATATTCTCTTTCTTATCCTAGTAAGTTTAGAGTTCTGTATCCAAACCATGTTTTTTATATACAATCATTTAAATCCTCTAACTTTCCTAATTTGTAATTACCAACATTAAAACATCTCCTGAGACTTTAAAACATTTCCCTAGATCTTTTATAACTTATGTTTAATTGTGAGACTCTGACTATCTAGACTTCAACCCCACCAGAGACCTGAAAAGGAATAAATATTACCTGAATATGCAGGAAGTACATGGACACAGCTTCCAAAAATTATAGAAATGACTGCGACAGGTGCTTCCAGGACTGTCCCCAATAACCTCTATAAAGTCAGAGCATCTATTTTCAGCCTTCTGGCCCAGTGTAGCTGACAGACATCTGAGAAGCAGGAACTATGAAGTGCTTGCTTGCCCTATCTTGGCAGATTTGGCAGTTGACTCCCCTCTGTTGTTTGTCCTTTCTGGAGAGCATTCTGTATGCAGATGAAGTTGGGGCATTTTCTTTACCCAGTGAGGAGCTTGCCACAAATGAAGCCATCTCCAAATACAGCTCCTTCAATGCTCATCATCTTCTTCCAAGTCAAATGGGGTTCTGCTAGGAGCTGGCATGTCTCAATGTCAAAAAAAAGCCTTAAATTAATAATAAAAAAAATCTTTAAATGATATATTCTGTAAGTCTCTGAGGACCATTTATTCATAGGATATTTATCTATTCATAGCATATCTGAACAAGCAAATATTGCCGGCCTTCAGATACCTGTTCAATCCAGGATGCATATTTCTCTGATGATCTAGACTAGTATCTGACATGACCGTGACTTTGACTGTCTTATTAACTTGTATTTCTTAACCATCTCTAATAGTTTGCAATAGCAGCTACTAAAAGGGCTGGGACGAAACCTTGCATTTTCAAATGAGCCACACGGCATAACACCTATATAAGAGTTGAAAATACATACGTTATATTGTAACAAAATTAACCGTAAATTTACCAGATTTACCAATAAAAACCTTAAACCTATAGAAATATACAACATTTTATACCAATGTAACAAAATAACAGAATTGAGAACAACAATAGCTCAAAGTTAAAGAGTATATTTAGTAATCTATCCTTTATCTTATTATTTTATGATATTCCTATATTCCCCAATTTTCTTCTCAAATCCCTTAGCTTGATCTAAGAAAGAAGGGTATAGAAAAGGAAAAGAGGGATGGAAATCCTGAGTATAAACTCCCTATTTAATTTCTTCCCAATCCAAGACCATGACTTGTAACCATCCCCTTAAATGAAAACATATCTATAATTCATAAAATTACCAAAACCACCCACCCCATCTTAAGGGACTAGGATGACAGGCTTTTTATGATTGCCTTCTGCTAACATTGGACATAGAATTCCTTTTTGGGGGACCCAAGGAAATTGGGAAAATGGTTACATCAAAAGAAAGCTAGCTGCTATTTGTTGTCCAGTCTCTGGATGCTGTGAAAGTTCAGGGTTAAGTGAAGTCCTGACTGGATCAGTCTGTAAGGCTGGACGAAGTGAGATCAGCAATGTTCTTTGGAGTTGTTCTGGAAGCAAGTCTTTTGAGGAAACAGCATTGAGACAGTTCGAGGTAGTGCAGGTATCTCAACATCCTTGAAGGTGGATCTTCTCAGGGCTGCTGTGTGTGTGTGTGGGGGGGGGTGTCCCATTCTGTAACATATAAACCTCTACAAGCAATAGATAGTTTTATAAAAACATTTGTATGGAATGTGCAAGGTGTACAGATCAATTAAGAATGATTTGTCTACTCTCTGAGAAAGAAAGACATCTATCTGTCTATTTGATTGTATATATTATGTTCTGCTTTGATTATATAACCAAACTGCAATGTAAGTCTCCATTCATGCCATCTGAAATGGTAGCATGTAATCTAAGGCATGAACATTCCGTAGACAACAAGATTTATTGTCCATGCATGAAGTTTTGGCTGGAGACATTTTTATGTCATAGTCAGTTTTAGAATGACTCCCAAATAGAGGGACCAGCAATCTATCACCTCTTTGTTCGAATCTTCTGATTTTCTCCTCACTATCTATAGTCAGGATATTCAGGGGGTCTTCCCTGGTCAAATCTGATTTCTATCAGTTTGGGTGGTATTTCTAGAGATAGACCTAGGGTGTGTGTGTGTATGTCTATAAGGCATTTTCTTGATTAATGACTGATGTGGGAATGCCCAGCCTATTGTGGGTGGAGTCATTTCTGGGCATGTAATCCTGGATTGTATAAGAAAGCAGTCTGAGGGGACCAATAATTAGTGCGCCTCTGTGGTCATCGCCTATTTAGTGGCCACCACAAGTTTTATCCCAGCGATGGAAGAACCAAAGTAGGACAACAACCGAGAAGAATTGCTGTCACTTCCCATGTTATTAAAGATGTGTGGATAGATGTAAGCACTATTTTTGTTTGTTTGTTTGTTTGTTTTAAAGCTGTTCATTATATGATGAGAGCCATGGTACAATGTGTCACAGAGATGCTCTCAGAGGCTCAGGGAGCCCAGACAGGGCTGAGCATGTGCTCTGGTATCGATGGTGGCCTTGATTTGTCTCCTTTATAAAATTTGGCATTATCAGAGAAAAGGGACATATTGTTCTCTGTATTTGCTTCTCACTTTTAAAAGTGACATTTTATAAAAATTGCTTTATCTGTGTTTTACTGTGAAACTTTATGTACTAGTAACTTTAGTGACAGAAGTATTATACATAATTAGCAAAGACTAATGTGATGGCCAAATCATTAAAAGTGATGCCTTTACCACTGGTAAGGACCTCGGTCTCATATGGATCCATTGCATACTTAGTGGCCACTATGCCGCAGACGCAGATGTAGTAATCAAGTTAGGTATAACCTCCATACAAGCAGCTGGGGACAGATTAGTCACAGATGCAAGGGCACAGGCTGTATTAGGTCATTCAGAAACATCCACTGAGAGCACATGACTGAAGAAGGCCTTGACCTCACGACCCCATGAGGGACTAAAGTGAAAAGGAAATATTAAAACATTCCTGATGGGAGTCACACATGAACAAGACCTACAGGACAAGGCAAGGCCAAGAGAGCAGATTGAGAACTTCCTAGCAGAGACCTGAGAGCTCAAGGTAGCACGGCTGTGCTCAGCAGTGCATGGAGAGCTAGCCAGAGCCAGGCCCCAAGGGTGAGTCTCACTGACTGGTTATATAGTCAGTGACCCTAAGGCCAATGGGAAGTGGGGGAGGGTTCTATTTTATTTTATTATTTTGTTGTTGCTGCTTTGAGATAGGGTCTTGCTACGTAGCCCTGGCTGTTCTGGAACTCACTATATAGACCAAACTGGCCTCAAACTCACAGAGATCCACCTGCCTCCGCCTCCGCCTCCGCCTCCGCCTCCGCCTCCGCCTCCGCCTCCGCCTCCGCCTCCGCCTCCGCCTCCGCCTCCGCCTCCGCCTCCGCCTCCGCCTCCGCCTCCGCCTCCGCCTCCGCCTCCCCCACCACTGAGTGCTGGGATAAAAGCATGCACCACCCAATACTTTCTTATGAAAAAATATATATGGGGGGGTAAAGTTTAAATTTTTAAAAAGTATCTTAATGAAACAACTGGAAGGCATGTAAGTGACTCCCCATTCACTCACTCACTACCTCAGTCCCACAGTTAACACGTGACTCCATCATATTTCCACCTAAGGTCCTGAAACCATCCTTCATGGACTCCTTTTTTATTTTTTATTTTTTTATGTTTGCCAACGATTAAGTATTGGGCACACATCAGTGTATCTTACTGCATGTCCTATCAGCATGCATATTAACTTTTAATAACACATACATTTAATAACTTTTTAAGGTAGAAAATGGACAATCTTACATTTTCCCTTGAGTTTGAAGGACATTTCTCTAACTCCCATATTATCAAAAACAAAGAGAAAAATCAAATGTTATCCTCGTAAAAGTTCCTTCCCTTGAGGGTCCTTCCCTGCACCCCTTCCCTCCCTGCTCCCTGAAGACCTTATTCTACATTGTTTAATAATAGGCTTGCTAGAACTTCATTCAGTCTGTGGTCTGTTGTCTGGCTTCTTTTGCTCACCGGAAGCTTTCTGAGACTCGCCTGGGCTATGTGTTCCAATAACACCTTCCTATTTGTTAGGGGGGGGTTGTTTTGCTTTTTTGTTTGTTTTTGGTTTTCAGTCTATTTCCTGATAATAGAATCCTGGGCTGTTTTTGGCCCTGGAGTTCTTTGAGCATCCTTGAATGAGTTACTTTTGTGATAAGATGTCTTTTCTTACCAAGGTAATATTTTGTCATAGAGATGTTTCTATAAATGGGTACATAAGTGTCAGCCTTGATTGTATAATTTTATTCTCCTTCCAAGATATGAGTATTCCAAGTGTTTAGCCTTGACAGTTTCTTCCTAGCCATTCTGGTGGGTGAGGAAGGGAGATGGTCTGTCTTCAAATGTAGAAAGTTACATATTGAAGGACTTGATAGAGATTCATAAAGCTAATGGAATCCCTGAAAACGTGAAAAACTATTAAATTCAGTATCACTGCAACTCACCTAGCTTCACGACGTCTGGCATTTCTGTCCCCCATAGGATGGGTCTAAAAATGTTACAAACCCTTCCACTGAAAGTTTTTACCCACGATAGGTAAAGAAAAATAGGTGCATAAGTCAGTCGTTTACTGAGAATTCATCACAAAGAGAATTTAAAACAATTCTTTGATATATGCATACTTTTAACTGTATTAAAGACAACAGCAAATTTGTATACCAAGTGGATCAATGTTTGCTTTTACAAAAAGGGCTAAACGTTGGCTGAACATTTGATACTACAGGATATAGATAACTTTGTTGACTGATATTTTGATTTTATAATTATCAATGTTGAAAACACCAGCTTACAAAAATACATAGTACAAAATGCCAGAAGTATGCTTGGGACCATCTCAGAAGCCTCGGGAAATCCTGTCTTAGCCCTGCCCAGGACTCATGAAGAATGTGCTGAGACTTGAGTCTGTTGAGCTGATGTCTGAGAGAATATGCCTGTTAACAGCTGACAGCATTTTAAACTGGGAACCAATGAGGAGGGTCCCATCCAGCCTGTTCTAAGCCAACTCTGTTAGGAAGACAACAAAACCATGACGTTTTACTCCAAAAATCAAACATTCAGACACAATTCAGGCCAAAGGGATACTAATTGATATTTACATGCTGAAGAACAATGGTAGAGAAATAGGAAATCCTTTTTTCTATAATTAATGTTTCCATCTGAACAGAAAAATGACAGCAATCCACACCATACACAGGCCCGGAACCGGGGCTGAGGTACGGCAGGCAGCCTAGTGTCAGTCAGCATATGAGTGGCAGCGCACACAGGGAAAACTGTACCTGTTGGCCTTCAGAACCAAGCCTTCAAGAAGCTCTGTGGTGCAGACCAGCCCAGCCCTGCTGGGAACTCCTGGATTTATTATGTGCTGACTTCAAAATTAATTTTGGTCACTGTGAATTCAGAAGCCTTTTACAACTCTCAAACATTTTATGCTTCCCACATTCAGTTCCATGGCCCCGAATGCAATTGTGACCCACAGTTTAAGAAGCAGGGGATCTCTGTGAACCTAAGGGCTTTCATACCACAGTAAACCGAGGATAGGTTTTAAATTAATATTCTCTAAGGAACAAATGACCCTGAAATCAATCAATCTCTCTCTCTCTCTCTCTCTCTCTCTCTCTCTCTCTCTCTCTCTCTCTCTCTAGAGTTGAGCATAATTAGAAGCAGAAGCTGTAATAGAGAATTTGTCCTTCATGACCAAGAACCTGGCTTTAACTCTAGGACCATGGCAAAATAAAAACCCCTCAGAAAGGAAAGATGCGTCATGCAAAGCTGAGCATGACCAGGCATCAGTCAATGAAGCATATAATCACAGGCTAGCAAATGTTGTAGAAACCTATAATATTTTAACTAAAGGTTTAAGATTATAGTTATACTGCAGTGCACACACACACACAAGCTGCCACCCTCAAGGACTTGCTGGGAAAAGAAATCACATCTCTGAGCTCTGACAGTTTCACAGGCTAGGGAGAGTCGAATTCTCTGCAGAAACGACTTCTTTGAAAGCCTGTGGATCTGGTGGTAGCAGCTGTTGTACACAGGCCTCTGGGTCACACAGCATTTAAAGCTTTTCAAGAAGAAAACCACTGTGCTCTAGAGCAAGTGATAGGTCTGAGGATGGTGACTCCTGGTTTTGCTAAAGCACACACATGACTAAGTATGTGCCTCCCCAGAATTCAGGGGGAAAGCTGTGCTGATCGGTGAGGTATTTTCAGGCCCTACAATGACAAGCCAGGACTGGGACAACACTTCTGAGGCTTTGGCTGAAGAGGCTTGTAACCAAGCTGATTGGCTCTTCAACTAGAGAAGAAAGCGTGGTTACAGTTCTATGCATTACCAGTGGGGAGACATGGGCAGGATACCAAACTTTACAGTTCAGCCTCCCCTTCCTGCATGTCCAAGGAAATGGCCGCTTCTCTGGAAGGGTTGTAAAGCCACAATTGCAAGCTTTCAAGCTGCCAGCACTCAGCTAACATGCAAAACAGCTGCTGTCATGGGGCAAACATCACCCCTAGATGCTCAAGTCTCTGAGCGTCTCCCGGACCCATCAGAGACTATGGAGCTACCTAATCGTTGTCTGCATTCTCCGTGAGTTCCACTAAGGGTTAATCTTTTCGGAATATTTTCTACCGAGTTATAAAATTAATACTTTTAGATCTTGGGAAGAAACTCTTTTTCTGAGTGGGGATATTTTTTACCAAGTGTGGATACTCGGATGAGGCATGTTGGTTATCATCAGAGAATTTCATGAAAAACCCAAGACTGGTAGGATGTCATGGGAGGCAGGGCTCCCAGTTGTCCTATGAACAGAGGATTGTGAAGTGGGTCACAATGTAGCCTCCTGGTGCAGAGGCTGACTCAGCCTGGGAGACTCTGGCTGTAAAGTCTGGATAACCTCTGGCCATTGCTCTGGCAGAAGGTACAGAGCCCAGCTGAGGCCACTGTGCTGATGTAGAGGCAGCAAATTCAGCTCAAAGTACCAAGGGCAACAACAAATGTGGGAAAAGATGGGCCAGAGACATCCCAGGGCGTGGAAACATGCCTGTGTTCTCCCTCCCTGGTCTACCCCTATCAGTGGATGGATCACATTTTAAATCCTAAATCAGGGCTGAGAGAGCTCCACTCCTGACAGAACGCATGGTCCACAGTGTAGGTCGTGGGAGCCATATTGATGACCTGTGTGTGAGCCTATGAGAAATGGGAAAAGGGAGTTGAGGCAGAGGTGGGCTTATTACCATTGATTTTTTTTATAGTATGGGAAGTCATAGGCTCTGCTCCTAGAGGTATTTATATTTTGATTAAAGAGAAAAGCTTTTAAGCCAGATCTGATTGACAAAATGAAACATTAATATTGAACATATAAAAAATGTGCATTTGGCCTTAATAGGTTTGTAGAAAATGGTCTTTATTCCAGAAGGAAAATATACAATGATGCTCATGCAAGAAATAAGAAAAGATACAGTAATTTTGAGGTGAGAATCACAAGCCCTGACTAACGTGACCATGATATCACAGGTGCGTGGAGGGCTTTGTATTGATGTTGTGTGAGGAAGTGAAATGGACGAGCAGAAGGGCTTGTAGGAAGCCTAGTTCTAGAAGCTCAGATTTACCTGGCTATCTTCATGTGTTTGTGTGCATGATCAGGTGAGCGTGTGCATGTGTGTGTGCATGCAGATTCACATGCAGGTACACGTGGAAGCCAGAGGTTAACATGGGGTGTCTTCCTCAGTCACTCCCTACCTCATTTGTTTGAGTCAAGTCTTCTCACCGAACCTAGAGTTTAATGGTTCAGCCGGACTGAACCGGCCAGTGGGCTGTAGGAATTTGCCTCTCTCTATCCGGAAGCACAGGAATTACAGATAAATGTCACCACACCTAGATTTTTACATGGAACCTAGAGATCTGAGCTCAGGCTTCATGGGGCAGCCACTTCACCAATGGAGCCATCTCCCCAGACTCTATCTGATTCGTCAATGGTTCCATGAAGCCTGTTTTACCTGTGTCTGACATAAATAAGGGAGCTTTCAGGCCATCATAGTTGATGTTGCTAAGTCACGCTAGTCTTTAACTGACAGCTCCCCCCCCCCAACCCCGCATTCACCTGCTGTGATAAACTTAACCTTGCCTCTTCACTGAGCGCTGCACAGGTTGACGGCCCTGTACCCTGGATGGAAGCAGATGGATTTAGCAGAGCAACCGTGAGATTCTAAGTACAAATGGCCACGTGCCCACCAGCAGTGCCTTAGTCAATTGTACACGCAAGAAATGCAGAGTCCACAGAAAACGTGTATATTCTTTCTAGTGTTGATGACTTCATTTGGCCCTTTGACTGATGTCTATTGAACATCTGCACTAAATCATTAGCATGAAGCAAACCCGATAATGAGAAAGAACTAGGTGCTAAACAGCATCCGAAGTGCAGGCAACACTGTTTCGTGAGGAAACAGTTGACTCTGTCGGCAATGGAAGAGTGTTTGAAAAACCTTTAAGGAACGGTTCCAAAAACAGAAATTTTAGATTTAACTCAGCCTTTCAGAAAAACAAATATAGCCTTGCCTGAAACGAGCAGGTTACATATTGGCTTATTAAAGTTTGACTTGAGTTCTGGCCTTTGTCTTTCTGCATTTCTACAGACTGTCAAGAAGAGGCTAGCTGGAGGTAGAATCTGCCTGGAGAGCCCCTCCCTCGGGCACTTTCTGCTCTTGGGCTCCTGACCAAGTGTCTGAAGGCTTTAGAGCATTTGTGGTCTTACACTCAATGTGTGTGTGTGTGTCTCATCTTTTCACGCAATCTGTGCAACACCTTGCTTTCTGGAGGCCGTCAGGGCTTTTTTTTTTTTTTTTTTTTTTTTTTTTTTTTTTTTTAACTAAGTTGCTGAAGGAGACAAATGACATACATTTCTTTCTCTTTTTACCAAACTTTGCAACGACTCTAGATTCACCGGATTCATCGTGACTCCGGGGACAACTCTCAGACAGGTGAGAGCTTTGGCTTTTACTCTCTGCTGAGGGGTGCCTTGTCAACCAGTCTATCATTTCTCAGGGGGCGGGGCGGACCTGGAGTTCAAGATGACAGTTGTCACCCTAGACTGGGGAATGGCTAAAATCTAAGTGCTGGCATTAGAGGGCCAGAGAGCAGAGGAACAACAGGCATCCTTTACAAATCTTGTCTCTCAGTTTGTGGCGTCCTTCCCTCCTAAATCCCTCTCCTTCTTAGTTTTCTTTTCTTGGCTAGAGACCATGTAGAGCAGATGAGCCCAGCACAGAGTGGCGTCTAGGGCACAGCTGAGAACACAGTGATGGGTCACCTATGTCTGTTCCCTCTCTGAGTTGTATATGGTGACTGACTTTACAAATGGAAATAGGCTGGACACCAACCCATGTCAGCTCCTGCCTTAGACCCTGAACAACACTCAGATCTTTGGTTTCCTTATCTACAACGTGAAAGGGAGACCCGGTAACATCTACTTGTGGAAGGCCTGGGGCTATCTGACCACTGGAGACAGGGGACAGGGAATGTATTCCTAAAGCCTTGGGGTGTTTTCTCCTATAAGGACGGCTGCCAGCCATCAGCTTCTGCATGGGCACCTGGTCAGACCCTGGTCAGCTGCACAATCGTCCTCCTTGATTCCAGAATGATTGGATAGACAACACTTGAAGAATTCATTTGGTCTTTCTTTCAGAATTTCATTTGCAAAGTGAACAAGCTACCCTATCCCATTGATATGGAGATGCTCTGGGCTGCAGGCTATCCTCTTCCTCCTTCCTAGTATTTCCTAAGCCAGAACAGCCTTAAGTGGCACAATGGTGATGCACACACAGGCACCCTTCCTCCAGTGTTTCAGCAAATTTATATCACATTTAGAAGGTTCTATCAAAGAGCTGCAGTAAGCAACCCTTACAGTACTCAGCGTGATTTTACACAAAGGAGACACAGCTAATGCTCCCAGACCCTTCATCAGCTCACAGCCTCCCTCCTGAGATGCACAGGGTCCACCGTTTATCACCCTTTGGCCTTGGCCTACCTTCCTGGTCTTTCCAACTTCTGTACATTATTATTCCCATTGGTACCATGGGAATAGAACTATGCAGCTTTCAGAAATGATGTAAATATTAAATGAAATGATTGTTTTACTCAAAGTACCTAGCACAATGTCTGATGCAGAGCAGGTTCTCAGTAAGTAACTATTTTTATGGGAGGCAGGGTCCCTTTTGCCACTAAGTTCTTTTCTATGACTGAGACTTTTTTTTATTGGTTATTTTATTTATTTGCATTTCAAATGTTATCCCCTTTCCCGGTTTCCCCTCCGCAAATCTTCTATTCCACCCCTCCCCCTTTTTAAAAAGATGTATTTATTTTATATGAGAACACTGTCATGTCTTCAGACACACCAGAAAAGGGCATCAGATCCCATTACAGATGGTTGTGAGCCACCATGTGGTTGCTGGGAATTGAACTCAGGACCTCTGGAAGAGCAGTCAGTGCTCATAACTGCTGAGCCATCTCTCCAGCCCCTAATGATTGAGATTTTAAATTCATTCTATGGGCTTCTGTTAAGAATGAATGATGAATTCTCTCATTTAAATGACCCTCATTGGAGACTAACTTCTCCAAACTTATAACCAGTTCAGTTGCTATGGATGCTCATAATTCTATAAGATGAAGTCAGGAAGAATAATAGCATCTGGCTTTGAATAATCTGTAATGAATCGTTTTTTGTGTGCTGTGCTAATGAACAGATGTAACTAAACATGTAAAAACTGTAGGCTTACTGTGTGGCAGGCACTCTACTAAGGGCCACCCCAGGATTAACGCAGGTCTTAACAGCCTCTGAGAAACTCTAATTATCTTCCCTTTATAGATATTGGTACACAGAGAAGTTAAGGATATCTCCAGGGTTAGGTAGCTACTAGATGACACACTAAGCCAGAACCTGCACAATTTGGCTCTACAGTTGGTTTCTTCCATATTAAGCGATCTTGCCAGTTGTTTGTTTGTTTTGTGCCACTGGTGATTCCTATGGCAGCATTGTGTGTGCATCATGGTTCTCCTGCTTAGATCTGACAGTGTAATAGCACCTGAGAGAGGCACCCCTCCCACTGGGGCTTGGGTTGCCTTCGGGGACTTCTAGCTTATGGTTACACTTTTTTCTCATTCAGGAGTTACTCACAGAAAACAAATGTGCCCACAGTGCACCCTTCTGAGGCCAACACAGTTATCTTGACTTTTTTTTTTTTTTTTTAACACTGTGGTGCTCACAGGTGATGTGTGATTTTTGGCATCAGCCCCACACAGCATTTCAGTGTTGAGTTTCCCTTCCCGTGACCTGCAGGACATGGTGACTTGATGAAACCCGCTGTCAGAGAAGGCAGATGATCCTGTAGACATCTGACTTTCCGGGAGTGCCCCAAACTGGTTCCAACCAGCTTCTTAATGCAAATTATCTGTGAATTTCACTAGGATTTTCTTTCTGCAGAGCTTCCCTACCCAGGTGAGTGTAGTCCTTTAGTCAAGATGAACCCCCAAGCATCCCCTTTAAGTTTTATTTTCAGGGTGACATTTTAGTTATGAAACGAACCCGCAATAAACACTGCTTCCACGACGTAATGAAGCCCCAGAAGAGAAAGACTCTTTTCCTGCTGATCATTTTCTGTTGATTTTCAGAGAAAGTAGTTTCCTGATTCTTGGATTTCCTTTCTAGAGCTTAAACAGTATTCTCATTTTCTTTGGAAAGTACCGGGAAAGGTGTGAGCTCACACCACAGTACACAGAAAGCCAATCTTCTGTTTCTCCTTTGAACTCCCCAGAGCCTCATTCGTTCAGACACAAGAGCAGGAGGAAAGAGTCCATTGATGTGAAATCAATATCTTCTCGGGGCAGTGACGGTAAGAAGTTTCTCAGGTTTCCTTGACCTTTTCAACACATGGAAAATGACAGAGGGGCATGCTCAAACATTTCATCTGGGTAGGCACTCCAAGGTTTCAACTGGAATAGACTTTTCTTCCAATAAACTGAAAACATTTTAGGATTTAAGGAAATAAATTCTCTCAGCCTTCTGTGGTAGTTTTCTTCTCCCTGAGGGGTCCACACGCTGCTTCTTTCATGGCCCAGCCTGTGTCAGACCACATCACTACCCGAGCAATGCAGTTTCTGTAGCCAGGCATGGTCATCCTTGGGTGCTGGTGGCAAGGGCCAGGCAGCGTCCTGGCTTCCCAGTCTCAATGTACATCCATTGGCTTTTTCCTTAATGAAAGCCCAGAAACTATGAGTCACAATCTCACAAGATGCTTTGTGAATTTAATGAATCAAGCATAAGTAACCAAGTGGGTGTTGGGGGCGATGGGAAGTCACTCCTCTGAGTCAGAGGAGTAGGAGACAAAGAGGGGGCAGTGTCTGCAGATGCACCTCATTTGGTTCCGAGGGGAAGAGGGTGTCTGGGGAGCTGCAATGCAAGACAAGGCCAGGGCAGGGGCTGGGTGGGGCTGGGCAGAGGCTAGGGGAGGGGCAGTGTCTGGGGCAGGGTCTGGGACAGGGTCTGGGCAGGGTCTGGGCAGGGTCTGGGCAGGGTCTGGGCAGGGCTGGGCAGGAGCTGGGGCAAGGCTGGGGCAGAAGTTGAGGCAGGGGCAGTGGCAAGGGCTGTGACAGGAGCTGGGCAGGGGCTGGGCCTGGGGCAGCTGTAAGGGCTGAGGGGACAGTCAGTGCCTGTGGGAGGGGCGTGACCTAGAAGGAGAAATGG
The DNA here is from genome assembly GCF_978045245.1 of Mus caroli. NCBI lineage: Eukaryota > Metazoa > Chordata > Mammalia > Rodentia > Muridae > Mus > Mus caroli. The sequence goes on from NW_028227270.1 coordinate 26,332,737, forward strand.
AAAGGTAGAGTAGAGGACAGGACAGGCTTTCTAGTCCTTTCAGTCACATCAGAAGGCCTGAGAACCAGAGAAGTGGCTTAAACAGAGAAGAACACAGAGCCCAGAGACAAAACAGGATCTTCAGAGCAGGATAGCCTGGCATGTGGCGTGTAAGGGACAGTGAGCAAGGGTCATGAGATAGGCTGAGGACACAGTGGAGAGGATGCTAAGCCCCTGAGCAGCTCTGTAGTCCCACACAGGCAAGGTGGAAATTGGGGAGCAGAGCAGAGGCAGGCAATGGCTGAAACCCCAGTTTTAGAACCCTGGTTTAGGCTAAATACAGCTGAGAAGTCCCCTCATAGATGAGGCCTTGTTCTTCTAAGGCCTCCTTCCCCACAACTCAGTCAGTCTGACCATCTCATGTCTCTGCAGGGCTAACCACTCAATCCCCGCAAGCACGAAAGGTGCTCTGTTGGCAGAGGGCTTGGCAGGTCCCACTCCACAGGGGTATAGTCCTCCCATTTCTGAAACAGGCCTGACCTCTAGGGAGCCCCACAGGGAAGGTTAAAAATGTTGATGAAGACAAACCTTTAAAGGAAAGCTTCTACCCTTTGAATCTTAAACCATATCTAAGAGTCACCTACTCAAAAAAAAAGAAAGAAAGAAAGAAAGAAAAAAGGAAGAAAGAAAAGAAAAGGAAAAGAAAAGAAAAGAAAAGGAAAGGAAAGGAAAGGAAAGGAAAGGAAAAGAAAAGAAAAGAAAAGAAAAGAAAAGAAAAGAAAAGAAAAGAAAAGAAAAGAAAAGAAAAGAAAAGAAGAAGGAATTTTTAAATGAGGTTGTTTGTCCCAGTTAGAGCTGGAACTATCCAGTCCTGAGCATCAGGAACCTAACGACTGAGGAAGGAACAGGGCTGATCCAGCTCACTAGTTCATTCTGAGACACTTAATCTCCTGTCCTGTCATGGGGCAGGTACCCATTCATGTATCCTGTGGCTCTGGAAGGAAAGAGCAGGGCTACCTGAAAGGGCTTCAGTGACCCATGGGATGGGGCAGGGAGTCCTGTGATGTCACTGGGATGCAGGATGATGCATCAGGATCTACCAGTCCTCATTGACTGCCCCTGTGGCATGGGGCCTGACAAGCCCTCTGCCAACAGAGCACCTTTCGTGCTTGCGGGGACTGAGTGGTTAGCCCTGCAGAGACATGAGATGGTCAGACTGACTTAGTTGTGGGGAAGGAGGCCTTAGAAGAACAGGGCCTCGTCTATGAGGGGACTTCTCAGCTGTCTTTAGCCTAAACCAGAGCACCAGCACCAGATAAGACTGTCCTGCCTTCTCTCTAGCGCCAAGCCTACAGAATCGCCGCTACCCCTCCATGGCGAGGATCCACTCCATGACCATTGAGGCTCCCATCACAAAGGTGAGTGACAGCTGTGACCTCCACTATGTGGCCAGTGTCAGACTGACCTAGAGCTAGAGTCTACAGACAGCAGAAATAAGGCCGAGTGGGGAATACAGAATATACCCAAACACATAATAAACAAACACATGGTTGCACAATGCAGTCAGTGTGGTGGAGGCAGCCATGCAAAAGCCCTGGGAGAGAATAAGAGAAGGGCTAGAAGCAGGCTGAGTGAGAGGGTGGTTAGGAAAGATTTCACTATAGAGGAAGTCGTGTTCGAAGCCAAACTTAAGCTGAGAATCACATTGGTCAGAAGGAGACTTCCGGGACAGGAGCAGCAAAGACCGGTCTAGAGAGGTTCCACCAAAGTGAGACAGAAGCCAGGGAAGCTGAGTGGGATGATTACGGTGGGGCTATGTTGGTTCAGTTCATTCTGGCCACTTGGACCAGAAATAAGGTGATTTGTGTCTTATGTGCAGCAAAAGCCTTTTTGTAGGCGGTTAGATAGATGTGGCCTGGTCAAGTCCAGATGTCCCTGTAAAGAGTGCAGCCACCACGCTACGGGTAGGAGGTGGCATGAGTGTAAGAGAGGAGGCCATTTAGAGGCTTTTTGCAGTTCCAGGGAGATGATAGTAGCAGTTTGACTAGCATCGAGGGAGCTATGGTAGAGGTGGAGAGAAAGAATTGATTGGAAAATGTCTGGGCGAAGAGTCATTTAGACTTGCTGAAAGCAGGGGTGGCAAGCAGAACAGGCTTTGAGTAGAAGAGTCCTTGTCTTCAGCCCCGGGGAGAACAGCTTGTCTTTGGTGTTGTTACTATTTGCTTGCTTTGTGAGGAGGGGACTAAGGCCAGGGGTCGATTCTAGGCACATAGGATATTGTAGTAGGCGAGTCAGGAAGGCTTTGGAAAGTCTCCAAGTCAGGGGTCTGGAAGGTAAACTTGGAAATCTCATAATGGATTGTGTGTGTTCAGAGCCATGGAAATGAGAGTCATTTCTGGAACGACCATACAGTGAGAGGGTCCCAAATCTGTCTCCGAGGAACTCCAACCCATGAAAAAGAGATAGGGCGGGTCGTCAGCAAGGGATCCTGGGAATCAGAGTCCTCAGACGGGATGCCATGGGACCACGTGGGCATGCTTCAGAGAGAGGCTCTCTTCTCTGAGTGGTGTGTGGTTGGTCACTGGTTTCTTCTGAATATGTCTGACTATCGAGAGGTAAGTAGTATCTTAATGTCCTTGAGTTCATTCTTTCTCTTCATTGCTTTCTTAGGTTATAAATATAATCAATGCAGCTCAGGAGAACAGCCCAGTTACAGTAGCAGAGGCCTTGGACAGAGTCCTAGAAATTTTACGGACCACAGAACTGTATTCCCCTCAGCTGGGAACCAAAGATGAGGATCCCCACACCAGTGACCTTGTTGGGGGCCTGATGACTGTAAGTAACAAGAAAACCCAGGAGTGAAGGGTGTCGGCTAAACACCCGCAAGAATCCATCCTCACAGTGCGCTGTGGCCTTGGGCAGCAGGAGCATGCGAGGGATAAATGGGCATCAGCTCCGGTGGGTGGCTGGAGGCAGCTGTGCTGATTTCATTATGGTCATATCTAAGATGCTTATCTTTCCACTGCCTGACTAACCATGGAAAGAGCCTCGAGAAGTCCTATTGTAGTAGGAAACTGCTGGGCGACAGAGGGCCAAACATCCAGAGAGGGGCTGAACTGGCTCCTGCTTCTGGTTCTTCTCTTTGTGAATTAGAGGGTGGGATTGAAGGTTGTAGCTACATTTCCTTGGGCATCATTGGACCTATTCAGTTAGCCCTCCTAATAGGTGAGTTCTGTTTCTTATTAACTCAACCAGCAGAACGAGAGAGAGAGAGAGAGAGAGAGAGAGAGAGAGAGAGAGAGAGAGAGAGAGAGAGAGAGAGAGAGAACAAACTTGAGAGAGGGGGCAAAGAGGGTATACACTTGCACTAGGCATGACACATACATACACCTATGATATCAGCATTCTAGGAAGCTGAGGCAGAAGAACTGTGGGTTTGAAGTCAGTTTGAGCTGCACAGTAAAACTCTGTGGAAGGGAGGGAGGGAGGGAAGAAAGGAGGGAGGGAAGGAGAGAGAGGAGGAGGAAGAAAAAAGGGAAGAGATGGAAGGAGGAAGGGAGGGGTACATTTGTATGGAACATGTGCATGCCTTTGCACTATTGGATATTATAAACAGTCCCAAAATGATACACAGAAGGGTGCACATTTATTATATGCAATTATGGTGCCATCTTGCGGAAGACATTTAAGCTCCCTTGGGATTCCTAGGCCAGGATGGTTGTGTAGTTAAGCCCCCAAGACGACTCCAAGGCATGACTGTAATGAAAGGGTGTGCCCCTAGGTGATAGCTGTTCCCAAACTCCTACTGACAGAGAAGTTCACGGGCAGGTTCTATGTCTAATCATACAAAGCAGAACAGAGCCATTTGGGCTCAAAGCGAGGACTGTGCCTGGCAGTGATCGGAGGCATACTAGATTATGGACCTGAGGCCAGTGTCTAAGGTCCACCCTACTGTGCTGTGCTCTTTTGGCTTTGAATGTCACCATCAGCAAGTGAAGCAGCCAAGTCCAGCTTTCTGTCATGTGTCTCCTCAGAGGCTGAGCTGGGAGGATTCTCTAGTAAAACATGGCCCGGTGCTATCCTGGTCTCTGCAGATGTCTTTTTCTAGCCAGCCTCCAAAGGCTGAGCTGACTGGCTGTGCAGTCCATTCTCACTGGCGCTTTGGGCAGCCTCCTGCTGTTCCTGGCCCATAAGCTGGCACTAGCTAGCCCATTCCAATACAGAATTAGCCTCAGTTTCTGGAGGGATCATAAGGGGCAGTCCCTTCAAGGTCACAACCAGGGGACTCTGAGTCCCAAAACAAGCCATCACCTTCACCTTCCCCACCACACCCCATCCCCAATGTATCATCTTGTGCTTCCGGGTCCAGAGAGGCTAGGAGGCACCAGTGTGGGACTCGGCCTCATTTGGATATGACTTGGGAAGTGAATTAAAACAAGAACTGCCCATCTGCTGCAGAGGCGTGACAGCTGTAGCTGGGGCCACTTACCTGATCATCTGTTTCTGAATATTAAGATCTTTGCATAAAGATCCAAGGTGTCCTTCATTAATTAATACTACTTTAAACTTCTTTTCTGGGGTTAGGCAATTCTAAGTGACTTTTACACAAAGAGTTAAATAACGAGGAACTCAGGCACAGACACAGAGGTAAGGAAACAGATCAGAGAGCATCCAATTCAAGCTCACGAGCTAGCAAATGGCAGGGCACTGAAATTTCTGTCCACTTTTGCTCTCATGGTCACGGCCTGGTCATGACCAGGACAAAAGCAGTTTAAAAGGAAGTGTTTCTGCCTGCAGTTTCACAAGTGTCAGTCCGTGGTGTGCAGGGAGCAGGGTGAGCAGTGACAGGCAGGGGCCAGAGCATGATAGAGTCCTTAAGGACACACCCAGGGACCTTCCTTCTCCTGCCTGCAGCCAGCCCCTCTGCACAATTCTGCTACCTCACAGCAGTTTCTATAGTTTACATTCAAATCTTTGCATCCGTCAATGCACTGAGCCCATGGTTAGGTCAGAGCCCCCTGATCTACTTAGCTCTGGGAAGGCCTCAAAGACACTTACAGTGTTTTCCTGATAGGTCCCATAGCTCTCCATTCATGCATGTTGACAGTCAGGATCACCTACCACACTTTCAAAACCTCAGTTCCAGAAAGGCTCCTCTCAAAGCTTAGCAGCAAAGCTTCACAGCAGAAAACTCAGTTAAGAAGGTTTTCCTCCCCAAATATGGCTCTAAGACATTTTACAGGGCACATCTGAGGACATAAAATGTCTCAGTACTGAGAGCCTTTGGACAACATCAAAATCACACAGACCATCCCTGCGACTGCATCTGTGTGGCTTCACGATGGCAGGAGAGAGTGGCTGTGAGCACTGAGCCAGCTCACTGCTCAGGTGTGAGGCTGCAGTGCTGGTGACCACTCCCCCCTCCCCACCCCCTACCCCGGGACTAGCACTATGAAAGGAAGAGCATCCCCCATCTCTTAGCTGGCTGCTACAATTTCACTTGGAACTTTGTCTCAGCCTGAAGTTGCAGCCAGCTCAGGTTAGGCAGGGATCAGCCTCTGGTTGAGGAGAGAGGATAAGAGAATGACAATGGGTACGAATCATGCGCCTAATAGTGTGTCTTTCTTCCAGGATGGCTTGAGGAGACTGTCAGGGAACGAGTATGTGTTTACAAAGAGTAAGTGTTCCAGTGTCACTTATTACCAACAACCCCTCTTCAGCCTGTGTCACCCCCAGATGGTGAATATTCCACAAGGGTCTTGGTGGTACCTCCAGCTGGCATCGGGACTTTATTCCTCTCAAGAGTGTACATTTAAAGCTAGACCCCTGACTAAAGTCATTTCTCAGAGCCCTGCTAAATAAGGGTTCCTATTCTCCATATGTTTAAACAGGCCTTAGAGTTATTTCTGTTTATGGTCTTGAGATTTCAAGATACAAGAAGAGCCCCAGTGATAAAAATCTCCCTACCAATGGGTGTTGAGGATTTTGTTTCTCGTGGTAACCCTAAAGATAACGAGATGATCAAGACACTGGAGAACCTGCACCTAACTTGCCTCCTCCTCCCCCAGATGTACACCACAGTCACAGTCACCTCGCGATGCCCATCACCATCAATGATGTCCCCCCAAGTATCGCCCAGCTCCTTGATAATGAGGAAAGCTGGGACTTCAACATCTTTGAATTGGAAGCCATTACACATAAAAGGTATGTGGCATCTCTGGACGAGAGCTAGGCTGTGCTCAGGGCCTTCATATCTCGGAACTCAGATGGAATTCCATGTCCTAAATATACTCTTGTATGAAGAGGATATGTCTGTGGGTAAGGTCCAGGGTCAGCGCATACTTCCTCACATCTCCTTCCTTTGTGCCCATGAGCCAGGAATTCTGTCTTCTCATCCTTTCTCCCTTACAAAAACAGATTAGCAGTCAGGTTTGGGGGTGCATGTCAGCAACTTGGGAGACTGAGGTTTGAGCTCAGGGAATCTAGACTAGCCTGGGCAACAAAAATTCATTTTTTCTATCTCCCTCTTCTCCTTTCCTCCCTCCTTGCCTTTCCCATACAGACATGGGATTTGATAGCACTGTAGATTTTCTTTGAGTCCACTCTGTCTGCAGGGCAAAGTGTTCCTTTTGTCTTAGGAGAAGACTTACCTCTCCCTGGGATGATGGTCTGTGGTGTATAAATGATTCCTCTATAAAGTAACATCACTTTAAGTGAGGTGACTTTGCTGGGATGACCTACACTATTGCCTTTTGCCCTTCTTACAGGCAAAAAGGATGTATAGAACGTGTGTGTGGAAGCAGAGGTGGATGGAGGCCAACTGAGGCTTTCTGACTTAACAGATAATCTAAAATCAACCTGATCCACCCCAGGCTCCTAGTTGCAAAGGGGGGCTGGTTAAGCAGTACCAGTGTTTCTGGGCTGCCAGCATGTTGAATGATCGCACACATAAAAGTCCCTCTGTTCTCTACTGCCATTAAAGAAAGCACTTTCTGGGCCACTGATAGAACCGGTGTTTGTTTCCTGTTTTCAGGCCACTTGTGTACCTGGGCTTAAAGGTCTTCTCTCGGTTTGGAGTATGTGAATTTTTAAACTGTACTGAAACCACTCTTCGGGCCTGGCTGCAAGTGATTGAAGCCAACTACCACTCCTCCAACGCCTACCACAACTCCACCCACGCTGCCGATGTACTGCATGCCACGGCTTTCTTCCTTGGAAAGGAAAGAGTGAAGGTAGATTTCAGATATCACATTCTGGCTGTGTGCTAGGGTGGAGATCCAAGAACTCAGTCAGTCTCTCTCTCTCTCTCTCTCTCTCTCTCTCTCTCTCTGTCTCTGTCTCTCTCTCTATTTAATGTATGTGAGTACACTGCCACTGTCTTCAGACACACCAGAAGAGGGCATCAGATCCCATTACAGATGGTTGTGAGCCACCATGTGGTTGCTGGGAATTGAACTCAGGACCTCTGGAGGAGCAGTTAGTACTCTTAACTGCTGAGTCATCTCTCCAGGCCCCAAGAACTCAATCTTAGTAAATACATTAGACAAATAGCAATTTGACAAGACGACTTCTTAATGTTGTTATAAAACTGATTGTTAGAGACTCACAACTTTCTACTAGTTCTCTGTTCTCTTGGAAATGCTCACAATTTTATCTCTGGTACTGACTTCTGCGGCTGATCCATGAACCCATACTTAACTGTCTACCAGCTCTGGGAAGGGGAGTCACAGGACAGAGCTTAGTTTAGAGAACATTGTAGGTGGGGCTTAAGGTTAAGCTTTAGTGTCAGAACTTGGCCATTATACATTCCTAATGGGATCCACCCAGCTTTCTCCTGCCCGAGGGGCAGATGTGCACTCTGGGTGGGTGGGAGTGTGTGTGTCAGAGACTTTTGCCTAATTGTAACTCTCTGCAGCCAGTCTTATGCAGCTTTCAGTGTTGTTGTGACAAGTGCTGATTTTGGGGTGGCCCTACACACCTCCGAGGGTAACCTGGGATGTTCCCTTGCCCTCCTCCTCACCTAACATCACTTATACAGCGAAGCACCTTTGCTATGACTTAAACTAAAGCTTGAAGTTTAGGACTAGGGAGTGTCACTCAGATACAGCACGTACCTAGAACACACAAGTCCCGGATTTGATTCCCAGCACTGCTGCCCCCCACAAAGATGCTCTTAGAAGACATTCTGTCGAGACTGCACACACATGAATCTGTGGATACTGCCACTACTAGGTTATCCTCTTGGAACAGAGGTAAGGGATTAAGACTATGGTACTTAAGCGTGGGGGAGGGTAGGTAAAAGGAACAGAAATGGGTAGAGGGTTCTTAGATTTGCCAAAAACTCATTCTGGCAGTTCGACAAAACATCAAAGGAAGTAGTCCAAGGATAACGCTTTTGAAGATTTTAAAAAAAGAGAGGAAAACCGATCAGTGCACTAGCCTGTGCTATAATGAGCATCTGTCTGAGCCACCTCCGAATCTCTGCTATGGTTCTAACACGTGCGATGAGACAGCAGAGGTCTCATGGCTGGCTGAGCAGAGCACCTGGGGCATTAGCACCCAACCAGACTGATCCTGCGCAACCCCACCCCACCCCCACCCCCACCCCCGTTTGCAGCTGAAGTGACATCATTAACAGACCTCTAGGAAAACCCAGATGAGGTTTGCGACAATCTAGAGGTCCTGTCACTATCATCTCCCTGACCCTCCCACATCTAAATTTAGGGTTTTTTTTCCTCGGAGCCCCACTAGTGTACTGGGTCTGAAATTCTCGATCAGCCTTCGAAACAAAATTCTGACTAATTGCAACCCATTTACAATTCAAAATATGTCTTCTGACTCCAGCAGCTCCTGCCAGGAATTCAGAATGGAACCTGGGAGACTTGGGCTGTCTGAGGTCAAGTTCAGCCCAAGTTCACTGGTCAGTCCACCACGACGACACAGTGGGAATCACTGCTGTGAGCCCTTCCCTTAGACCTCCTGCCCTGATGAAGACAGTCAGGAAACCGTGTCCTTACCTCTTATTTGAATCATCAGTCTCTCTGGTTTCTCTCAAATATAATCTGTGGGTTCTGGGAATTGATGCCGCCTGCATGCTAAGTGCATATTTCACCACTCACTTCCACTCCTGATGCCAAGGCTACGATTAATTTTTTTTAAATGTATTCTCTAAAATATTTCATCTAATATACTTTGCTCATATTCTTTCCTCTTCCCCAACTCCTCCTATAATCTCCCCCACCTCCCCAATCATCCAACTTCATGTTCTCTCTCTCACAGACAAAACAACAACAGAACATGGAGTCCAATTTGTGTTGGCCAACTACTTCTAACCACGGCTTGCCCGAGAGTGTGACTGATATTCTCATTCCCAGTGTACTGGGGGGAACTAATTTTTCCTTTCCTAGCAGCTATCAGTTGTGAATACCTTCCTAGAAAAGGGAGAGACTTTGTATCTACACCCCGTCCCCCACCCTGTGCTGACATTTTGTCTGGATTGAGCTTGTGTGGGTGTTGTACAAGATGTCCCAGGCTCTGAGTTCCTATGTCCATCTTCTCTTCCTGTTATGTCTGGAAGGCATTCTTTCCTTAAAGTTATCTACCACCTCTGACTCTTCAGATCTCTCTGCCTCCTTTTCAGTAGAGACCCCAGAGTCTTGAATGTGTGTGTGCGTGTGTGAGAGAGGGAGAGAGAGAGGGAGAGAGAGAGATTTAAGGCTGAGTGCTACAAAGGCTCCCACTCTCTGTACACGGTGCAGTTGCGAATCTCTATGTTAATTACCGTCTACTGCAGGAAGAGGCTGGATAGTGCACTGATCTGTGGATATCGCAATATGTCCTCAGGAATTATTTTATTACTATGTGCCTTTAGCAGAATAATAGGAGTAGGCTTCCCCTCAGAGCATGTGACCTATCTAGTCCAGGGTTCTCAGCCTCATTAACAGTGTCATATACGCATCCCATCTTATGGATAGAACAATTAAAAAGTGGTTGGCTATTCCCACAGTGTGCACCACTATTGTGCTGGCAGGTGTATCCTGCCAGGAAGGGTCACTATTGTCCTTCCCAGTTGGGTGACATTGACGGTTACTTTTCTCCTAACCCCTAAATACACATATAAGGCATGAAAGCCAGCTCCCAGGCGTACGAGGAAATACGGAGTGCTTGTCTTTCTGGATGCGATGCTTCTAGTTTCATCTATTTGCCTGCAAATTCCACTTTTCTTAACATCTGAATAATAGTCTATTATGTAAACATGCCACACTTTTATTATCCATTTGTCATCAGGTAGGCATTTAGGCTATTTCCAATTTCTGGGTATTATGAATAGAGCAACGATGACCGTGGATGAGCAAATATCTCTGTAGTAAAAACTAGACTTCTTTGGGTATGTGCCCAGGAGTCATATAGTTGGACCTTTGTCAGAATGTCTATTTTTAGCCTTTTGAGGAACCTCCACACTGATTTCCATAGTGACTGTGCAAGTTTAGACTTCCACCAGCAATAAATAACTGTTCCCCTTCTCCCACCCCTCACTGCCATGAGCTGTTGTTTGTTTTGAGCCTGGCCTCTGACTGGGGTAAGATAAAATATCAAAGCAGTTTTACTTTGCATTTCCCTAACAGCTAAAGGTGTTGAATATTTTTTAAAAGTGTTTCTGATTTATTTGTGATTCATGTCTTAAGAATTCTGCTTAGCTCTGTCCTGGTTTGTCAACTTGACACAAACCTTGACATATCCGGGAAAAGGGAATCTTAATTGAGAACATGACTCCATTAGATTGCCTATATGAGGTCTGTAGTGCTCTTTCTTGATTGGATGGAGGTAGGCCCATCCCATTGGGGGCAGCCACCTCTGGATAGGTGGCCATAGGCTATGTGGAAGATTGCTTATTCCTTGGGTATTCTATATAAAACTATATACAACATATAAGAAAACAAGCTGTGCAAGCCACGGAGAGAAAGCCAGTAAACAGTGTCCCTCCATGGCCTTTGCTCCTGTTCCTGCCTTAAGTCTCTGTCCCAACTTCCCTTGTGATGGGGTATGACCTGAGTGTTATCAGGTAAACGCTTTCTTCTCCCAAGTTTCCTTTGGGAGTAATAAAAATCCTGTAGCACAGAAGTTTCATGCTACATCTAAAAACTTGGGTTGTTTTCTTATGTTCAATATTGTTTAGTTCTTTCTGTATTATAGATGCTTCCAGGTGTATAATTAATAGTTTTTTTTCCATTATGTATACTGCCTCTTCAAATGGTGATGTCCTTTGCTACACAGAAACTTCATGAGGTTCTATTTATTAATTTTTGGTCTTAAAATGCCTATTCTGTCAGAGTCCTGTTCAGAAAGTCCTTTCCTGTACTAATGAGTTCAACCTACTTCCTACTTTCTCTTCTACAGACTTGAGGGATCAGGTCTTCTTTTGAGGTCCTTGGTCCATTTGGAGTTGGGTGAGGTGCAGGTCTCCTTGCATTCTTCTGCATGCAGTCATGCAGCTCGACCAGCACCATATGTTGAAGATAGTATCTTTGCTCAAGTGTGTATGTCAGGTGTTCATAGGTATGTGAGCTTATGTCCAAGTCTCCAATTTAATTCCACTGATCCACATGTCTGAGTTTATGTCAATACCATGTTACTATAGCTCTGTAATACAGCTTCAAACCAGGAATGGTGAGATTGCAAGCAGTTCTTTTACTGTTCAGGATTGTGTTACTGTCTTGGGATTTTTGTTTCCACTTGAAGCTTAAGATTATATCTTCAATTCTATAAAGAATTGTGTTGGGATTTTAATGAGGATTGCACTGACTCTACCAATTGCTTTTAGTAGGGTAGCCATTTCCTCAGCATTAATTCTACCAGTCCATGAGCATGGAAGACCTTTCCATCTTCTGGTATCTCCAGTTTCTTTCCTCAATGTCTTAACGCTTTTCTTACACAAGCCTTTCATGTGCTTTGTAAGAGTTATTTCACATATTTTTGAAACGTTTTGTTTCCCACATTTCTTATCTCAGTGTGTTTGGCATTTGTATACAGGAAGGCTTCTGATTTGTGTGTTAGTTTTATATCCAGCTACTTTGACCAATGTTTTTATCAGTTGTAGAAGCTGCCTGGCGGTTTTTAGGGTCTTCTGTGCATTACAACCATATCACCTGCAAAAAAAGCATCCTCTAGTGTCTTCCTTTTCTGTTGGTATCCCCTTGGTCTCCTTCAGTTGTCTAATAGCTCCAGCTAAGACGTCAAGAACTATACTGAACAGGTGTAGAGTAGACGTTCACGTCTTGCTTCTGATTTTTGTGGAAGTGCTTTGAATTTCTATCCATTTATAATGATGTTGGCTGTGGGCTTGTTGTAAGTTGCCTTTATTTATTGAGATATGTCCCTCATGTCTTGTGGTGGTTAGTGGAGGGAGGGAGGGAGGGAGAAAGGAGGAGGAGGAGGAAGAGGAGGAGGAAGAGGAAGAGGAGGAAGAAGAGAGGGAGAGGGAGGGAGAGAGTGACCCCGCAAACGTGCAGCTAGTAAAAATCTCTGGACATGGAGACACCTGCATCATTCTTTTCTTTACCAGGAGAAATTGATCTACAAGACACAGAATGGCTCCAGCCTAACTCAGCCCTTCCAGCCTGTTCTTATGCAGTCAGTTTGGTCTAGATCATAAACACAGTGCCAGCCGACCAGGCCTCTCTGCTTGCAGTAGGTTTCAGGATGCTCTCAGGAAACTTTGTAAGCTGGCTGGGCCAAGCCAAGATTCCTACCAGCCCTGTGACATGATTCAAGATAGAAGTGACTCCCTTCCTGGATAGAGACAACATTCAAGAAAGTCCCACTATAATACCAAGTCAGTACTGACAGGGATTGCCCCAGGGCCTGGGAGGGCATCAGCAGGACAGGCCTGAGCTTCAGGCTGTCTTCCTTACCCAGTTTTCCCTCCCACAGAACTATGAGAGCAAGCTGGAAACACTGTAAACCTTATCTAGTCTTCCAAGTCTTCCCCAGGGCCTACCTCCCTCTTCCTTCACTGTTCACCCCTTGGCTCGCTTAGCTCCCTCAGTAACTTCATCTAGACTCCCTGCCTGGACTCCTCTCCTTTACTGCATGCTTCCTGCTCTCCTGTTGCTTATCCACAATACTTCAGCAATAAAAATCACTTTCTTAGGAAAGCTATCATTGGCCATTCTGTAGACCTTTGTTGGATAGTTTGGTAGTTGTCTTAGGGTTTTACTACTGTGAACAGACACCATGACCAAGGCAAGTCTTATAAAAAACAACATTTAATTGGGGCTGGTTTACAGGTTCAGGGAATCAGCCCATTATCATCAAGGCAGGAACATGGTAGCACCCAGGCAAGCATGGTGCAGGAGGAGCTGAGAGTTCTACCTCTTCATCTGAAGGCTACTAGTAGAAGACTGACTTGCTAGGACAAAGCCCACACCCACAGTGACATACCCATTCCAACAGGGACACACCTACTCTAACAAGGACACACTTCCCAATAGTGCCACTCCCTAGGCCAAGCATATACCAACCATCACAGTAGTCATTAACCATACTTGGCTACTAAATAAAGCTGAGGAGGCCCTCCATCGCACTGGCCATAGGCGAGTGTTCAGGAGCTGTATATAATAGGCTTTGTCTGCATTCCACAGAGGCAGCGCACTCCCATCACCACATGATGGTCAGCGATCAGTGCTGCCATGCTCTGACCAGCCCCACGGTTACACTCTCGGGAAGTTGGGACTCTTTTTATCTAATCTCACCCATTAGTATCTATCACTGCTTCATCTCTGGTGCTGTGCACAGTACCTAACGCCTTTAGGCATCTGACATGGAATGAATTCCTAATACAGTGTCTTACATAACACCCCATCTGCCAGCTTTCTACTAACTTACGGGCTAAGAAGAATACTTGCTGTCATTTGAGCTCAGCATTAGCATAGTGACGGTCTGGTGAGTTTCTCTAAGCCTTTGCTGCCTGTGAGCCCAGCCCCTGCATTTCTTGATAAGCTTTTCTGTCTTGACTCTGCCTCACTGCCAAGCTCCAGTTACTGTCCCATTCATCCTGTGAGCTAGCTGTGCTATTTACAACTGGCCCCCCAACAAGCCTGCAGAAGCTGATGTGTAAGGGATATCTGTGATGCAGGCTACTTTCCATGCATCACGGCAGAGCATCACAGCATCAATTCAAAAGACCTGCTTGGCTTCTTTGTCAAAGAACCAGCAAACGGACTCTAGACAGTTCAGGTGTTGTAGCTTTTGTGTTCTCAAGAGAATACACAGCACAGGACAGTGCCACTGTGTGCCAAGGCTACTTTCCGCTAAGGCTAGGAGGAAACCGAAAGGAAATTCCAAAGGTTCCAGCCCCAAGCCCTTCTCTCTCCAAGAGAGAGATGGATGCTGGTCTCTAGAAGCCTGTGAATAATGTTCAGTATCCCTCCCCTCCCCCAGGGAAGCCTGGACCAGCTGGATGAGGTGGCTGCTCTGATTGCTGCCACAGTCCACGACGTGGATCACCCCGGAAGGACCAACTCTTTCCTGTGCAACGCCGGCAGCGAGCTTGCTGTGCTCTACAATGACACTGCAGTCTTAGAGAGTCACCACACAGCCCTGGCCTTCCAGCTCACAGTCAAGGACACCAAGTGCAACATTTTCAAGAATATTGACAGGTTTGGCATGATTGGGCTCCCGGGCCTAGGTCTGTGAAGCTAAAAATGAAGCTGAGTTTTCTTTCTCTGGATAGATGGGAATGAAACAGTGGATCTTCACTGTATCAGATTATAAATCAGCTTTGCCCGTCTGAACTTTTCAGACTGCCTTTCCTGCTCTAAAAAAAAAAATCTCATTTAGCCTTCAGTAAGTCCATAAAAATAAATGTTTGTTATGCACTGAAAAGCACTGCCTAAATGTTGATGGCCTCACTAACAAGTCTATCAAATATTTTTATCTTCTCCGCTGTGGCTCAAAGACAATGTATAATCCTGCATTTCCAGGAGAGTTTGGGCTAAGCATCCATCCCCATGAGGAGGTCCCAGTGAGGATGCTGGGAATGAGACAGGTTTCCTTCTCACACAGAGAGAGATGCTCTCAGAACATCTGCAGACAGCACCGTGATGTGATGTGATGTGGTGGAACAATTCTTACCTGCTAACAACTGTGTGGTCAGGCTACAGCGCTTTCCTATACCGCACCAGCAAGCTGCTGAGCAGAGTCCTGGGCAAAGGCCTGGTGGTCACTTGGGCCTCATGACACTGTCTACATGAACTTACCAGTTTAGGCTCTAGAAAAATCTCTAGGGTTACAGAGAGCGGTTGTTCTAATTCAGACTTAAGTTCTAGCGTATCAAGGACCCGTAGAGAAACAATTCTTTCCATGAGCTGGTTTGCTTAGCTCCTCATTGAGTCTCTTAAAGTTAGTACATGATAGGGATTTTTTGATAACCTTGAGCTGTTGCTCCAACCACTGCAAACATCAAACATTTACAGGTTACGGGATTATGGGAAAGGAAAATCTCCCTCAGCACCATCGGAAGAGACTGGCAGTTCTCTCCAGTAGGAACCGGTCTACACCGGTCAAACCTCAGCAGACTGCCACTTTGGCCTGTCCCTTCCACTTCCTTGTTCCAGTGTTTTCACAGGAAGGGATGGGAACTACCATTCAAAACAGTTGCTCGTCACATGACGTGTACTTTCGTTTCTCTTAACATGGCTGTGCTGAAGAGTCAGCTGTCACTGGAGAACGTGGAGTGGCATCAACATGGGCTTACTTGGGGGCGGGGGCTGAGCGGATGGAGTCTGGGATTAGCAGTCACTTGGCTCTGACTCCTTCTGTCCTGGGCTGTGGGGAGGCAGAGCATCAGGGCACTTCTGACTTGGGCTTGGTGTGAGCAGGGAACTTTGTCCTCTTATTATTTAGGAACCACTATCGAACGCTGCGCCAGGCTATTATCGACATGGTTTTGGCTACGGAGATGACAAAACACTTCGAACATGTGAACAAATTCGTGAACAGCATCAACAAGCCACTGGCAGCAGAGGTAAGGGCTCCTACGTAATGAGCTAGTGCAGTGTGCTTCTGGGAGAGCCGAGGTGAGCGAGCCTATGTATCGAGATACTGGCGCGTGTCTCTCTCAGAGCCTGCTCTGGCACCAAAGCATTTTCTGCCTCTCCAATGTGAGGTGATTATCAGCCTGGAGCTGGGGAAGGAGCTGGGGAAGGAGAGGAGGCTGACAGCTGCCCACTGCAATCCCTCAGGCAGGCCCTGAGACACAATGATAGACGGAGGAGCCCCGGGTGAGCAGAATGAACAGGGGTATGGCAGGAAGACCTATTCATTTTCACTTCTGTTCCTTGGACTCATAGGACCTCAAAGCTAGGGAATGCTTTATAGAACCAGACTCTTGCCGGTGGTATCATCTAAGTGAACAAGTATATTAGTTCTTTTTTATTGCTGTGATAAAAATCTCCCATGAAAAGCAAGTTGGGGAAGAAAAGGTTTATTTGTTCTCAGTCAGTGTTTCCTGGAGGGAAGTTAAACAAGACCTCAAGACCAGGAGTCTGAAGGCAGAAATGCTGCTACTTCATGCAGCACTAATTCTGACCGTGAACTCACTCCCAGCCAAGGAAGTATGGCAGACACCATGGAAGGAGGAAGGAAGCTCACAGACACGTTCACCGGTCCGTGCTTAGCCACTTTCCTTATAGATCAAAACCAGTTGTCTGGGGATGCTGCCATCAATAGGTTGATCTTCCCACAACAATGAACACTCAAGACAATCCCACAGAGATGGGCCTACCTAGGCTGATCTGATCTGGGCAATCCCTCAACTAAGACTCCCTTCCTGGAAGAGCCCAGGATATGTCAAATTGATAATTAAAGCTAACTTTGTGACTAAAAAAACAAAAATGTAAGCTTTTTTTCTTTTTTATAAATGCATCATGTTCTCCCCCCCCCAAAAAATAAAAAATAAATTAAAAAGAGACAAAATAACATCTAAAATCTGTAGGGAAGTATAGAGGACCCGAAGAAAATAAAAAGAATATGTTCAAAATATACAAAGTGTTTTTCTTAAATAAAAATTTTAAAAAGAGAGAAGTTTACCATGAGCCTGCCTTATGCGCCTTACAACTCTGGGCTTTAGAAATGAGACAGAATGTTCACCCTTTACTAACATGAAATTTGCTGTCTCCTCGGGAACCATAAGTGTGTTCCATAGCTCCCGAAAGGCATAAGTTTCCAGTCCTGTAAAAGGTAGAATAAATGTTCTGAGGGTAACTTGATGATCAGTAAGGATGCTGACGTTGGCCATCCCATGACCAACCTAGGGAGAGGAAGGTTGCCCAGCTCATCCGTGTTGAACCCCATCGCCCATGGACGCCATCACACAAGCCAGGGGTTTCCTCCTGGCAGAGGTAGAGAGGAACAAGTAAGTATCTTGACGTTTTGAGCATTAAACTATACAGGATGACTGAGTTTGGAATTGAGACAGTCATCACTCCATACCTCCAATTCTGTTTGAGATTTACTGCCTGCCACATCATCTGCAGTAAACAATACCTTCTTAGGGTGTTGGGAAAACAGCATCTCCAACCGTCTTCCCTCAGGGGTCCAATAAAGAGGACCAACCTCACAACAGAATCCCACTATGAGTCAGGCTGTCTTTCAGCTTGGCCCAGCTCTGGAGAGCTAATTAACGGCTTCATACAAACCCATGGTGCCTCTTGGAGAGAATAGTTCTCCAGGCTCTGTGAAATTGGTGTGAATGCATACATGCCCACCGAGTCACAGACCTGGTTCTGTGCCCTGGGCCACTGGCATTCCCCCAGTAGGTACATAGCACTGCATAACCATGTCTTCAGAGACTGCCGAACACACATTCTCTTGCATTTTGGCCCAAATAGCCATGCTTCACACTTCACACTTCACACTAATTATCTCTCAATGAGAGCCAGCCAAGAAGCACACGTGGATGTATACATGGCTGACGAAGGGGGGTGGGTAGGCAGCGAGAGGAAACCAAGTAAAAACAAATGAAGACGGAATTGAAAAGTCACAATTTCTTGACATTTGATGGATTAAAATAACTGAAAGTTGTGTTTTCATACATTTCTGAGGAGTCGGGGAAAGGGAGAAAGGGAGAGAGAGTGGGAGACAGCCCCTTTTAAGGGGATCTCCTAAACTGCTCAGAACAAACAGTGCCTGTTGCTGTTATGCCAAGTCAGTGGATGATGGGGACTTTTGGCCTTTTGAATTCTATACAATATTGATGGTTTTGACAGACAATGCTAACATGTTATTTATGGATGTAGAAAGCAAACAGTTCCCATTGCTAAGTCCCAGACAAACCTGTGTGTCCAGTGAGTTAGCCTCTGTGGGTTTCCCCAGCCCTGATCTGATCGTTTTTTTGTTTTGTTTTGTTTCGTTTTTGTTTTTGTTTTTCCCAGAGTGAGGGCAGTGATTGTGAATGCAACCCTACCGGGAAGAACTTTCCTGAAAACCAAATCCTCATCAAACGCATGATGATTAAGTGTGCCGACGTGGCCAACCCGTGCCGGCCCTTGGACCTGTGCATTGAATGGGCTGGAAGGATCTCTGAGGAGTACTTTGCTCAGGTGTGTTACCATGTGGGAAGTGTCCCTCCCCTTCTAGGAACAGGCCTTAGGCCACAGAACTCTGTGAGTCCCACAGGTAGGGAACTTCTCTGGAAGGCCACCCTTAGCCATCACTGGAGATGTGTGGTTCTCTCAAGAGACAGGCCAGTATGCTAGCCACTGACCAAAACCCTCCTGGGCTAGCGGGAATTCTGTAACTGATGGATCCTGGACTTCCCTAAGAATTAGGAAACTGTGTATTTACTACGACATTACTGTCTCTTTGGTGCATTATGGGAGGCAAATCCTGCTCATGGGTCACCTGCTTTACTCAGAGATAGTTACAGACACAGGTAAGCCCACACCTTGGTTCAAAGGGGTGGATATCTAGAGAGATGGTTCGGTGGGTAAGGACACTTGCTATACAAACATGAGCACTTAAGTTCAAATCTTAGCACCCATGTTAAGAATCAGGGCGTGGCCACGTGAGCACCTTTGACCTCAGCACTGTGCAGGGTCAGAGACGGGGCTGTTGGGGTTCAACAGGGTCAACAGTTGGTCCCACTCTAGGTCCAGAGAGACCTTGTCTCAAAGAAACGAGGCAAATAATCATAGGCAGGACACCTGACATCCTTCACCCTTTGCACACAAGCACCCAAAGACACATGTGCACATAGGCCACACACAACACTCACATATATACATTCATGCATGCACATATACATACACATACCAAAAACTAGTAAAAAAAAAAAAAAGTACCCCTAAGGATATGTCTGTGTTAGATTCTACGGGAATTCAGATTTTTTTCCCCTAGACAAAGGAGAAAGGGGCTTTACAGAATGATATTAGAATTCTATTTTTGAAGGATTAAAAAATGTAAAAGCAGGATAAAAAGATAAAACTCTAAAAGACAGTAAACTGTCAGATATCTTTTGAAATAGAGACCTATTTCAAGGAAAAACTTTAAAGACTGGTGTCTATATGTATCACAGAAGACAGATAGCAAGCAACTGTAAGTAGCACATAGTGGGTAATCTGCTACCTGGCTGGGATGTATAACTGAGGCAGACTGAAGAATAGCTAATGCTGTATAGCAGGGCTGGCTAGGAAGGAGCCTCTGAACTGCAGAAAAGTCAGCCAGGCAGTTCTGAGCTTGTCTGTGTCAGAGATGGGAAGTGGGGAGGAGCAGATGGAGTAACAAGAATGAGGGTATGGCCCACATCACTCTCAGAACATCAGGAGATATTTGAGCTGAGCCAGAAGTCATTAATGGGTTTCCTGGGACCCACATGGGAAGGACTTGATGCTCACTCCTTGTTCCTGACACTGGGAGAAGGTCCCCCTGTTAAGTTCTCAGGGGTCCTTTCTCTTGCAATAATGTAGTGACAATGCCAGTGTGGCCTGAAAATCAGGTTGCAAATGTGACGAGTTCCAGACATTATCAGGGAATGTGGATGTCTTAGTTAGCTGCTGTGAAGAGACGCCATGTCCAAGGCAACTCTTATGAGAACAATATTCAGTTAGGGCTGGCATACAGGTTCAGGGGTTCAGTTCATTATCAAGGAGTGGCAGCATCCAGGAAGGCATGGAACAGGAGGATCTGAGAGTTCCATGTCTTCATCTGAAGGCTGGTGGCATAGACTGGCTTCCTGGCAGCTAGGAGGAACATCTTATCCTCCAATGAGGCTATATCTCCTACTAGTGCCATTCCCTGGGCCAAGCGTATTCAAATCACCACAGTGGCTCTCACTGTTCAGCTTCAAGAGTTCAGACACCCTGTATCACGTGGGATACCCAGATGTCCATGCACCTTGACAGTGGCGTGTTAACACTCCCTGAGGGAAAGCAACACATTCACCTCACAGCTCAACTGCTCTGGTGCCGGTCCTAGAGATGCCCTGACGGTGGCTGCACATGAAGGTGTCCTGTGCTTGCCATTCTGTCATGCAGAATAGTCAGAAGACACACACTGAGAGGTTAAGAGCTAAAAAAAAAAAAAAAGGCCATTCTCACTGCTACGTATGCTTTTTTTTTTAAGTGAAAATAGTTACAAACAACAACAAAAGAGAATAAACAAAAACACGTGAGCATGCCACCAGGGCTACAGCAGCAACTGCTGTTGACTTGTGTGGTCTATTGCCTCCATTGCATGGGCTATTGGAAGTTTGACCTTTGCTGCAAATGTCAGTTAGTGGCATAGGCTGTCCAGGAGTGTAGATGTGATCTTACAAAAGTAAAAGCAGATCACAGGAGAAGGGACTAAGTTCCCCCAGGCCAGTGCTTTGTGGGGAGCTGTGGAATCACACAGAATGAGACATTAGGGCTAGTGATGACACAGCTCTTTGGAAAGCACTGTCCTGGCATCCCTTAGGTCCTGGATTCAAGAGAGGAGAGGGGGAAGGGGAGGGAGAGAGGAGACCTGAACATGGTCACTGTGGGTCACCTCAGGAAACTGCTCAACGTTTGTGTGCTCTGGGCTTCTTCTGAGAAACATGCAGTTCCTGGCAGGGATTCTCACCTGCCCACAGCCGTCACTGCAAGGGATTCTCTCATGTGCCCACAGCCCTGTGCACTGGTGTGTTTTTTTTTCCCTCACAGACTGATGAAGAGAAGAGGCAGGGGCTGCCTGTGGTGATGCCAGTGTTTGACCGCAATACCTGCAGCATCCCCAAGTCCCAGATCTCCTTCATCGACTACTTCATAACAGACATGTTTGATGCTTGGGATGGTAAGTCAGTTGCTACTTTATCACCCACAAAGGACATTTTGTTCTACTTAATGAAGATCACCTTCAATGGCACAGGCTGGACCTAAAGGTAAATAAAATACTAAATTATGTATGTGTGTTTCCTCGCTCTCCTGGACCGGAACACCGCTGGCACAATGCACGAGGGCAGGGGCGGCAGAGATGCCAAGTGGGTGCTCTAGAAGCCCTGTGCTTATGGTAGGGGTGAAAGACTATACCAGGGCCAGCTGTCTAGGCAGATCAACTTTACCTAGGGTGACTGGTCGCTTATAACGTTTCGAGGGACTAAGGGTAGGGACATCCAGGATGGGCGAAGGCCATTGAATGGGGGCTTAGGGTGCCTGGAATGCTTCATTAGCACAGGGAAGCCCTTCAGGAATCTCAGAGGCTGGCTGAACAGGTTTTGCCAGGAGAAAGGAAACTGATCCTATAATCAAACGAAGGCTTTGTGACATTTATCAGGTAGGATGTTTGAATTCCCCAGACAAGGTCAGAGAAAGAGAAGACCTGATAATAAAGGGAGTCTCCCATATTGTGCTGAGCCCAGAGGCTATCCAGTCATGGTGGAATTCTTCAACCTTAATTTAGCAGAGTTTTCCTACATATATACATAAGCCACAAGCCTTCTGTGGGCAGCAGGTCAGGCAGGTGCATCCCAGCATCTGGTGCAGTCTTGGGAGTGTCATGGGGATGAACAAGGCTTCACTTTCCAACGGCCACATTTCCAAAGTGTACAGCCATTTCACTCTCACCCTGGAAGACACCCAACCAAGCAAATGTAGCTCATCCTCTGAGAGTTTCAGGTTCAAGAGAGTTAAGTAAAAACTCTGTT
Source organism: Mus caroli (assembly GCF_978045245.1). Lineage (NCBI taxonomy): Eukaryota > Metazoa > Chordata > Mammalia > Rodentia > Muridae > Mus > Mus caroli. The sequence goes on from NW_028227270.1 coordinate 26,354,875, forward strand.
TGTATCTCAGCAGCTAATACATTCAGGCTAGGGACGTAGTTCATAGCTCAGAGTAGGGGATCACTTGCCTAGAGCACAAGGCCCTGGGTTCAACTCCTAACACTACAATAAATGAATGAATGAATGAATGAATGAAATAAAAAAAGAAAGGAAGGAAAGACAGTCAGACTACTGGACACTAAACTCGTGTTTACCTGCTTGTCTCCATGCCTATGTGCATCTGCAGCCCAAGCCCTGACCTTGGGGATGTGTGTCCTCTGGTTGTTTTTTGTTTTTTTTTTTGTTTTTGTGGGAATACACATGCACACAGATGCCAGAGTCATCCTGCAGTCATACACCACTCTCTGTCCCCTAGAGTTGGGATTACAAGCACATGCCACCATGGCTAGGTTTTGCACCTGGTCTGGGAATTGAACTTGGGTCCTCACAATCGCATGGCAGGCCAGTCACTGAATCTCTTCTTGACTGCTGATCCCCCCAAAAAAGCCTAATAACTCCATGTGAACTCAATGGTCTCTTCTGCTTGCAGCCTTCGCTCACCTGCCTGCCCTGATGCAGCACCTGGCCGATAACTATAAACACTGGAAGACACTGGATGACCTCAAGTGCAAAACTCTGAGACTTCCATCTGACAGCTGAAGCCACGCCCAAGAAGGGGACACTGTGAATCACAGGGTAGAACAAGCAAGAGGGTTTCCTTTAAAATGGAAATGACAGGCGGACACTAAGGGGATGGTGTTTAATTTCCTACCTGAATCATGCACGCCCCCAAACTTCATTTCCAGAAACTTATATTCCATCAATAAAAATATGTTCCTTTGAATCACTCAGTGACAAAACGAGCCGCCCGGCAGCCTCTTCTGCCAAGCTGTTAGCCTGCGTGCCCTTGTAAAGCCCACGGAGCTGACTGACTTACTGACGGTACAAGCAGGACACGAGAAGCAAAGACCTGTTGTGTGTCCATCCTCCTGACGGAGGCCAGGTAGCTTAGCCGGGGTTCAGCTCAACTGTTACCAGAAAACTAACTACTGGGGCTTTCCTCAGTGGCAAAAGGATGAAGGATTCCTAAACATCCTCTCTGAGCAAATGGATGTGAGCAAGGAGCTCATTAAAATGAGCAGAATGAGAATGAAATGATAAGTAAACTAGTTAGTTAGCACTGTGGTTCCCATGGCTACATGGGAGACGGTGTGATATCCAAGTCTGAACACAGCCTGGGCCTGCCGGGTGTCCCATGGATGGGCATCAGCCACCTGTGTAGCTCCTTTTCCTCCGTGGAACCTGCCTTTTGGAAGCCAGCTGATAGGGAAGGAGTAGGATCCCAGTTAGGGGAGTCCTTGAGCACCCCTTACTTCAGGCTCAAGGACACAGCCACAAGTCAGAGTATCTATAAAGCCATTAAGTCTGAATGCTCCTGGGTAAGGTTTTTTTTAAAAAAAAATTAAGAGAAGATAAATTTATATATATTTGCTGTTCAAAGATTTTTATTAAAATAATCTAAATGTCCTGAATCTTCACCCTAGTTTGCTGGGCATTACCTGTCTGTCTGTATTTGGGGAGGAAATGGGGAAGTTTCAAGGTTCGGATATCCTTAATTTATATTTGAGATCATGCCATTTGCTTTAATGATGTAAAAAGAGACTGTAAGAAGTGTAGATATGTCGGGACAGAGGCATGGAGAGGCAGTAAATACTATTTTACGCTACCACCCATATGTTGACGTTCCTAAAGCACAAGGGCATATTTTTATACAACTTTTCACAAGGCTCTGTGCTCTGCATACGGTCAGACAGATCTCCCCTCTCTCTTGTCAGCCATCCCGCCTCTATGTGTTACGAACATCAGAAACCAAGTAAACAAAATACCTTACTTTTATTTTATCTGTACTCCATGATGCATTTTAAAGATGTATAGAAACTGAACTGATAGAATCAGTAGCTACATTTTTTTTTCCAAGTGAACATTGGACCTTGGAGTATGTGGAAATTGGTACATGGGGAAGAAAGAGACAACTTACCACTACGTAATGTGCCAATGGTTTTTTTCTATGTTTTGTACCAAAGTGTAACCATATATGACAATTCCATGCAAAGAAATGCATCTCGATTATTTTTGTTAGATGGTGAGAGGGCTTGCTTGCTCAGGACAGGAGAAGGCTTTCTATTGTACTGCTGCGTTATCTACATGTGATGAAATGTTTTTGTGAAGTACTTGTAACTAAATTCTTACAGCCATTTTTCATTCCCAACAGCTGTTTTTATTTTATCTCTTTGGCCTAAACTTTTCACAATTTCAAATTTGGGGTTTTAGTGTCTTATTTCACGAGTCTCCAACTTTGTTTCGGAACACTGGTGTCAGAGTGGCAGGACCTCAGAAACAAAAACAATCTCCTTAGGCTTCGGAAACCAGCCCGATCCAAGGGCAATCTAGGAACACTTATCAGGTGCCTGACATTTCCTATATAAAACACTACAGCTTGCTCAGAGTTACTCTGAATCAATTTCGAGTTAGCTTCAAATATGGATGTTGAATGCTCTGGACATCCAGGCGCTGACGCTTAGGAATAGCCTGCTCCTGCCAGTGTAAATCCCAGATATCTTCTGAGTTGCTATGTGGCATATTCTTCCAATTTATTGGAATCATGGACTTCTGGGTAACGTTCATGCACCTCAGATAATTTCTATATGACACATAGAAACGATTGTAAGTGCCTCTTGCTTGTGTTTACTATGACACCTCGTGTTGAGAGGACCTATATTAACTTAGGAAAACATAAAGGCAAGAAAAGGCATGTTACTACTGTCCCACAGAGGGAAGTTAGTTTTAAAATACTGTTATATGGACCAGAATGGTCCCGCGATTTCAAGGCACTCTTCAGTTAGGGGTGGCTACCCTCCCCAGCAAATATGATTGCCCCGCCCTCCCCCCTTCATCTTGAGCAGCAGACAAAGCCATGTTGTACAAATGCACCCAGAGACCCAGCTCAAAGCATCAAGGTACACACTCCAAGTGTTCCAGTGCTGACTGCGGAGTGGACGAGAAGAGAAAACATGCATGTAATATTTGCTGACCTCAGCTGTCATTCTCTTCCTCTAAATTGCAAGTTCAAGTCTCAGGAACAGTCTACACAGGACTACTGACCATCGCAGGTACCAGTCCTAGCCACAGTCACCCATCCCCTTCCGTCTCTCTGACCTCCGTCACTCACACCAGGTCTCTCACTGGGCTGGAGGCTGCCCTCTGAGCAGCCTTGTTCTCATGGTGGGAAACTAGTCAGCTGGAGTGGAACAACTGGATGCTTGACTAGGGTCTTGTCTGCTACTGAGACCCAAGCATGGCTTCTGCCACTCGATTTGAACAGATTACTACCACAAATCGCAAATCCAAAACAGGTTAGGAAGCACTTAAAAAAAAACCAAACCCACAAACTATGAATTCTTTGTCTTATATTATTTAAGAAAACATCTTTACAAACCAATAGCCTAAAATAATTTAGCCAAAGTAAATGGCAAGGGGATGCACTCCTGTCACTCTGAGCGGACGGCACATCTGCCTGGCTTCCCCCATGACATCTGCAGGGTGGATGATGACAAACCTGCCTCCTGTGCTGACTCCTCAAAGAACAATGGTTTGCTGGCTAAAAGACACTCGATTTTCCCATTTGCATCCTGCTATGTCCTAACTAAGGCAGCTCATGACATAATGCTATCTTTTTATATAAAGCTATTTTCATTGTGAACTGCGCCAGCAGCAAGGACTGGGAACACTCTGGTTTTCCTAACTCGGTCACCAGGTCACCCGCTCAGCCCTCCTCACTCTCCTCCTCTGGTCTCTGCTTTTAAGGCTGTTCAGTGATGGTGATGGGCGCTGGAGAGAGAGCTTACCTACCCGGGTCTTGGCTTCCTCACGTCTAACATTTTGCCACTCATCGTCCTATGATTTTAACGCTACCAAGCTTTGGCTGTAGACAGCTGTGAATGGTAGAACTATCGAAAGCAAGAATTTAGAGTGTCCATCTAGGGAGTAGAGTACGTGCGTGCACACACAAATCTGTAGACGTACATTCATCTTGCCTGTCTTTAATAAGATTTCTTAATCAGCAATTCAAGAGCAACCCTCCCCTCCCCCCGATTCTTACCGTGTGGAGTTTATTTTACATTTTAGTGCCCAAAGTGAGTACTGTCATCAGGATGGTAGGGCGAGGAACATGGTCCAGTCTTAGTGGATGTTCAGAGAGCTCAACAGTGAAGCTGCTCTCAACCATTTAAGGCAAACAGACAGGACAATTCAGCTACAGTTCCTGACCTGAGAAAAAGATGTGCCTCCTTCCTAACCCAGGACGCATCCCAGAAACACCTGAAGACTATTCTGTCAGTGAGGGGTCAGGCCAGTTCACACTGAGAAAGAAATGCTCAGATGACGCCTGGGGACCGGAGGACACAGGGGTTTTAGTGGGCAAGAGTAAATATTTTTTTCAATGACTTAAATTAGTTGGTACCAAACAAAATCATTGTATTTAAAGTGTAGAATTCCTTTTGGGGGGCTAATATTAAAGTCTGGTTCTGTTGGACACAGATAGCTTCTGGGGAGCAGGAGAATTTGCAGCAGAAAGGATATATCTCCCATGACAAGTCTCAGACAGTCTCTAAGGGAACCCAAAAGAACACTTGTAAATAATGTGTGACAACCTTACACTTACCATTTTTTCTACTGTTTTAAGAGACAGAAGACAGCACCCACCACTTGCACAGCAACAAGGCCATGTTGTGCTATGTTCTTGAGTGGATAGGTGTTACAGACAGACAGACAGACAGAACTTCACAGGCAAGAAAAGAATACAGTAAGGGATCGGTGTGCTGATGGTTTCCAGGGTACCGGGCGCGCTGTATTGGCTGTGCAGGGTTCTTGTCTGCACACCTGTCTGGCTCCTTCAAGTGGACTCTGGGTACAAGTCACCGTTCTCTTCTAACTTCTGAAATAACTTTAAGCTGCGTAATCCAGATTCTTGCTCTCCATTTTTCCACAAAATAATGAGATGATCTGCAGAGCATGTCACTAGTCCATGATCCTCAAAGTATAGAAACATCTGTAAAATAAATTGAAACACTAATTCGAGACTGGCAGGACGAGGCTGAAGCTGGGTAAGCAAGCACACTTTACCCAACCGTGGAGGTTTCTTTGGATTTGAACACAAGCATGATTTCATTGTCTGATGAGAGACTGCCTTGTTTTTAGCCTTGGTGAATCGAGCTAGGGTCATGCACACTGCTCCACCTCCAGGCTGTATCCTGAAGCTCAGTCAGGGCTTAGTTCCTGACTAAGGCTTCCACCTGACTAAGGTCACAGCCTCCTGCTATGTCAGCCTCCCTAGTGCTGGGATTCTAAGCACATTGCTACCATGCCTCGTAAAAAGTGTCCTCAAAATCTGTTGCTACAATCAATATTTAGTATTTCAATGTATTCTGTTGACTGACTACGGAAGTACGGTAACAGCTATTCCTGCAAAGTATATGAGTTCTTAAATATCATCTGAGTTTACCACAATCTAATTATTCACATATTAGTTTTAAGATTTGTCAGGCACGGGTCCACTCACACTTGAATGATTTACTAGGAAATGGCTACCAATAAAAATGTCTTAATCCCACATTTTCTGAGATAAGCACTGGCTTCGGCGATTGCTATAAAATCGAGATGCTAAGTCAGTGCACAGCGTTTACTAGGTGACTTCAGCTTATTGTGAAAACGAGGGCCAACAACTGGGGTATCAATGAAGGATTCCACTATCCATGCCACAGAAACTCAGAACAGAGACCCAGCCGTAACAGCAGAAGGACCAGGGAGAGAAGATGCCATGTAAAGGGAGAGGGTGTGCTAGGGAGGTACAGGACACAGGCCAAGTGCAGAACCCAGAAAGGCTGATGCTGTGACGGAGAGAGGGGTGGTGTGAGAGAGAAGCCTAGGACAAGGCAAGGTTCTTTAATGACCCAGTAAGAAGGGAGGAGCCAGTGACAAGAGAGCAAGGTCAAAGGTTAGGACTTACAGATGACTATGGGGTAAAAGGGAGAGATACAGAACAAAAATTCTCAGGACCACTGGAACGACATTGGTGCATGGGCAGAAGGGCAGGGCCAGGCAGTGATGGGGAGAACACAAAAGGCCTGAGGAGATTCGGGGCAGCACCTGAGAGCATCAGCCTGAATTTGAAGCCAAGGAAGCCAAAGGTGCTTTTCTAAAATGCTGACGTGCAGGCTGGGGAGGCATCTCAGTGACAGCTGCTTGCCTAGGTAAGTACAGTGTGTGAAAGCCGTGGGGGACAGGGCGGAGACAAAGGAGCAAACTCTTCCAACAAAGTTCCAGCACTTTAAACTCATGGATGGATAAATGAGCGGTCTCAAAGGTCTCTCCTGCCGCTTAAAACTTTTAATGGAGAGAAGGCTCAGCAGATCTTCCAGAGTGCCTAGGTTCGATTCCCAGCACCTACATGACACCCCACAACCAGCTAACTTCAGTCCCTGAGGATTCAATACCCTTTTCTAGTCCTCACGGGCTCTGCAGGGAAAGCAGATTCCATATGCTCGGGAGGTTCCCACTGTTTTAAAAGTAAAAGCTCAAACTCGCTGGCCTTACTCTTTCAGGGTTGCTCTCTGATTAATGTCTGCCTATGGGAACCCAGTGAGTCTATCTGACCTGTCTGCTCTCTGCTACAGCATAAGCATGAGCTAGGCCTGCTGTGCACCACACCATGCTCACCACCTGTGCTCTGCACCATAGCCACTAAGACCGAAACAAAGGTAAAAAACGAGGCACTAGGCAATGTCACAGAGGAGGCAAAGACGAGCGAGACACAGCTCCAAGCAACAGGGAACGCACGGCGCCTTGGCTCCGTATCTATTAGTCTGTCAGAACCTTTGAAGCTCATCTCAAATCCTCTCCCTCTGCAGACTTTGACAGAATACAGCAAGAAGTGTTTCCTCGAGCTGCCCTTTACCGGAGTCAGTCATGAGTAGCCTGGATCAACAGCTCAGTTAGGTCTTTTTCCTTCCTCTCCACAGAGGTAGAAAGCCCAAGAGAACAAGGATTCCATTTTATAAAAATCTTCAGTGACCAGTGTGGCTGCTGCTTCTAGTCACGAATGCCCACCCAAGCTAAAGGTGATTTGTTCCTCACGGGCTAAAACCAGGAAGGACAATGGAGGAGGTGCATTATCTTCACTGCTGTCTGGTCACACTGTTACCAGTTCCCATGGCCTCTGTACCGCCAGCAATCCCTTTCTCCCTTACAAACAATAGTGCTTACTGTAAAATATTAATGTGCTTGCAGTGCCACGAGTGAGACTCTTATGCACGGTTCCCAAACTTCACAATGCATACGGTGAGGTCACAGGGGTCTATCAAACAGGCATTAACCAAGGGCAGATGGAGACAATACTCGGATTCTGAATTTGGTTGTGATCCCTGGAACTAGAGTCTGTTGAGGCTTTTACCCTACACACAGAGCCCCAACACCGCACACTTACGATTATTGATTGTTGTCAAGGTCACTAACATTGTCCTGTCATCAGCTCTCTCCTCCCATATGATGTGGAGTAAGCCCATCCTTAAACCAATACATTGCTTGTGTCCTCAGATCCTAACTGCTTGTACTATCATTATCTTATTCCATATTCCTGTCTTGCAAAAGCCTGCAGCTGAGCATGTGTAGGTCTTATGTAGAGCAACTGCATTCAAAAGAAGCATGGCACAGGCATGAGCAGGAGCTGCCAGGCCTGCATGCCTCCTGTAAGTACCTCGACGGATGATGAATGTCCAATCAGATCTCCGATGAGCTCCAGGGAACACGTGGTAACGTTGTCTTCCTGCTTTTTAACAGGCTGGCTAGCCTGTTTGTTAACTCTTCCAAATCCCCACATATTAAAAAATCCTACAAAAGGACATTCATTTCAGTCATTTCCAAAACCACTGTGCTCTTTCCTTGCGGGAAGACAACGTTTGAATACAATCATGTTTCACATTTGGTTTGTCGAGGGCTGAGCTGATGGCACAGACACTGCTGGGGTCTGGGAATACATTATGTTGTGTTTTCCTAGTTCACTTAGCTTCTTCTCATCTCCTATGCTGCCCTATCCATCCACTAGTGGCAAGAAGACAGACATTGGAATGCAAGAGAAGTAAACAGCCTTGAAGGGTGTATGGGGGTGGGGGGGTGCTTCCTGGTCATCTACATTACATGAAAGTCACAGTTTTCTCTCAGAATATAAAACTGCAATTAATGCAGTTGAAATAATGGAACAGTTTTACACTGGCAAAAGACGCTTGCTGTGTCTGATTCCTATGCAGAGCATATTCTATATGGTTCCTGTGGTTCCTCTTTACCACCTTTTGTTTTCCTGTCAAATGAGATGAGAAAGGAAGTGGAGAAGAAAGAAGGGAGAGAGGGAAGAGGAGGGAGCCAGGGAGGAGCCACAGAGGAGGGAGAGGACCGGCTTTAGTGGAGGAACTTGCACACCTGTTGGGACTGGCTCAGCTGCCAGCTGCTGTTTTTCTCGGACCTCCCACATGCGCACAGCGCCATCTTCCGAGCATGAGATTAACTGCCTGTGAGAACAAAAACCAAAGAGAAAAGGACCAAAGGAGAGTCTCAGGAGGCCAAGTGCTCATTGCCAAAGCCATTGAAACCATCGGGCCCTCCTCTGACTGCAGCCAGCTCGTGGCAAGGCTGACCGTCACAGGTTAACATGGCTTTACAGCTCGAACTGGAAGCATTTGCCAGCAAAGCACACTATAGGACACTGCTCAACGACATAAAATTATCACCTCCATTTCCTATTTTTTATTTATAGGAGCTACACGTAATGCTGTTCCGGGGCGACATCACTGGATCCTTAGCTGCCGAATCAACCCTCATTTAGGAGCCTCGGGATGTAATGGGCTTACTATCTGATTTTAGCTGTAAACATACACCACCATAAAAAGAAATGAGTTTATGGAGAATATGAAAAAAGAAAAAATAGTACATTGTAAGTGATGGAGGTCTTTTACCTTATTAAATGACAATTTTAAATAAGCCACTGGTGCTTCTGTAAACTTGTCATTTATTACTACAGCTCTTTGGTTACAGTCAGTCATGACACATTCTCTATTTGAAGAAGAATGCCAAGGTCAAGACATGGAGCCAGATAATTTGGCCACTGCAGAGATTTACGCCGGTGACCCCGGGAACTGTGACTTTCAGCTTGGCGGGAGAGATGGAGACAGTACCTGTTTGGAAGTTTATCGATGTGTAGGATGTTGGAATCGTGTGCAGTTTTCTGGCAGGCAATCACACGCTTCAACTGTAGGTTATACACATATAACCCCCTTCCAACTGCAGCAAATATGTTCTAGGCAGGGAGGGGGAGAAAGGTCAGAACTTGGCATAAAGCTCGTCTTCACTACCCAGTGTGATAGATTTCCTGCCCCTGTGTGATATCAGAAAGCCACTGTTACCTTCCCAGCCTTCAGACAGAAATTACAGCCCTGCCCTCTCAAGCTCCCAATGTCAAAGCCACCAAGGAAAGGTTAGCACCTTAAGCAAGTAGGAAGAAAGCCCAACGGAGACAGCTCTGCACAGGGTGGCTCAGCCCTGCCTTCTCCTCTCTGGAGACCAGAGCTGCAGAAGCGGCGGCTGCTACCCTGGCCCTATGGAGGAAGGTGCAGAAGTGCGCCCTGGGCTTCCGCAGAGCACAGGGATCCTTGGGAATTTACTCGGCTGTTCTTGTCTGGAAATGGAGGCAAAATGACTCGCACCACACATCCTAAGCAAACACAAGGCCATACATAACCTGAAGGGGTGCATGCTGTAGTGGCACTATCCCAAAGTCAGCTGAAGAATTAAAAAGGCACTTTAAGAATTTAGAAAGTATTTTTGCTAATGCTCGCTTTACTTCAGCCTTACAGCATCTTGCTAAGTACAAAAGGAAGGCACTGTTGTTACTTTCCAGATGGGCGAGTTAAAATTGAAGAAACTGAAAGGCTGGTAAGGTGGCTCAGTGGGTAAAGGTGCCTGCTACCAAGTCTGATGACCCGAGTTCCAATCCTAGGAACCCCTGGGATGAAGAAGAGAACCAACTCCTGCAATTATCCTGACATCCACATGGGGATAAAAAGACAACTGCGTGCACACACACACATACACACACACACACACACACACACACAGCACACACATACAACACACAGAGCACACATACACACATGCTATCTCTCTCACATACACACATGCTCTCTCTCACACACAGCACACACAGACACACACATGCTATCTCTCTCTCATACACATGCACACACACACAGGAATATTTTTAAATTAAGGCAAAAAGAGATGGAGGAAGACACTCAGCAATGACCTTCAGCCTCCAAACTCACACTCAGTGCTGGCTGCACACCGAATGCAAACTACCCACATAAACACGCGCACACAGCACACAGGCAACATGTACACATAACACTCATGTGCACACACACAAGTGGCACAAAAAGTAGCACAAAGAAGAGAAAAGCACTCTTACTGCCATGTTTAATGAAATGATAGCATGTGTAAGAGAAAGCACAGACTAAAGGGAAAGAAAGGATCCATCAGCGCCTTGCTCAATGGCTGTGAACACTGAGAAAATAACTCCTTAAACACACGGGGCTCTCTGAGCCACCGTGGCTGAAAGGAAAGAGTTACAATTTGGGAATACACTGTTGGAGATCAGAGGCCAGGGGCAGCCAAGTGTGCAGCTATGTGTGATGCTGGCTTTACAGCACGTGCTTCGGAAGCACTGCGGCCAGGCTCAGGAGCTGCTCTCACCCAGGCTATTATAGCCAGCATGCCAGCAACCTGGAAGAGAGACATCTCTCAACGTTTTAACATGCTCTCCTCTTTAGGAAATACACCAGAGTTTAAAACAAGTAAAACAGTAACCTCAAACATGAGGGGATTCCTTAATCCAGCCAAATAAGGTCTGTAATTTGCATTCTAACAATGTCCTTACATGCAAGATTAGACACAAGGATGAAAGGGCTTTAAAAAAAAAGTGGTACAATCTTTGTAAGTTTGTCAAGCCATTTTAGAACCTGAAACCAGAGGTAATAACCCTTCCATTGCTTTTTGTTTGGAGTGTTTGATGTGTGTATGTGTGTGTGTGTGTGTGCATGTTTGTGTGTGTGTGTATGTGTGTATGTATGTGTGTGTATGTGTGTATGTGTGTGTATGTTTGTGTGTATGTGTGTGTATGTGTGTATATGTATGTGTGTATGTGTGTATATGTGTGTATGTGTGTATATGTATGTGTGTATGTGTGTATATGTGTGTGTATGTGTGTGTGTATATATGTGTGTGTGTGTATGTGTGTGTGTATATGTGTATGTGTGTATGTGTGTATATGTGTGTATGTGTGTGTGTATGTGTGTGTGTATGTGTGTGTGTGTGTGTGTGTGTTCTCTCTACCCTATGGATCCTGTCCATTGAACTTCAGTTATAAGTGCTTTTGCACACTGAGCCCTCACAACAACCCAGAATCATAACTTTTTATATCCAATATAGAAGGCTTTAAATACCAGATACTAATTTTATTTGCAACAATTATACTACCTACCTCTTCATCGCATGTGAAATGATTAATAGAAATGTCATTTTGTTTTTGGCAGAGCTTTATTTCCTGCTGGGCATCCAGCTGTGGGGTCGGGCTCCAGAAGGTGCGCTCACAGGCCTGCACAGTCCAGTCCAGGGCATCCCAGATGAGCAGCTCGCCAACGTGGGAGCCAGTGACGAAACCTGTATCTAGGAAAAGTTCACAAATGCTCCGTTACCGATCATGGTCTCTAGGCTAGAACACTAAAAAATATGCTAAGGTGACAAGCTAATCAGAAAGATTAGAGTGTCAATGTGAAGACCAGAAAGAGACGAGTTCACTTACTTAAGAGCAATAGTGCAGTTTGTATCAATACAAATACTATCTATAATATTTGATCATCTTTTGCAGGAATAAAATGAAAGAATTGTACCTAAAATTGATGCCAAAAACCTATCAGTTAAAACACTGAAGGTGCTTATAGGAGTGCATAAAATAAGGTAAATAGTTCTATGAAGAGGGACCTTAAAAGAAGTGGGACAGGAGAAGACATGCAAGGAAACACCTGCTTGGCAGAGGGGCAATTAAAACTGGGGAGAATTGGCAACTCAAATGTCAAATGGCTCATTATATTCAATGCATATGGCACTCCTGGGAACTACTAAGAAAAAGGAAACAGATGGACGTGAACATGTGATAGCACTTTTAACTGTTTTAATAATCAAAGAAAGTTGCAATGATATGTATATACAGGGGGACCATGTGGGAGCCTGAAGGTTTACACACTACTGATGTCTTAGTACGTTTGGTACAACCTGGTACAGTTATTTACAGGATGAATTTATTATTAGTCAAACTGGATAATAGTAAACATATTGACATGCCAGTTCCATTTCAGGGACTTTATCCCGAGGGAAATGCATAACAATGTATGTACAAAGTTGTGAGACAGAATCCTAAGAATTTCAGGTCAACCTAAATATCCAACTACAGACTAAATAAGTAAATCAAACAACTATAAAATAAAACAGAATTAGCTGTTCAAAGTTAAGCTGTAAGAGTATATTTGCATTGATATAGAACCATGTTTACACCATATTCTTACACAACTGTAGAGCGTGCACCTATGTGCCCATGCCCGGCACACACAGACAGATGTGCACTGATACTTGATGTGAATGACGGCGGTCTTCAGCTAACTCCATTCTTAATGTGGCTTGCTATTGTCATATTTTCATTAGGACTATGCTTAACTTGTAAAATAATAAGCTTTAAAACTTTCAAAGAGTTAAACACCGAGACAATTCATACAGTGTACATTTGATAGACACTGTGCAAATGCTAGACCCAGAGTTACCTTTCAGTGTAACTTATTTCTATTCCTACATATTTAAGTAGGCAAGTCAGAACAGAACAAAGAAAGCACTAAGTATAGAACCCAGGTTCTATTCTGGCTCCGCTTGTTCCTAGCCCGATGGTCCCCAGGAAATCGTTAACTTTTGCTGGTCTTGGATTCATCAATGCATTAACTGAGAACAATTATAGAAAACAATTAAATAATAAATCTCTAGTTATTTTAAAACACATTCCATGCTATCTCTGAGCCCCTGGTACTATTTTGAGTCCTGTTATTACTCTACATTGATGGTATTAAAAGCACATAGTGAGTTACAATTTAGGAATGCACAGGTGGATAACTATGACTTTATTATTCCTTTCATCAAATAAACCAGGATTGAAATCTGCCAAAGCCAGACGAACAGTCTCTTAGAGATGAAAATCACTACCCATCTTAGATATAAACATTATTTTATCTTGGTTTCAGGATCATATAGGTATCTTATCGGTGTCTACAGTTTACTGACACACTACAGAATTTGCGTGTGTGGAAATAAGTTTATCTCTGATCTCGGGAGGAAAGCAATTCTAATTGTAATGCTGTGGAAGTTTTGAGAACTTCAGCAGTACTATTTTTTCCATGACCTCCTCTGATTCCACTCAGCTACAAAAGAATTAGAGAAGCCAAGGATGAGAAAGATGCTCCTTGACTCCAGATCCAGGTCTTCTCCTCATTAGCCAGCATCTTTCAAAACCCAGGTGCACACCTTTCCAAGGATCAGATCATCTGTGGTGCTAGTCGTAACTGTGCTGGCTAATGAGGAGAAGATGCTGACTCTGGGGACACAAGAACTAACTAAATGCTAACAGCAGAGTCTGTGATCCTCTCCTGACATCCGATGTCATACTCACTCACCGACACTGATACAGGCAGAGCCACTTGTGAAGAATGCTAGAATATTACAAGCATTGGGATTCACGGCCTATGATGAAGTACCAAGTACCAAATAGTTCCTTAGGATAGTTTTGCCTTAGTCTATTGGCCATGCCAAACTATGCGGCTTGAGCCAGGCTCTCCTGTCACAAAGCTTAGAGTAACACTAATCTAAACTACTATTTTAACAGTAATTCTGAAGTGCTAGAGTTGGAAATTCTGAAACCCTACATAACATGACTGTACACAACGAGCTTACCATTGATGTTAGCCAGTGACAGAATATTGTCCTGGTGATCAAGAAGGCGTTTAACTTCAATAATATCCCATTCCGGCAATTCTTCTGTGGGTGTCACAAGCCTAAAAATTACTAAAAGACAGTCATTTTACTAAAATGTCCAAAAAATATCTTTCTGCTCAAAAAGCATTAAGTGAAAAATATATGTTGCATGGAAAAAAAACATCTCCACAAAGAACCTGTTTGCACCAGCTTAGACCATTTCTTCCAAAGGCTTGGGATATGTAGAGTATGCACAAAAACCCTAAGGCTGGGTTTTCTTCACCTTGCTTCCTTTACTGACTTCCAAACCCACTACCAAACCCTGCTGCCTCCTCGGTCTCCACTGTATGTCAGGAATACCACTCGGTTCCTGCCCAGACCAGTGACTGGCCACCACCAACCCCTGCTCTGTCCCTCTGCTCCCCCCAGTCATTTCCACTATCAGTTCTCTCTCCTCGTGTGTCCAGGCCAGTAAGCACTGCCACAAGATAAGCTACAAATTCCTGGCCTTCAACTCAGTAAAGGCTTCAACAACTACCAAAAAAAAAAAAAAAAAGGAAAAAAAAAGCTGTTAAAAATAAGAGCCCAAAGTGAAAACAACTTTTCATATTTTTGGTATATACTATTATTCAATTATAAATTCTCTGAGAATATAGCTTTTAATTTCATGACTATAGACATTGAATATGTTCCTTGATTTATTATATGACTTCAAAAATAGTTTTATTTAAACTGTAAGTCTTAATTTTAATCAACACATAAAACCTAAAATAAAATAAAATCAAGTGGTTCTATTAACCAACATTTACAAAACATCTATGATACTCTAGGAGGTCCAGCTACCAAATGTAAACAGGCCCAGTTACTGCTACCGAATGCCCAGAGTCTGCAGCAGACAGAGGCCCATGGGCAGGCTAACACCAGTGCATACGTGCTCTGATGAGCCACAGGAGACAGAGCTGTGGCTGCTCAGAGACAAGCCCGCCTCATACAGAAAGTGCTGAGGGCTCACATCCTCCCCGGTTGGCACTAATCGACTATCCAAGAATTTCTTCTCCTCACATTCCTCTCTGGAAAATACGTCATGACACATTTCTACCTGTATCTCTGACAATATTTTGCCAACAGTCAAAGACTCTACAAGATTATTAAATTCTAATAGCCTTTTACATTCAAAATGTGGCTGTCAGCAAGTCCCCCAGCTGATATCAAAGAGAACTCTTCTTAATGTGAATAAACTTTGAGTGGAAACACTTACTGCCGAGTGATTTTAAAACAGGAAATATATTGTTTAATCAAACTAACAGAAGACTACCATCATATTGTAATATGTTGACAAGAAGAAGTCTGATCTAACACTTTGGAAATGGTTTACTCTGTATCATTTTCAACAACATCAAAGACCAGAGCTAGGGCAGAGGCAGACATCTCTGAAATAAAACCGCTTCTGTCTTCCTGGTACACGTGTATGTATATATTCATGTAGCCTTGTAGCCATGTATAGATATGTACTCACTCAGTTCTCTGCCCACTGCTGCGGCAACACAATTTCCAGGGATTTCAACCAAAGCACTGATCCCTTCCGAAAAAAAAAAAAAAAAAGATATAAAACAAGGAAATCATTTTCTATCAAGGCTTACATCAAAAACAAAACTTTCTTAACTTGATATTAGTCATTTCCCATAAAACATACTTAGAACATGCTATATGAACACTTCCTTTCTTGCTCACACATGGAAACTGAGTTTTGAGTAAGTTTCAGTACCTTTGGGAGACACTTTGGACACATTGCCAGGCTCTGAATATTGCTCCTGCAGTGCTAACGTGGTATACTCAACACTCCCGTATATTACCAGGCACCCCTTAGGCCAAGCACCACAACCACCATTTGATGGCTACTTCAGTGAGTTATGAAACCAGGGTTTTCCCTCAATGTAAATTCAAGACTATGCATGCTCCCTGGCACTAGGTAAGATGGTGTAGCAATGCAAAAGATATATCTGGCCTCCGCACTGTTTGCTGACACAACCCTTAAAATCCTTTAAGTCTCTGGACCCTGTGTTCTAACGAGATGACTAGTATCTGGCCAGTCACTGGTGGTTCTGGGATGAAAGCTGCTCACTAGAAGGACCAAGATAGGAGGGCAAGGTTGGCACTTTCAGCCTTACCCCTTGACCTCCAAGCAGAGAGTGGCAGAAAGTAATGTTGGTCACTAGTAACCATGGCTTAATTGACCATATCGCCATAATAAAGCCTCCATTTAAAAAACAAACAAACAAACAAACAAACAAACAGGATTTAGGTGGATTCAGTAAAGCTGGGCATACGACAGTTCCTGCAGGGAGCACACTTAGGGAATATAGAGTCTCTGTGCCCCGGCCTCCCACCTTGCCCCTGGTATTTCTTCTTCAGTGCTCTTGTAATAGAACTAAAGTGGGCAGATGTGTTTCCCTTAGTTCTGTAAGCCACTCTAGCAAGCTGAATCATGATTTATAACCAGGGTGTCAAAAACCTAAGAAAAAAGGAGAAAGAAAGAAAGACAGAGAGAGAGAGAGAGAGAGAGAGAGAGAGAGAGAGAGAGAGAGAGAGAGAGAGAGAGAGAGAAACTGGAATGATGACGTAGGGAACTATCTTGACGACCAAGCTTTTAGACTGTGAGACTGGACACTACGTCCAGGTAGACAGCATCAGCCTGAGCAGGTCAGAGGACACCAAGTTGGCTGTCTACCTGCTCCTGCAACACTGACTGTCAGAGCATTTGCATGAGAGCACAGAGGAAGTGACTGTCCTGTGCGGAGCCAGTCAGTCCTATCTCAACACCCTCTGTCAAGGCTAAGAAGTGGCCTGCAAACAGCGAGGTTACGGCTAATTAGTGCATTTCCAGGATGACCGGTGTTAAGATGACGAGACTTTAAGCCTCCACACCACTTACTATGTGCAGAGCATTTAGTATGTGGGGTTTGGTTACTGTGGCTGCTGTTGTCTTGCTATATGGCCTACCACAGTCCGTGTCAGCTTCCTGAGTAGCTGTGCGGGACACTGTGCTTGGCCTTAAGCACACAGTATTGAATATCTTTTCAGAGCTAAATCATAAAATGGTTTCAGGCTAACCATAACTTCAAGCATTAAAAGGTTGAAATACTGGAACATGTTAACAAAAAATTATTTAACAAAGTTGCCCCCCCCCCCGCTTTGCTGTGTGATATATGCAATGCATCGTATGCAAATGCAGACGCCCCACTCACTGGGGTTCCTTCCTGACAGTCACAGCCTAGAAGCACTGCTGCGATGCCTGCACTAAGTTCTCCTCATGGGCATAAGTGGGATTTGTGTCCACATGGAATAGATGGAAGAAACATGAGAGAGCACGAGATGGATGTGGAAGAGGCAGGAGAGTGGTTTTGCATGTCTCACTCATAGCCTAGGCTAGATTTCAACTTATGAAAATCTTCCTTCTTCAAGAGAATTTTAAATGCAGGAAATGTTCCCTAAGGGGCCAGTCAGTTGGCTCAGTGGATAAGATGCTTGCCACCAAGCCTGGGAACCTGAGGACCCACACCATGAAAGACAAGGATTCTCACTGGTTATCCTCTGACCTTCATACATGTGTCATACACAGCCTATGCCCTACACATACACACACACACACATATACATGAACACACTCAATACACACATATATGTGCACACACATAAATAAAAATACACCAACCAAACCATGGAATACTAAGTTGTCACGATTCTGCTATCCCACACTTGGGTATGGGTCTGTACTGAAAGTACACAAAGGTGATCACGTACTCTATGTGCATCCATGTTCACTGTGACACTATTTGAAAAGGGAGGTAATGGAACCAGCCTGTGTGTTCATCAACGGATGAATGGATGAAGATGGCATGTACACACGCATACACACAGTGATGATGTGATATGCATATCCGCACAGTAGAGTATTATCAGCCATAGTGAGCAAAATCCTATCATTTTCAAGAAAAGAGATGAAACAGAAGATCACCATCAAACAAAATAAGCCGCATGTGAGAAGGCTGTGCTGCATGCTTTCGCCCATCTGTGGAGGAAGGGTGACTTTTGTCAGGAGGAGAAGGCTAATGTGGATGACAGGACCGGTGGCTACCCTCCAAACACACTGCATCTACATATAAAAATACCACACTGAGCTGGGCAGTGGTGGCGCACGCCTTTAATCCCAGCACTTGGGAGGCAGAGGCAGGTGGATTTCTGAGTTCGAGGCCAGCCTGGTCTACAGAGTGAGTTCCAGGACAGCCAGGGCTATACAGAGAAACCCTGTCTCGAAAAAATGAAAAACAAACAAACAAACAAAACACACACACTGAAACCCAAGTCTCGGCATAAATAAGATACACACATGAGTGTAAATGTTCACTAAATTATTTGTCACGTGAAAATACTCATCAAATATGGCTACAGCAACAACACAAAGGAAGCCCCCATGGACCTGTATATTGTGATTATGTCTCTTTAAAGACCCAGCTGTGTCTTTTACAGCCTATCAGCTGTGTCTCACAGTTGCCCAGGTTGGTTTTTACCTGTGTCGGATAGGTGGCTGGTTTTACACAGCAGATCTAACTTTCGGTTCCACACGCCTAGGTCACTACCGCCTGACAGCCAAATGTCCAGTCTCTGAAGAACGGTCAGGCACTGCCAAGCATTTGAAAGAGGTCATTAGTTTAGAAAGTCTAGTGGTGTTCGGTGGTTTTAATTTATGGCTGCAAGTTCTCTGAAGTCCCTCCATTTGATAAGCAGGTTGGGTTTCTTCTTGCTGACTATGAACTCTAGGTGACCACCATCTCACGATTATGGAGAAGAGGTGACTTCTAAGGCAGTCGGAGAACATGCTGGGACTTCCCTGTTCTCCTAGATCACTGCCTCAAGGTGACACTAAAGCTGTCCACACAGTTTTAATGTCACCATTAGGCCTGTGAGCACTACAGCACAGTAGTGTACCAAGCCACATTGAGCCTCTGAGTAGGTTTTCAACCCAGACAAGCCTTTTGGGGACAGAGAGTCAGGAGACCCTGAGCCAGTACCACTTGGCTGAGAGGTTCTCTATTCCTGTCCATACACAATGGATGTTTATCATTGCTCTACGCCACTAAGATTTCAGATAACTTGAGAACCACTGATAGACAACTTCCATATAATCCTTAAATGCCTTATAAAAATAAAACAGAAAACATGATACTTACTTTTAATTTTTAAACTCTGACCATAACTGTTCCTGTCTGAAAGAACTGCAGGGATGGAAATGGAGAGGAGCCCGAGGAAAAGAAGGACCAGCAACAGGCCCAAAGGGGGATCCAGCTCAAGGGGAGGACCCAAGACCTGACACTATTAGTGAGCTATGGAGTGCTCACAAAAAGGGACCTAGCATGACTGCACTCCGAAAGACCCAACAAGCAGCTGAAAGAGTCAGATGCAGATATTTACATCTCACCAATGGACAGAAGCTGCTGACCCCTGTGGTTGAATTAGGGAAAAGCTGGAAGAAGCTGAGGAGGAGGGTGACCCTGTAAGAGGACCAGCAGTCTCAATTAACCTGGACCCCTGAGATCTCTCAGATACTGGACCACCAACCAGGCAGCATGTACTAGCTGATATGAGGCTCCCAACACATATGCAGCAGAGAACTACCAGGTCTGTGTTCAATTAGAGAAGATGCACCTAACCCTCAAGAGACTGGAGGACCCAGGGAGTTTAGAGATCTGGTTGGGTGGGGACATCCTCGTGGGGACATCCTCATGGAGACAGGGGGTTGGGGAGAAGGTATGGGATATGGATCAGTCAGAGGGGAATAAAATCTGGAGTTTAAAATAAATAAATAATTTAAATTTTTTTCAATTAATTCTTAATAATTCTGTATGATAGACTTAAAGTGTTTCCAGGAAGTAGAATCCTTTACTTTGTGTGGTACCTTAGGGTCCCTCTCTTCAAGAGTCATGTCCTCACAGCTTGCTCAAGTAAGCTGAGTGGTAACAAGGACAGAGACTGAATTAGAAAGAAGGGAGGCCTTGCCTTGGCTCAGAATTAGGCTACTTTAAAACAGATGAGAGAGGAAGTTGAAGGCAATCAAATGCAGTGTGTGCTTCAGGAGTCTACCTTGTCTGCCCTCCAGGCTTCTGCGTGAGCCCTTTATTCTGTCTACTGATGACTGACAATCTATTGTGTGGATACAGACATGTGTTTATCCATTCACTAGCTGGTGGATACTTTAGTTTATTTCTCCTTTCTAGCTACTATGAATGCTGGTGTTCTGACATTCACTATATACATATGTGTGGGCAGGTTTCCATTCGGTGTGGAACTATACACAGGTGGGTTATTGTTTAACAGTTTACCAGATTGCCAAACCTTTTGAAGGTCACTGTAGTAGTATTTTACAAGTCCACTAGCAATGCATAAGCTACAGTATGAATTTTCCATATATTTATTAGCACTCAAGCCCTGTCCTTTCGACAGGCCGCCACTTACTAGTGGTGCTACTATGTATGAAATGGTAGCCCACCGTGGGTTTGATTCTCTCCCTAATGATGATGAACGGTCCTCTCATGCGTTTACTGCCCATTTACATATCTTTTGGGAGAAACTTTCTTTCAAATTCTTCTTCTTTTTTTAAAGATTTATTTTATGTATGTGAGTACACTGTAACTGTCTTCAGACACACCAGAAGACGGCATCGGATCCCATTATAGATGATTGTGAGCCACCATGTGGTTGTCTGGAATTGAACTCAGGACCTCTGGAAGAGCAGTTAGTGCTCTTAACCACTTTCCAGCTCCTCAAATTTCATCTTAATTATGCCTCTTTGCTTTTTATGAATAGTTCTTTGCATACTTTGAATATATACTTGAGAAATGATTTATGTATAATTCCCCTAGTCTGTGGATTGTATTTTCTTTTTCTTTTCCAAAACCACGGCTTCCCGTTTATTTCAATGGCTCAGCAAATATATACACATATGTACATGTA
The DNA here is from genome assembly GCF_978045245.1 of Mus caroli. NCBI lineage: Eukaryota > Metazoa > Chordata > Mammalia > Rodentia > Muridae > Mus > Mus caroli. The sequence continues at coordinate 26,376,031 of NW_028227270.1, forward strand.
CATATGCATCATATATACATTTGTAGAGATTAAGACACAAAGTAAACATAGTACAACATTAACATTGAGAGTCTAGTTTTAAAGTGTGGAAAAGTTCATTGCACTACCTGGCCACTTTCCTGTAGTTGTGGGATTTTAAACATAAGGACACAGACTTTAATAATCACATGAAGCTTACACTGTTTCCAAGTAAAAACACTGGCAATACAATGATCATTCAGGACGATGGAATTCTGGGAAGGATACGTTATGAGGGAGAACTTCACATGAGCTTCTGATACTGCGAGTCTCTCCACTCCAGTATGAAGGCTGGGTTTTCCTTTCTAGGTAGTAACTATACAGTCGACACATTTTTTTTCTAAGTATATATTTCCAAACTAGGAAAAGGTTAAAAAATAGGGAATGAAGTATATACATTTTTGAAGGAAAATCATTACACATGATTGTGTGTGGGGTGTATGTGTGTGTGTGTGTGTGTGTGTGTGTGTGTGTGTGTAAAAATACTATTTTGCTTTGTAAGATGTAAGGGGGCTTTTGCTAAAGAAGTCACATACCCGAGGTCAGGCTATGGAAATGTACTCTGAGCTAGTCGTCTTAGTTTTGCATGAGATAGTTCTGATAAAATCACCAATTCTCAACACTCAATAGTTTGACATTAGGTAATATGTTTTTCTAAACAATTTCTACAGGTTTTATACAACATACCATGGTGTGCCCACACATATTCTGTATATACAGCTTAAGTGTTATTGTGAAAACCTTTAATATTCTGTTACTCAAATGTTATAAATAACCGACGTTGCTCATGAGCCTGTTTTCTGACTCCCTCTGCAACGGACTCAGTGCTGTCAGGCCTGAGTGTCCCCATCCTTGCCCTCAGAGTCAGACTCAGCATCTAGGTCCTCATCACTGTCTTCCTTCCGTCTGCGGCTTCTTCTATAGTTAGAACCTTCATTTTCAGCATTTTCTGAAGTTTCTGGTTCTTTATTAAATGGAATAACGATCTCTTCTATCTTTCCACATTTTGCACAAACTTCAAGTTCACAGGCACATGGTCTGCACATTATGTGGTAAGAGTCCTTTATTGTCTTTTTGTAAACATTTTAACACATCTCTTGGGCTTTGACGGTGGTTTGTATTTGCTATATTGTACATGCCATTCGAGAAGTTCTTTGCAGCACTGACATACTCCACCATCACGTTTTGCATTACTCTTCTTGGTCTGACCACTCTTAGCAGACTTCTCATTTTTGAAGGTGAACGTCTTCTGGTGCTTCTGAGGCCAGGACTGAGTCACCTTGCCTTTCTCGGAACTCACTACCAAATCACAAGCACGGTAAGTCGGTGCGGCCTTTAAGTTTCAGGCTAGATTGTATTTTCAATTTGTCAGTAGTATTCTTTGAAGAACAAAAGTTTTCATTTAATTAGGCCCAACTAATCACTTTTTACAAAATAAATGTATTCCTTTTTATATGTATATGCTCGGCTGGATTTCCCTCCCCAACTCCCTGACACACACACCCCACCATCCCCCCCGGACAGGGCCGCATGCACTACACTGCCCAGGCTAATCTTGAACTCATGGATTCAAATGATTCTTCTAGCTCAGCCTCCCATAGTGGGAAGTCTGGATATGAACACCACACCTGGCAGGCCTCATTTTTTTTTTAAAGACTATTCTTTTTTCCACTGAAAGGTGTTGGCTCCCTTGTAAACTGACTGTGTATGTGTGAGATTTTATTTCTGGACCTTAAGTTCTATCCTACCAATCTGTTTCTATGTCAGCACGCCAGGGTCCCACTGCGGTGATACGGTATCGGTAGCTTTAAAACCAGGAACTGTCTCACATCTTTATGCTTTCTTTCTAGAACGGTGATGGCTATTCTGGATCCTTTACAAGTTTCAGGTTAGTCTGTTCCTTTCTGAAACAAAAAACCAGCTTTAATTTTATGATAGATTTTATGTTCCATCCATAGGTCATTTTGAGTAGTGTTTAAATCTTAGTATTACATGTAACCCATGATCATATGATAATTTTTCAGTTAACAACTTTTTCTAGACTTATTTATCTGTATGCGCATCTTGCCTGCAAGCACGCACGCCTGCACACCATGTGCTTGCTTACTACCCACAGGAGCCTCGGATTCCCTGGAACTGGAGTTGCAAATGATTGTGAGTCAGCATGTGGGCGCTGGGAATCGAACCTGAGTCCTCTGCAAGAACAACAGGTGCTCTTACCTGCTGAGCCGGCTCCTCCAGCCCCTAGTTTTTAAATTCATTTACTTATCCTTAAAATTCATTGAACAATGTTTTAAAGATTTTAAGGTATAAATCCCCTACTTAAAAAAAAAAAGACTTATTTCTAAGTATTTTATTCTTTTGGATGTAACTGTGAATAGAATTTTCTCAATTTGATTTTAGAAAATTACAATTGACTTTTGTATTACCAATCATGTAACCTGGAACCTTGCCAAGTTAATTTATTAGCCTTAAAAGTTTTGTGTGGGTTTATGATTTCCTACATATAAGGTCATGTCATGCATAAATAGAGAAAGTTTAGTTCTTCTTTTTCATAAAAAAATATGAAACAATCACTCATTTCTTTTCTAGTATTTGATTTTGCTGCCCAGATCCTCCAGTGCAAGCTAAACAGATGCATGCTGGGAGCAAAGATTCCTATTCCATTCCTGACCGTATGGAGAACGGTCTGGTGCCTTCAATATTTGGTCACTGGATTTTCATCTATGAGTGTAAAATATCTGCATGTGGAGAGTATGCTGGAGTTGGTTAGACGCGTTCTCTGCCTCTGCTGAGATGGTCACATGGTTCCTGTCCTGGACTCTGGTCACTGACTGACTTTCAGATGTTCTGCTAAAGTTGCACTCCTGGGGTAAACCCGCCCCACCCCACACACACCCCTTGGCTGTGCTGTATCAGCCTTTCTCCATGTTGCTGGCTGTAGTTTGTTAATATTTTGTTGATGGCAGTATATGGTCTTAAATACTTAACGTGTTATCACTATATTCTCCAACATCTTTTCAGTCTTCTGAGATACCTTGAATGTGCACACACCACACTTGAACACACAGCCAGCCTGACCACTGGCACACATCACAGAAAGGGACAGCAGCTGTCCCAAAGCTATGGAGGAGGCACCTTTAACTGGTGCCTTTCCTGACTGGCTAGCACTGAAAACAGAGCTAACTCCCCAGAACACACAAGGCCATTTCTCCTGGAGGAAACACAAGGAAACAAGGCTTAGCCATGCTTGTTTCTCCCATGGGCAGCAGCATCCCTACCATCAAAGTCCCAATCAATATCTGTTTATAAGAAGATGAAATGAATGGCATCGACATTAAAATGTTTTGTTTTAGAAACAAGAAACAGACATGTCCTCGTGGCCTTGGAGAAGGCAGCAGGCAAGGGACAAATGCCGGTCTGCCTATGTTTTGGCCAAAGCATAAAAACAGAGCAGCTCCTGCTCCAGCCCCGTGTCCCCTTAGCAGGGTCTGCTGCGAGCCCACCAGGCCTGACCTGCTCACTTGTCTTGCGGCAGCAACAGAGCCCTGCGGTCATTTCTAACTGAAACATTCTCACACTTCAAAAACCTTGTCTTAAACTCAAATGGCTATAGGTGTGTGTGAAAACAATGATTTGTAAAACTTAAGGAAGTAATCTCATCTAATTTATTAAGACATTTTGAGAACAACAACAAAAATATTCCCATAGGAACCCAATTTGCTGAAGATTTTACCTTTACAGTAGACTGGAAGCACGTGACTCTCTGGATTTGCCGGCCGGTGTCGCAATCCCAAACTTACAGTTATGTTAAGAAATCATGGCCAAATAGAATTTTAAAACTTTAAGTGTGAGGTAGCATTTTGAATCAAATCACAAGTCTAAACAATCAGGAAATCTTTAAGGAAAATCTAAGCCAGCTAGTGTTTGCCCTGCCATAGACCTGTATTGCAAGTCATCTCTTCAGGAGCAGGTCTACCAGCTACAGTGTCACTGTGAGGTCATTTAAAGATGCCCACCAGAATGAGTGCCCTAGAGTGCTCATCTTCATGGGTATTAGCCACCAAACCTGCTTACAGTGTCCTCGTGGGAACAGTTTACCATAACATGTAAATGTGTACGTACATAATGTTTTACACTAAGAACTACCACCTCTCCCAACAGCTTCTGAGAGTTCACTGCAGCGCACACGCATGATTGCATGTACACATCACAACAGTAACTGTGGGTCTCTGTGACGCCGGGTGCGCTGCCAACACGTGAACGGCCTCCTGCCACATGGTAAGGGTTTTAGTTTGACTTGAGTAGCACAACAATCCTTACAAACTTGTCACATAGTTTCCTATGGTGTTACATTTCATGTAAAGATCTTATCATATACTGGGAAATGTAAATAATATCCATGTATGGCCAAAACATTTTATATCATGTCTGATATTTATATTAAAAATTTTAAATTAGTCCCATAATTTATTAATCTTATCTGATTATTTCTATTAATTCTCTGTCACTCTTCAAATATAGTTAACTATTAAAAAGTGTATTCACCTGTTTGTGTCACACTGAACAAACTACTCAGAGAAAAACCCTCTGGCTATGAGACAGTGCTTTCTGGCCTTAAGCCAGGACTGGCCTCCCAGTCCTAACGCCACTTCGTGTTCTTTTCACTGACGTCACTATGTGAAAGCTTAAAGCTTAGTACTGAGCAACATGGGATCCTAAGACCATTACTTGACCCAAAAACCCCCTACCATCCACATTTAACTTAAACAGTTAATTAACAGTGAAGGTCTGCGGAGAGGGGATTCGGAGTCCATCTGGATAAAACGAATGTCAAAGTCCTCGGGATTTTTTAAAATAAGGATGACTCTGTAACATGAATGGCTGTGTGTGCCACCGCTGTTCACAAGTAAGTGTGCCAGCGTCTCACCTCCACACTCCTTCCTTCCTTTCTTTCTTTCTTTCTTTCTTTCTTTCTTTCTTTCTTTCTTTCTTTCTTTCTTTCTCTCTTTCTCTCTTTCTCTCTCTCTTTCTTTCTTTCTTTCTTTCTTTCTTTCTTTTAATTAGATATTTTCTTCATTTACATTTCCAATGCTATCCCAAAAGTCCCCCATACCCTCCCCCCCCACTCCCCTACCCACCCACTCCCACTTTTTGGCCCTGGCGTTCCCCTGTACTGAGGCATATAAAGTTTGCAAGACCAAGGGGCCTCTCTGTCCAATGATGGCCAACTAGGCCATCTTCTGCTACATATGTAGCTAGAGTCAAGAGCTCTGGGGGTACTGGTTAGTTCATACTGTTGTTCCACCTATAGGGTTGCAGAGCCCTTCAATCTGGAGCTTTTCTTACCTGCAGACGATTTATCTAACGCTGTTAGAGCTGATGAACTCATTCCAAGGGGGACGTGAGTCAGTCCTGGTTCAGGGAGGTCTATGAACCCATTCCTCCTCCGGGCTTATTTCTGACTTAACTCAGCTCTCAATCAGACTTGTCATAGCTGACTGCAGAGCCATGGGTATTGCAGCTACCCACAGCGCTTGGCCATGGCCCCACAATGCAACTCCTTGTAATGATGCTGTTTTACATTCTTTTATCTATTTTATCAGAAGGTCACTGTACACAGCTTCAGGCTGCTGGCCATTTTGGCCTACTTCCATAACTGGCCTTGGGCGAGTTAACTCCTACTTCATAGGGCCATTTTTAAGACTAAATAAGTCAACATATGTAAGCCACAACCATCCTTAGCACACACGAGCACATTACAGAATACCACCATTTCTGTGGCCTTATAAACTCTAACCAGAAAGTATGGGAAGGCAAAAGCAAATTCACTTTAAGACTTTTAAAATACCAAGTGTGAAATACTGAGCAGAGAGGACTGCACTCCTGTGCAGATCCATTTAGCAGCCACACAGGTTCTCAGGGGAGGGGGCGGATTAAGTGCCTTCTGTCATACATGAGGGGGAAATTGATTATTTTCCAGTCCAACTCATCCTCATTTCCCTAGTGAGATGAGAGTTTTAAGCTCACGCACTTCCACCCTGTTGTTTGCACAGCCTGATGTACCAGACTCTCTGGAAAGAGCTGCTTCGCAGGGGGTTCACCACTACAAGCCCCGACCTGTTCCTGCTGTCACCTAAACTTCAGGAAGCAACTCATAGAGACTTGGAAAAACCACTTTGCCATCCGAATGCACAGGCCTGCACAGCTGCTGGGTCTCAGGCTAAGGATATACCGACAGTCCGGTCAGCAGAGGCTGTCAAGAGAAGCTGACTGCTGGCCTCACACGAGTCTAGGGGAGGAAACGCAATGACAGCCGTTATCTTCTGAGTGTGTCCTCTGAGTTCCAGAAGTTTTTCTCCTGTCTGAAACACAAGTAGGAATGTCAACAAACCTTTCCAACGTGAAGACTCTTAAGTAACAATAAGAATAGCTTATGTAGAAAATAAACATATGCCATTTAAAATTATCTGTTTGAAATTTAAACATTTTTTTAACAATCAAATAAATATAATCTAAATAAGTGTTAAAAACAGCTGTGAATAATTTTGGCTATTTTTTAGTCAGTATGCTATTTTAGGATATTTTCATCATTGATTTGAATAACCTTTCCTATGATTTTTAGGAATCATGTCAGCTCGGCAACAGTAGCAGCAGTTTACTCTGTAGACAGAAAGCAGATGCATGTACACATGTCTAGGCTCTTGCAGCTCTGGGTGCAGTGGAAATGACAGCGCCATGCTCTGCAGGTACACTTAGCCCAGCGCCTAGTCCCACCCACTCCATGTCCTCCTCCTTCAGTCTCTCCCTCACCTCCCAGGTAGAAACATACAATATATATATGAATTTCAATCTTTCCAAGTCTGCAGGATTTCATGAATGTGTTAACAGTACAGCTGGCCTTCTGCATCCACCACTTTTAGAAGATGGATTCAACTGATTTCATTTTTTTGTTTATTTGGAAATAGCAATATAGTTCAAGCTTGCCTCAAATTTATTATGAAGCTAAGGCTAGCCTGGACCTCTTGATCCACCTGACCTTGCCTCTAGGACTATAGGCATGTGCCATGATGACTGGCCAGATTCAACCGATCTTAGGCCAAAATTACAGTGTTTTTTAATATGTATGGTGGTTTATCCTAGACTTCAATATGCTGAAGCAGAGAGAACAAAGGTTAGGGCCAACCTGGGCCAGACTGTCTCAACCAACCAACTAACCAACCAATCAGCCAGCCAGCCAACCAACCAATCAACCAACTGAAAGAGAATGAACTGTACTGAGCATGAAAAGACTTCGTCATTCCCTGCAACATTTGTGTTGTGTAAAGTATGATGTATACTATACAGATAAGTTTAAGTACAAGGGAGGATGCGAGGAGAGTCTATGCAAACATTTCACATGGGCACGTGAGCTCCCAGTGTGAGGTTGAGGAGGACCGGAGCCACTTGTGGACACTTTAGTGTTAAAGGATGACTGAATCTAAGCAAGACCACAGGAAAATGAGGACCAACAGTGAGATCAAACACCCAGGATGAAGGAGCAAGGAGGGAAAAATAAAAACAGAGCAACCTGCACAACTAAAACCACCAGGAGACACCCCAGGAAACTCCAGCAACCTTTAAATACACTTGAAAGACAGACCTCCCATTACACAGTTATACAGACTCAAGTCAAACATGAGAGAAATTTTTATTATGCTATCATAGAGGGTTGAATGAAAAACTGTACCATCTTACGAAAACTAACAACTCATTTCTGATGTCACTGCATAGTAGCTGACCACCCAAAACTCTCTGAGGCTGGAGAGATGGCACTGTGGTTAAGAGTATTTGCTGCTCTTGCAGAGGACCCATGTTAGGAGACTCACTCTTCCCATAACTCCATTCCTAGGGCCCAGACCTCTTTTAGTCTCTACAGGCATACACATGCACACACTTAAAATATTAAGAAATACTAGTCCCTGTTGTAAACGAATATCTCTAACCAACCTTCCCAGCATATTAACCAATCCCACATGATAATAATAAGCCAGCATACTGAGTACCACACAGTAGTAGTGTGTGAGTTTTCAAACACAGTGCCATGTTTTCATTGTAGTCCACATTTAATTGGTACTTACCTGGGCATTCCACACAACTATAATTCCATCATCGCCAGCAGATGCAAACCTGGTTTGAGAAAAGAGACCATGAAGAAAAAAATCACTAGTGACATTTAACTGGTGAGATTTTTTTAATGTAATATTATAATAAAATTGTTTGGGAAAATACATATTAATATTTGATGTCTTATGTAACATTATGAATTATCAAGGCTACATTAATATATTAACTATAATGTATAATTAAAAATTAACATGAATTTTGAGATCCATGTTCATATTACTATATTTATATCAGCTTCAATATGCTGATCAAATATTAATAAGTTGATATTACTATTTATAGCAACTAGCAATCAGTTGAATTATTCCCTCTGCGTCAGGCTCAGTGCTAACATTTTTGTTTTTTGGGTTTTTTTTTTTTTTTTTTAGGTTGCAATATGGCATTTTCAAACAAAATTTGTTTCTGTTGATCATCCTCACCCCTCCACCCACCCCCAGCAGCCTTTCTGCTTTCCTGCTCCGTGTGTTCTGCCCCCACCCCCCCCACTTCTTTTCTCCATTGTGTTCCCTTTCCAGCTTCATAGCCCACACTAATGCTCACAGCCCCACGTTAAAGACTTGGATCCGCACGCATGAAAGAGAACACACAGCACTTGCTATAACATTTTCCAGATCCACCCATTTTCCTGGAAATTTTACAACTCCATTTTTTTTTAACAGCTGAATCAAATTTCACTGTGTGATACAGTAGTTGATGAGTTTAGGACAGTAGATTCTGCACCCAGCAGTTGTTTTCCATTTCTCAGCCTCTCAGGTGTGCCAGAGGGAAAGAACATAGCTGGGGTGTAATTTGGCCAGGCTATGGAACAGGAAGATTGGGCAAGAATTGAGCTCCAGGGGAAAGATAACCGCAGTGGAGTGTGGGTTGGCGAGAGTGCACGCACACACACACACACACACACACACACACACACACACACACACACACACACACCAGCTAGCCACGGAAATTTTGGAGTGCAGAGTGGTCTCGGAGTTCTGGAGAGGCATAGACAGCGCTTGTGGGAGAGGCTTTGGCTAGGAAAAGCATGCAGTCTTGGTCCCAGGCTTCGTACCAAGCTAGGACCAGACAGAGATCGATAGCCAGTGCCTAGCCAGCAATAGTGTGGATTGTTTTTTTTTTGTTTTTGTTTTAATAATGTCACACTACAGACTTCATGGAGAGAAACACATAAAAAAACTTCTGGTGGTGTTGTAGAGTCTTCTTGTCACTTCTGCAGATTTGGGCACTGGCTGCTGCTTGTGGCTTTCGTGGAGTCAGAACAATTGGCAGAGCCTTGCGGTTTCTTCTGGATGACCTGCTGTTGCTGATTCCTGAATGGTGTTTGCCAGAGGATCGAGCTGCTGCTGCTGATTCGACTAAACTGAACAGCTGATATCCTAACAATGCAGATTGGATTTGCTCCAAAGAAATATTTCTAAATAGGCCCACATCTTCCTTTGCTCTATTAACCTTTCCTTCCCACCAAATCTAGTGGATGGTGGACTAGAAGAGATGCTAATTCATTTAAGAACCTTTTGAAAAATCTAAACCTACCCTTGACCATCTGAAGTTTTTTTGTGTGTGCTGGGGATCTGAACTGTGGTCCTTAGGCTTGTGTGACAGGCACTTTACTAACTGAGACATGTTCCCAGCCCCAGGAACACTTTTAAAAATACTCACTGGCCACTTGGATTTCATGCTTGAGAATTATCTATTTATTTCATTAGCCCGGACAGCAGTCTGGGGATGGATTGCAGCACTTTACACATTCTAGGTATTATTGGCCTTCCAAAGCACATCTGCAAAGACTTTTCTTCCCTTCTGTAGCCTATCTGTTCACTTTGCCATGAGGAACTTGTTAGTTCTGTGTATTCCCACCGCTTGGCTGTCTGGGAGCTGTCCCGTGCATTTGGAGCCATAACCACAGAGTTCAAACACGCCTGCATCTTAATGGATTCCATTTTCCCGTAACAATCTTACTACTTCAGCTCTCCAATTAAAGGCTGATATATGTTTTTAAATATTTCTTTGTGCAGAATGAGAGACAGGGATGTGACATTACCTTACCATGGGCTGACTCTCAGTCTTGTCAGAACAACTTGTTGAACAGGCTGTCTGTCCCTTACCCTCTGTAGACACTTTGGCCAAATATTAGGTGGTTATACCTACATCCGTTTATTTGGGGTTCTCCATTCTGTTCCATTGGTTTACATGTCTGGTTTTATGCTCCTAGAATGCTGTCTGTGCCACCATGGCTGTCATATAATTTGAGGCCAATGTATTGTGAAATCTCATTAGTGATATTTTCACTTACACCAGCAAATATTACAACAAATGTTGATAAGATGTCTTGTAAGTTCCATGCTGGGTATTAAGGGTCCAAAGACAAAGCACTTACAGGATTACAAAAAAACAAACAAAACAAAAACCCTGCTAAAATGTCAAAGAGCAGATACAGAGATGACCTTCAGTCTCCCACGGGTTAAAACTCTGTGAACACTGGATCTAGGTCAAATGCAATGAAACCAAGCTGGTAGGAAGGAACAGTCTAGGGATATAATTGAATTTTACTATCTTCTCTGCATTTTTAACTCTGTTTTTAGAGTCTCCTGTGCTCATCTTGGCTTTCTTCATACATACTGGGTAAGGTTGTAGATTCTTGGCAGTGGTTCCATTGAAGATATTGGAAATGCAGAGACAAAGAACAGTTTGTCTCAGGCCACGAAAAGGAAGCCGCAGTAAACACCTCTAGACCTGATGCCTCCTCACCCTCATCCCTCTGAATCTAGGAATACATTCTACATTATAGAGTAAAGCATTCTATACTTTAAGTCCTATCAAGAAAATCATTTTCAAGATATTTTTCATCATAGTAGAAAATGATTATTTTTTCATATATATTTTTTATCATATAACAAAATCAAGCAAGCACTATTTGTAAGCAGGCACCCAATAGTGCTGTACAACAACCAAGCTGTAAGCTGTCGACTTGTTGTTAATCATGAAGCACACCACTCTGTAATGAACACTAGTAACCCAGAATTACATCTATGTATGTTCTCTTTATACTACTATTGTTGTCTTTATACTACTATTCCCATATAGTTGAATCTGCCTTTTTTTAATAAGATGAAAAAGAAAGCCAGCTGTGAACTATGCATCTCTGCTCACAGTTAACAACCATTAATAAATGATGTCCACTAATAGTTCTATCATTTTTCAGTCTGTGCTGCTTCCCTCCAAGATCAGCAGTGGATTCCTTACAGTCTCCGTTCAGTCAGCACAGTGGGTCATAAGAGATCATCATTAAGAGAGGAGTCAAGGACTAAGACTGAGATGGAGATGACTGTCCAATCGGAAGATCTCTGCCAGTAGCTCTCTCCTACATGAGACACAGATTCTCCTGTCTCCTGAGCCCTTCCTCAAGGCTCCATGCTGACTAAACACCCAGGTTTAATCAGCTTCAGCCTCCTGCTGTCTTCATAGGCTTAGGGAATCCCACAGTCGGTTCTCACGTCAAACCCTCATCAGATCTCCCGCATGATCAAATATAGTCAGGCAGACTCTAAGACTCCTAACTTAATGAGCTAGAAGTACACAACAGTTCATGTCAACCCCATCTACACTGTTTATGTTCATTTCAAAATGTGAGCAATTTGCACACTCTGGTGAGTAATGGAAAGTGGGCATCCCAAGCCCACATATACTAGCAGAACTAACAGAGCTCAGTAGTTTAGAAATTAGCCTATCAAGCCATGAGGGAAACGTAGAGGGGCTGGGTGTGATCAAATCACACTGTATACATGTATAAAACTTTCAAAGGACAAATTTTTCCAAAGAACAAATTTTAAAAAAAACTTTTTAAAACTTCATTTTTCTATGTTTAATGACGTGTTCCCCAAACCCAAGTACTCAACACCACTACCCTGAGTATCAACGGTCATTGCTGGAAGCGAGTCCTTAGCAGCTTGGTTTGGGGCCTATTGATTTCCTTGTATTTATACAGAGAGCGCAGTGAGGGCGGGACTCAAAACCTTAAGTTTTCTTTGGTATAAAACATCAATTTCTATTGATTCTCCAAAACCTTATAATTGCTTTTCTCCCGGTCAGAAAGCCTGCAGGTTTAAAATGCTTCTTTTTTCTTCTAACCTTGATTTTTAACTTCTCATTATTGTTTTATCGAGTTTGAATCTCACAAAGAGAAATGAGTTCACCACGAGAGACGACTGAATGGCTGGGAGCTTAGAAATGAGATGAGAAGCACTTCGCCCCCAACTGGAATGTAATCAGTAGCAAACAAAGTTAACTCTAAACAATGCTCAGCACTAATGCATGAAGTCATGGTCGGTTCTTACTGCTCAGAGGCCAACTGCTCGCTTTGTTGATCACTCTGTCTCAATATATATATATTGAATTCATATATATTTATTTTATGGCTAATTTACTTATTTATTGGCCATCTCAGTATTTACTGTCACTGCTCTAAAGTGGAAACAAAACTTTAAAAAAGCACACCAATTCCTTTCCTACACACTAGCACCTCTCCTAAGGTAGCTAGCACAGGATAGGTCATCTGTGGGCTACAACTATCTATTCACCTATAGAAGTCACTAAAACATTAGTTATATTATCACAGCTTACCCAAAACTAAGTCCTAGTTGGTTAAGCATATACTTTATCTCTAAACTGGAAGTGTAACTTCAACCCCAAATTTTGAAATACTTAAAAAACATTTTATAACATTTTATATGAACTACAGTGTATGTTCATAGAACCCAAAGACGTAAGCCTCGGTATACGGTATGGAGAGAACGGCTTCTCTACTAAACACCACAGTAAGTTTTTACTGAGAGAACACACTGGACTTAGAAAAACACCGAGGCAGGTAATGGATGGGTCTCATCGTGAGATCTCAGGTCAGGCATCCAGAGACTTACTGTACCTCAGAAATCACCATCAGGTATGAGCACTGTTAGTTCTGTACCGCTAAGGGCAGATGCTGCCAATTATACCTGAAGGGAATCAACTGTGCCATGTGTCCAGCTTTCAGATGTTAAGATGAAAAACTATTGCGCTCCTTGGAATCAGTAAAATACAGTGCTGTGGTGGTTTGAATGAGAATGCCCAGAGGCTCAGAGGCTCACATTTGAAGGCTCGTTGCCCAGCTGGTGGGACCGTTTGGAACGCTGAAAAGGTGTGGCCTTGTTGGAGGAGGTGTGTCACTGCTGGCAGGCTTAGAGGTTTCAAAAGCCCACACCACTTAGCTCTCTCTGTCTCAAGCCTCCAGATCAAGGTGTAAGCTCAATGTCTGCGTCCCGGTTGCCATGCTCTCTGCCATGATGGTTAGGAACTCTAACCCTCTGAAATTGTAATTCCTCAATAAAGTCTTCCTCCCATACATTGACTTAATCATGGTGTCTTATCACAGTAATAAAAATGTAACTAAGACAAGTACTATATTTAATAATCTTTTACTTATTTTATTTTATTTTATGTGCATTGTGTTTTGTCTGCATTCATGTCTGAGTGAAGGTATCAGATCCCCTGGTACTGGAGTTACAGACAGTTGTGAACTTCTATGTGGGTGCTGGGAACTGAGCCCAGGTCCTCTGGAAGAAAAGCCAGTGCTCTTAACCACTGGACTATCTCTCCAGCCCCGTATCTATCAATCTTTATCAAACAATACTTCCTACTCTGACAGATCTCTGGTAGCACTAGAGATGTGCTTGTTATATCTTTCTATTATTACTTAATAGATCAAGGACGCAGAAATTCATTAATTTATACAGGACTTGAAGAACACATAGAATATACAATGTAGCAACAGCAAGATATATTGTCATCTCAAGTTTTTGAGAAATATTCCCCCAAGAAAGACTGTGTTACAAATTGTCTTAGGGTTTCTTTGCTGTGAAGAGACACCATAACCAAATCAATTCCTATAAAGGCAAGCATTTCGTTTGGACTTGGCTTACAGTGTCAGAGGTTTAGTCCATTAGGGTCATGGTGGGAAGTATTGCAGTGTCCAGGCAAACATGGCACTGGAGAAGCTGAGCATTCTCTATCTTCATCCAACGGCAGCAGGAGACTGTGTTCCACACTGGGTAGAGCTTGAGAATTGGAGACCTCAAAGCATACCCCACACTTCCTCCAACAAGGCCACACCTACTCTAACAAGACCATACCTACCACCTAATAGTACCACTTCCCATGGGCCAAGCATTCACACACACACACACACACACACACACACACACACACACGAGTCTATGGGGGCCAATCTTATTCAAACCATCACAACTGATACAAGTCATTATCAAAATGATAGCTAGAAAATGTCCCAAAATATTTAAAATTTTCAAAACAATTCTAAATTATACAAATTGGTAGAATTTGTGAAGGCTTTTCTCCAAGTAGAAATGAGTGTGCAATGTCCTTGTGGTGACCTTGATTTTCTCTTCCTTCTAGAGTTCATAGGTTCTTAAGCTTTACTTTGCCTTGCCTCTTTCAGCTCTAAGACACTGTTCTATCAGCCTCTACTGGTCTAGAGGACAGAACTGGGAAAGCATAAATGCCTCAAATTTATTGCTCAACCCAGTTTCGGGGAGGGGGGGCTATTTTTAAAGCCTTCTATAGCTTTCACATGTTTTTCATTCATGTATGATGTCATCCAATGTATGATGACCCCTGCCTCCACTCCCTCCTCCCCTCCCCCTCCCTTCCCCCTCCCCCTCTCCCTGGCTTCAATATCTGCAGACGCAGCTAAATTCCTTGGCACCTCACGCTATTAACTGACTTTGTTCCCTTAGCTACTCCTATGAGAACCAGTTAGTCTAGAATTCCAGTGCATTTGATAGATTGTCAAATCCCTGAAACTGTGGAGATTCCCCTAAACATGCAGACCCCTGGCCAAGAGTTGTTCTCGGCTGTGTCTCTCTCTCAGCGAAGTGAAGATCAAGGAAAACACTAGATCCACAAGCATCGCAGTCTGTAAGTAAACCAAGCTCAGCATCCTGCTTGTCCCTCAAGTCCTTCTTATACTCCCTCCCTCCACGGGTCTTGCCTCAGCATGTGCGTCTGTCTCAGCTGACATCACTCTGCCAATCAGCCTAATTCTTTTTTTTTTTTATGGTGCATTTCTCTTCATGGAGTCCTGACAAATGGAGCTTAACTACGCAGTGTAAGGCAGTCCAAGACATTCAAGTTGTTAGCAAAGAATCCTTCATCATGTGTCCTTTCACGTGCAGAACATCCTCTCTCCTGTATCCTTCCTGAATCTGCCTTGGTCTTTCACCTGTGTTCACTTCAGGAAAAACACTCCTTCATGTGTTTGCCCCAGCAAAACACCGTCCAACACAACTGACTTTCCAAAGAACCCTTAAGTTTCCACTTCAATATACTTGTTACATAGGCAAACATTTAAGTGCTGTAGAGCTCTGTGTATTATAATCTTTAATGCTAATAATGCAACCTTAATTTTATTGTAGCATTACTAATGTATCACTATATGGCCACAATAAAAACATGTTTCTAACTAAAACGAGATTCCTACTACACAAAAATAGTTCCTCTTATTTCTCACACATTCTCATCTAGTTTTTACATATACCTGTGAGGTTTATGTAATTTAAAACCAAATTTCTTTGTGTGCTTTGGCTTTACTTGTTTTGAATTATTTCCTTTATCTTTTGAGATTATATCACTTCCCAGTTCTTTTTCCTTCCTCCAAACCCTCCCAAATATAGCTCCTTGCGGTCTTTCAAATTCATAGCCTCTTTTTTCATTGATTATTGTTTTACGTGTGTGCATGTGCATGTATATATGCATGTATAATGTATATATTAATTTATATTCCTAAATATGTAAGTATGACTTGCTCAGTCTGTGTAATATCCTGTAGGGATGTCTCCATGGTTGACCACTTGGTACTGGATAACCAATTGGTGTGCTCTTCCCTGAGGAACTCTACCACACTCTCTCTCTCTCTCTCTCTCTCTCTCTCTCTCTCTCTCTCTCTCTCTGCATTCCTTATTTGCCTTCAAACCAAGTTTACAAAAGTACTCTTTGAGTCAGGCATGGTGGCACATCTCTGTACCTCAGAAGTGTAAGCAAAAGGTTGACAAGTTTGAAGTCAACTCTGTTTGAGTTCAAAGCTAGCCTGAGCTACATATCGAGACTATCTCAAAACAAAACAAGGGCTGGGAATGTGCCTCAGTGGTAGAATGCTTGCTTAGAACTTAGAAGGCCCAAGTTCAGTATTCTCAGGACCACTAAAACAATTTTTAAATAGTCTTTGAGATGGCATAGTTAAATGACTAATGAAAATTGCCCATAAGGAAAAACAAGTTTACCGGAGTGAGGCAGAGGCAGCTTAATAAGGAACTGTAGCAGACCTAGAATGCTCCACCTTCTCCTATGCTAATTTAAAAAGTAAATTTGTTATCAGGGAGCAGGCCTGTGTAGTCTGTGTATACACACCTTATTCTGAAACCAGGGATCAGCAGGAAATTGTTCCTGTCCTTCAGGAGCTCATAGTGCAACGCTAGTCACTCCACCACAGGATCTAGCCTGAGACCCACGAGAAGTGTCAGTGTCAAGGGAGGAAAAGACTCCCTCTAACACTTTGACCATCTCAGAAAACATACTTATTCTTGCCAACTGCATGCTAAACGTACAGCAGAGCTCTACAAAGACTGAACAAAATAAAGTGGTTCACAAATAAGGTCTGTGTCCACTACCTAAATGTCCATTTGATATTCATTGCTCATGGGACACCATTTCAAGTAAGCCAAGTCCTACAAATCAAAGGACATAGCCAAAAGGGGAATCCCTAAGCCTAAGGGTGAATCTTCCCATTTTCAGCATCTGTATAACTGTAAGGGGGTGGGAAGACCAAGATCACAGTTGTAGAAATATAGAAACCAGTTGTTGGCTAAAGCTCTTTCTAAAGTATGGGAAATAGAAGGAAGCTGAATACATGCATCTACAACACCTAGGAAACAAAGCTAAAAATCGCATAAGTCTTATTTCCAAGTGGTTTGCGTATGCTAGAACTACTTGAGGGGCTCACATAGACAGGCACCTGTAGGAGATTCAGACAGGAACGTCAGCACACTTCCAAGGAGCAGAGGATGGACACTCAGACAGGAATGTCAGCACACTTCCAAGGAGCAGAGGATGGACACTCAGACAGGAACGTCAGCACACTTCCAAGGACCAGAGGGAGGACACTCAGACAGGAACGTCAGCACACTTCCAAGGAGCAGAGGATGGACACTCAGACAGGAACGTCAGCACACTTCCAAGGACCAGAGGGAGGACACTCAGACAGGAACGTCAGCACACTTCCAAGGAGCAGAGGATGGACACTCAGACAGGAACGTCAGCACACTTCCAAGGACCAGAGGGAGGACACTCAGACAGGAACGTCAGCACACTTCCAAGGACCAGAGGGAGGACACTCAGACAGGAACGTCAGCACACTTCCAAGGAGCAGAGGATGGACAATCAGACAGGAATGTCAGCACACTTCCAAGGAGCAGAGGGAGGATGCCACTGATATTTCACTAGCTTTACCTGAACATAGACTACGTTTTCCTTGATTATGGAAAATAAATTCTATGGGCTAGAAAAATAGCTTAATGGTAAAGCACTTGTCTCACATGTGCAAGGCCCTGAGTTTGAGCCCTAGAGCACACACACACACACACACACACACACACACACACACACACCACATATGCACATACACAAGCATATACATACAACCCACATGTATACAAAAATGTTGATGATTCTGGAACAAAAATACCTTTTCTATTGGCATTTTTATTTCTTCTGTATCAAATATAGCTCTGATACTTTCTATTATGGCAAATTTAAATGCATAAAAAGGAGAGGAAGCCATGTAATAAGAACGCCATGTATACCTCTCCTGTGTAGTAACTGTCAGTGCCAATACTTTCATCTGTACTTTCATGCTGCAAGGAGGTTGCAGCCTGTTCTAAAACAAATCAGAGCCAGTGTGGTGTTCCATTAGAACATTGCAGGGCACAGGCTGCTGCTGCTCCAGCGTGGGATGCTCCACGTGGGGCAGCATGGGACAATGTGGGGTGTTGTGGGGTGCCGTGGGGCAATGTGGGGTGACTTGGGGTGATATAGGTAGTGTGAAAGAATACTATCCACTGTCAGTTTTGTGCAGCAACCTGGTTCTCACCCCAAGGCCAAGGCTGAGCCTCCCGGAAGAGCAACTAGGCGATGTGAGGGAGAAGGTTGTGGGAAGCAGGCTTCTGTCTAAGAAAACCAAGGAAGCTCCTGCCTTCATGGTTTCACCTTGGCTTGAATTTCTTAAGGCATATGTTAAATGCTCAATTTACAAGATAACCTGTCTCATCACAAATGTTTCAGAAGCTGATCTGCAGTCACTCTGTTGCTCTCAGGATTCTAAGAGCAGCACCTTAACCAATCGTCTGCAGTCATCTTTCCTTCTGAGCACTGAGTAGGGCAGAACTGGTGAGAGCAACTGCTAAGCTCAGGGCATACTGTTTAATTCACTGCACATGATTCTTACCCCACAAATGTGCTTTATAGATAGTGAAAAACTGACATCATTGCTACTTTGCTCTCAACGTGGTGCTGCGCTATAGAAATCGTTCCTCATTCCCTACTGGCACGATAGCAACTAGAATCAGAATTCCCTCGATGAATTGCAGGTTCACTGACTACTTAAATGCAGGATGTCTGCTTTCTTCCTTTGTCCTTGAAGCCAACCGGACCGACAGTTCACTACATAGTAAGAACACTAGACCCAATCGTTTGTCCAACTGAATAGACTGACTTTCCAAAAAAAAAAAAAATTGAAAGCCAGCCTTCACTGTGTGACATCTCTCTGAAGCGGGAAACAAACTTTGTTTTAATCTTTGCACCCCTGCCAAGAAAATAAATAGGAGCAGCACCCCCACCACAACACTTCAGTGCCTGACACCCCTAAAGGTGCCCCTATATCATGCCTAAGGGGTGCTTCCTCCTAACGTTTGCACGGACACAGTCCTCTGGCTGACTGTCTCCAAGTGTTTTAAGTCTATTATTAGAAGCAGGACCACGTATGACAACTGTTGCACAGACTTCTAAAGTTTCTCCTATTCGTTACATTTGTTCTTCATGTTTTCCCTACAATAAGTCTTCCATCACGCAGTGTTCTTAAGAGTCTGCATTTTGCTGGCTACCTTCCTGTTATCATTTAACATGAACCTCTATCTCATATGTTCAGTAGACCGACAGACATCTCTAAATCTAAAGATGTCACAAGATTCCAGTTGGACTTTTTACTAAGATTCCCCTCAGAGACAATCTGTATACTCCATCATGAAATATGACTGAAAACTATATATGTTTTCAAAACCAAGGAAGTCCTTTTGTACACGATGTGACAACCATCAATAATCATTAGATAAAGTATTTCTTTTGAGGGGGCTCATAGTATATAATCCCCAAGTATACATAACATAACTATTTGTAGCAGAAGGTAATTGAAAGAAAAAAAAAAAAAAAGGCAAGAAAGATACAAGCGTCTACCCATGCCCATCCCTCTAGAGCCAGCACAGGCCATCCCTGAGGAGGGTTAAAACTTACCACTGGGGACGAGCTGGCATTGGAAACCCCATGCATGCAGAGTCCACTTACTACCTCTACCCAGCCATTACTTCCCCCACGGCGTCTTGTTGCAGGAAATAATAAAAAATGCAATTCATGCTATACTGGCAGGCCCCGTTGGGCTGGCCAGCCAGGCACTGGTGGGCATGGCCAGCCTCTTCTCATCTCATGGAGACTCTGACTCAGAGCTCCAAAATCTCTCCACCCTGCTCGCTAAGTTCCCACAGGCGGGTCGCTACCACGCCAACCCCATGCTTCAAAATCCCCACAGCCTTTTGGGGTGCACTTCTTGCAAACCCATGCTTTGCCGCCATACCATTCTCTCTAGAACCCAGCCGAGCTGCTGTGTGAAGGGAAGCACCACACACACTTAGTTCAGAATCAAGGGTAACTCAATCGCTGGGTGCAACAACTAACATGCACATTATAAGCCACACTAAGTTAAATCCTCCAAAAGGATCCAATAGGATCTGCCACTTGAACCAGGGTCTCCACTATCTACATCTTCGCCTCTTGTCCTGTCCCAAAGCCCGTATCTCTCTCCGGCCCCTTCTCTTCCTCTCTCTGACCTCCTCGCCCAGTGATTGATTTCTTTATTCATGAGAATATGAAGTCACATGAAGTCCTCAGCATGTGATTCACTACTGGTCCCAGGCAGCCCCTAAAACAAACAAATAACACCAGGGCCATCCACAACACTTCCCCCTTTCTGTCCAATTGAAAGACTCTTTTATCTCAGATATTAGTTGAGCACAATTATTACCAATTTGAAATTGATAAAGTATAAGACAGACCTAACACCCAGTCCATCATTTTTGTCAATAAACCAGAACGCTGTCATCTATCCTAACTTAAAAGACTTATAAATCCATATGTTATGAGCTGATTTAGCTTACATACTACCTGAAAACTATCTTCTCAACTATGTTCTCACAACGCTAAATAGCCTGGGTTGGCTATGAGACTGTAAGTCGTCTTTCAACCCCGTAGGAAATCCAAGAATGACCAACATTATCTACACAAGAAACCCCAAGCCCATTGCTCTGCTTTGCAGCGCTACACACCGATGTTCTCTCCTTACGATGCTCGATAAGCCCAAGCTTTCAGCACTGTTCAGTTACTTCATGAAGAACTTGATGTTCTCTCACTAAGATGCTGCATTAGGGGTGCTGGGGAAATGGCTGAGCAGTTAAAAACACTGACTGCTCTTACAGAGGACCAAGGTTCGATGCCCAGCACTTACCCACACAGTGGTTCACAACTGTCATAATTCAATTCCAGGGGATCTGATGGCCTCTTCTGGCCTCTGTGGTGTCCAGCATGCAAGTAGTGCATAGACATACATGCCAGCCATATATAGAAAATAAAAATGAACCTGAGGTTCTCTCACGCCCACCACACCACACACGATGCTCTAGTAGCATGTGTTTCAAGAGTTTCAATCCATGTCCTATGTTTATTCTCCTCTGAGAGCACAACGCACACGATACAGGTCTGTTTCTCTTGTTTATCAGCTTAACCTGTGACAGGTACAGAAAAAGCTGTCTTCCCATCCCCTACACATCAGAGGTTAGAAAATCGTGATATCCCAAGTGTCCTATTCCTCCTAGCTTGAACTCTTATCACAAAGGGTTTCCCCTCAGATTATTAGGTACTGAGCCCTAAGACAGTTTAAATAAGAAAAGTAATATAGGTCTTGATTTTGATCCTTTATAAATTTTCGAAACTATGTTACTTGGTTCCTTAGCATTGTGCAAAGGGAAGCAGTGAGTTCCTTTTAAGGTCATTATGAACACGTGGATTTAGACGTGTGTGCGATGCTGCAGCTCACAGCAGCTACTTCCTTCTCCACACTCACACTGTTAGTTGGGCTTGTGAACTCTAGTTTAAAGATATGGAGGCAATCATTTTCAAATAAGTAAGAGGTTTTTAGCTGAGGAGGAGTGATTTTTACCTAGAAATTATACAACTTTATTGTTAAAATGTAGAATTTAAAACTGAAATGTGATTATAACAATTCTGTATTTATCCCCGGGATTAATGATGCTACTGCACCAAGCAGCTATGGCTATCCTGGTCCTGTCCCTTCTGAAAACTTACATTTAGCTAATTGAGCAAGTAGCCACACTTCTCAAGTACAGTCAGAAGACAAACTACAGCAAGGAAAGGAAAGGGAGGGGTGGGAAGACACACACCAGTGACATCGCCATGCCTTGAGTCACTTAGCTCAAAGAACGTCCCAGAACAACAAAAGCAAATTTACAAGTCACTTGGGAATCTTGGGCTAGAACAAGGTTGGTTTTGTTTTATTGGCATTAGACTGATTTTAGCAAAATCTATTACAGTAAGTCAGAATGCCAGACTGGAAGATATAAGCTTTAAAACCTCACTACAAAGTCTGTTAATAATTCTTTGGCTACTGAAACTTGTGTTGAAAGGGGTTCTGCTTACAGCTTTTTCCAGGTATAGCTTCTTGAAAACCTGCAAAGGCCACGTGAACGTGCATATGCAATTTACGAATCAAGCTGCGTAACATACACTATTAGAGGTAGATCAGGTCCAAAAAATAACCTCCCAGACTTCAAGAGGGGACAGGCTGCCCAGCTCTGAGGAACGTGTTGTCTAACTCTTTCCAGCTGTGGACTTCAGGCCCATTTTAAACTCAAATTCAAACTAGTTCTAAGTTTCCGGGTACCAAGCAAGATGTTAGATAGAATTAGGGGCCTGCTCTGCATGGATGGCTCTCAGCAAAAGACCATCAAGGGACAGGATACAAATCCTGGCTGCTTCCGTCTGGAGAATGTTTCCAACAGGCAATCCTTATTCCAGAACTGCCTGTGGTGCTGGCAGAAAGAAAACAGGTCTCACCAGCATCCAGCTCACCTGTTCTATCTTGCTTTGTCCTTTATTCTCACTAATGATGTGCACACTTAACACTATTGTAGTGTTTCTACGGGAACCCTAGAATGAAGACAGTTTGCCTCTTTAATTTTACTGTGTTATCTATGTTTTTCAGGACAAATTTAAAATTATTTTTCTGAGACAGGGTGTTATCCCAGAGACTAGAGCTCAGTACATAGTCCGGGCTGGCTTCAAACTTGTGATGCAGCTGCCTCGACCTCTCTACTGCTAGAATTATAGGCACATACCACTTTCCTTGGCTCTCTGAAGCCATTTTGGGGGTTGATCCTTATACTCTGAACATAGTAAATGAGAAGGCATATTCTTAGTTTAAAAATTCCTTCTTAAAGGCAGAGCATGCCTTTCATTCTCAGGAACTGTCAAACAATAGTGTCTTTAAAAATCAGTTTCCCCAGCCCCCTGGAAGCAGCTTTCTCTGCGGTCTGGTGCTTCATGGGTCATCGGATCCTTTTCCAGTCATGATCACCATCCTATATAACCTTGTCTGTTTCCTGGAGGAGCAAGGGCTGGTCAATGATCAGCAGAGCCGGCTAGTCTGCGATGGTGCTATGGACGTGGTTTAGTTTAATGTGTCAAGGCTGGAGCAGTGAATGAGACTGGAGCCCAGCCCATGTTCTGGAAGACTCTTGCTGAGGCTTAGCCTTCTTCACTGATCTCCCAATCGATCTGACCCTACCTTCATGTTCAAAAAGGACCAAGGAGGAGGAGAAAAGGCAGTCGTCTGTTAGGTTATATACAGGATTTATTTGGTATCTTCAAAAACCAATCGAGAAAATTTTCCACTCACTGATTTTAGTTGAGCCACCAAGAAAACAAGAAAATCCTTCTGCAAAATTTTCAATCAGATGATATTATCTAAAGACGTGAAGCGTGAAACCTAGATTACAATAGCTGACCAACCAGAATGCAATGCCTACAAAAACTACAAATAAATAAATAAAAAGTATAACATACAAAGTTTGCTTTAAAATGGGGTAGGTATTTTCTGGAATTTAAGAATGCATTAATAGTGTGCTAAGATAACAAGGATAATTCTATTAAAAATGAAAACATCCCATCAGTGTGGGCAAACATTATGTATTGCCTTCTGAAAACGCCTTCTGAGGAATGGGCACATAGCCCAACAGGCACGATGTTTGTCTGGAATGCTCAAACCCTGGGTTCACTCCCAGTTCCAGGGAGAGAGGGCATCAACTTTAACAGCAAATCTCTGAGATCTGATTGTCTTCCAAATATTATAACTAACAGGTCTTCCATATATCTGTTAAATCTTTATTTTGGGGAATGACTTTGTTACAGAATTAAATTCAGTTAAAGAACATAGAAATTCAATATTCTGCAGGTCTGTGCCTGAGCTTTCTTTTTAACTACACGGACATCTTGATACAATGATGACTTGACTAGAAAGAATTCAAAGTCATTTGTGAGGTTCTATCACTACTATATGCTAATGAGAAATGTCAGGCTTCTTGTCAACCATAGGCACTGAAATTCACTGTGGCACACAGCAAGTACAGCCATAAATCACCCGTCCTCCTACAGTCACCACTTATAGTTGTGCACACATGGACAGGGGCCCCGTGGGTCTCTGTCACCTCTTACTCCATTTGATCAGTGGGACAGCAGCAAACATGACACAAGCAGAGACATCCAAGTGTCATGCTCTGGGATTTGTCCCATGGTATCACAACTTCACATCATGGTGAGAGCACTGTGGGGGTGGGAGGAAAGGGGCCACCTCACCTCACCCAGGCTGCCACCCTGCCCCCAATCTCCCCTCACCCAGACCACCATGCTGTCCTCAATCTCCCCTTACCCAGACCACCACCCTGCCCCCAATCTCACCTCACCCAGCAACATACTAGGATTAAATATGACACATGAAACCTTCAGTTACCTAGAATACCTACCTTTGCAGAAATGCTACGTCCCACTGAAACGGTCATTTAAAAAGATAAATATTAAACTTTTAAGGATTTAGTGAGAACAAATGTTAACCAAAGGCCTGAAGCTTATAAGGGTTACACGTGCATCCTGTGACTTGGTTGTCTTCCAGCACAATGAGAAAACAGTGTAATCTGGCTAGTAACAAGTGGAGACACGGTGTGTAAGTATTTTATTGGTCTTGGTCCTAAGTTCCTAGAAGAAAGGGTACCTCTGAAGCCCTGACATTTCCTTAGTAACAGCAGTGTTTGAAGTGAGGGGGATGCTGTGAAGAACTCTGTTTATCTTGGAAATATGTCCTAGCTTCACGTGGGTCAGAAATAAACTATACATAATAAACAAGAACACCCCAGCCAACAGATGTCAAGAGCAGGAAACTTAAAGGTCATCACAGCTGTAGTCACTCATGAGCTCGAAAGAAAAAATGCAGCACAGTCAAGCGAGGAACTGGCAGGGACTGCAGAGCCAACTCGGGGCTACGGGGCTACGTAACAACCACCTGCCAACACAGGCCCCGTGTTAAGTCACTGCTAAGTACTGCGAGTAATGCATAATAAAATAGTAAGAACAGAGCCCCCCACTCAGGGCCTTTGAGGTCAGATTAGGAAGTCACACCATCAGTGCTGTGACAGCAGCTAATCCGTCTAGGGATAAGCTAACTGCTAGGCCCCCAGGCCTCAGCACCTTTGTCTCTGCTCACACGCATGCTAGCCAGGTACCAGAGAATAACATGTAAGCTTTAAAGAGGCACATCAATGACAGAAATTCAGATTAAAGCCTTACTTTACTTTCTACATAAAACAGCATATTCTAGCGGGTATCTGATATTAAATTAAACACCATACATATTTGATTCTCGGATTTGACAGCTACAACTCAATCTTAAAGTCATTTGCTTCTTCTAAGGTAGTGAGAATATTTCTAAAACCTCATGACAATTTTTTCCAAAACATCAAAAAAAAAAAAAAAAAAGCAAACAAATGTAATTGTCAAGACAACCAGACTCTGACAAGGTGACATGGATTTCAAAGGATTTAAACATGTTACCATCAGGGTTCAAAGTCCACTCCAACTTAATATTAAATGCTACAACTTTCAATTGGTTATGTTTCAGGATTCTGAAAGTTTTTACAAAAGATAATTTAAGTTTGAAGTTGTTTTAAACATAAAATGCTCTAAATCGCCTTTGTCAGCATTGACCACTCGACAGAGTAAGCCCCTTACCTGAAGTCATCGAGCCTCACCAGGAAGCGGACAATGTCACGATGAGCCTCCAGTACCAGCAGTTCAGTATAGGGGTTCTGACCTTGGCCCTCTCCTAGTGTCTGCAAAGCAGCTTTCTTGTAATGAAAAAAAAAAACCCACAAAACATAAGCATGAAATGATTTTAACTGCACAGTATCCATGCAAGAACAAAAGATTTTAGAAGCCACAAGATACTATGTTCTACTGCTAATACATACCAGTTCTACATGGAAGTATTTCTCTTATCAAAACCTTTAGTGTTTTCAAACCACAATAAACTTGTAAAGAGTAAACTTTATTTTGTTGAGTCTCAATAAACCCGACTTTAAAACTACTGGGCCAATCAACTCAACTGTTTTAGGAGTGTTTCTCAATCAAAGCTTGTTAGGACCAAGGAGCTAGCTCAGCAGGTAAAGGCACTTGTGACCTGAGTTCCGTCCCGGGGGCCCTCATGATGGAAGGAAAGGAACTGACCCTACAAGCTATCATGTACATTCTCTCTCACACACATTCACATACTCTCTCACACATACAGGCATACTTACACACATGCAAACACAATGCTTTCAGACAGACATATGCAAACACACAGATGCATACACTCAAACATGCAACATGTGCACTCCCACACATAAACACACACACACACACATGCTTTGTTAGAAACAAAGCTGCAGACTAAATGAATCAAATACAGACAAGCGCAGGCCACTGCAAGCACTCAGATGTCTGCTTTAACGATTAAATGTAGTAGTGAAAGCAGACTCATGTGTCCGCTGGGTGACAAGACTGGGGGTCAGGTCCTGCATGCAGAGTCCTCCAGAAGGCAGCACAGCAGCCTGCGCTAACGACACACACCGAGTAACTTAACTCTACAGGGGAAGTCTCAATTGGCCCCCTTTCTGGAGGCAAACTCAGTACAATTTCACCATAAGAAGCTTTGTTCTTAACCAAGGCTTCTTAAGTCTGACAAGCGAGTTTGGACTACGTTAAGTTTCTGTTCCTGAGACCTCTCCTGGGTGTTAGGATGGTCAGCAGCAACCTTCTTCTCCACACAGTGCCCCCTCACACCTACCCATGGCCAACAGTAGACACTGTACTATCCTCTGGGGACAAGATTACCCCAGGACTGAGACTCACTTAGACTGGAAGGCTGACTGTAATTCATAAGTAATGTTCTCTCATTCATTAGGGAAAATCACCAGTTCTTATAGTGTACATACTCAAGACAGTTACACAATTGAAGTACTTTTGTGTGGAAAAGAAAACATAAGATCCAGCATGCTATCCCATGGTGATGGTTTTGTATTTATCTGGTCTCCTTTCTAGCTGGCACTCAATTATGGAGACTGCTTCCCACAAGTGAGAGTTTATCAGGTATGACAGAACTGAATAAAATTGTGTATTAACTAAATAAGCAAATAGTCAAATATATGTTACGTGTCCATTCAATAATCCACAATTCTTCCATAACCCTAAGGAGTTCAAATTATATGAAATAAGTGATTAAAAAAAAATCACGTGTCAATGTCAAAGCTATGAGGAACTTAAAACTGCCAAGTTTGCAATAATCCAAACTGTAAAATGCTTCCTATGAGGAAGGAAGTGTAACACAAATTGTTGTGTGGCACATGAAATAAATTTCAGATTTCAACATTTTTAAGGTGACAAAATTATTTTTTCAATGTGACGATGAGACCATACACGTACTAAATAAACAGAAATCATTTTCTCACTTAGCTTCTCGGAAAGCAACTAGTTAAATCTACGTTCCTTAAGCAAATGCGAGTCCTGGCTGAGAAGACTTATCGGTTCAAATAAATCAAGAGTGGCAGTCACTCCTGCTGCTTTGTAGTTAAGTCCCAGTTTCTTAGCAGAGGCAAGGTGGCCCTGAGCAGCCGCTTCCGGCGCTCGCCGCAGGCCCCGCCCCCGGCCCGCCCAGGCCCCGCCCCCGACCCGCGCGCAGTACCTCGGCTAGGCCCTGCGGCTCGCGGCCTCCTCCGATCAGCCAGCGCAGCATCGGGCCGGGGCGTCCGCGGCCCACGGAGCGAGGGCCGCCGCGGCGCAGATGCTGAGGCTGCGGCCGAGTGAGCCTGGGGCGAGGCAGCGGGAAAACAGAAGTCTCGGTCGGGAGCCCGCACTGAAGGCCGCGGCGGCGGAGGCGGAGGTTCCGCGTCCCCAGCGAGCACGCGCGTGGGCGCCGCGCGGTTGGCGCAAGAGCTCAGGTCGCTCGGGCGCCCCCTGGTGGTCGTGCGCTGCGGCCATGTCGCCGCAGGACCAGCGCCTGTCTAAATCCTGTGTTAAACACACTAGCGAGTCTCCTGGTTTCCCAAGAGCCAGATGGAGAGGGTGTGCCTGCAGTAGACTTGTGCTCCTGGACGAATCTAGTGGCGCTCTTGTACACCAATCAGCCAACATTGTGTGCCACAGCATAAGGACTGTACCAAACCTGAACGCCTCCCTTTTTACAGACCAAGAAACTGAAGCGCTTAAAGATTAAGTAATGTGTCTAAAGATAAAAGCCAGCAGGTGGCCATGATGGAATTAAGACCTGCTCGGTAAACTTCAAAACCGGTTCTTACGCATTGCCTAGACTGTCTTCCAAAGCAGGAAGTATAAAGCAAAGGAATCCATTCCCTGGCTGTGTTGCAGTGCTGCTGAACCACGGAGCGACATTTCTAGCTCCAAACATTCTATGTCAGCCTCTGAATTTTCTTAATAGTTAGACGACTGGTTATACAACCTGGCTTCGTATCAAAAATTACCTGGACACTTTTGAAAATGTAGACTAGGAAAAGCAATCTCTAGTTGGCACACAGAAATCAAAGTTTGGGGTACGTTCATTGGAGTAGCAAGGCCTGAGAATTACTGTTCTAATATTGTAAATTACAAATGTATTTGTAAAAGTTCTCACGAGTACTTGTATATATATTTATTAGGCTCAAAGGAGGCTACTTGCAGGGATGTCCCATCCAGTGAATCAATATATACGATATGGACATACCAAGTAAGATGCAATAAAGAATCACAAGAAGTACTGCCTTCTAGGGACAAAGCAGAAAGGCTTGGGCAAAAATGAGACTGGGCTACGTGTTCCACTCAGAGATACTTGATGTGTGTGTGTTCAAGTTGTCAGGACTCTGGGAGCTGATGTGACCATTCCTATTCATTCTGAGTACACTGTGCAAGAGAACTCTGTTGCTTTCTGCATCTCTGTGACCCAAAGAAACAATCTAATGGGAGGGAAAGGCTGTTGAGCTCATGGTTTCAAAGGTGTCAGTCCATCACGGTGGGGAGGGGGGGGCACAGTAGAGCACAGCAGCTTCAGCAAAGCAGGCCAGGAAGCAACACTCAGCTGCCTCTCTCCTGTTCCCCATCATCCAACACAGGTCCCAGCCCACGGATGGTGATACACCCAGAGGGAAGGCAGATTTCCCTCCGCAGTTAATTCTCTCTAGAAACATTCTCAAAGATATGCCTAGAAGTATACCTGTCTCTCTTATGTCATTGTAAATCCAGTCAAGATGACAATTAGGATTGGCCATCATATACTATGCGCATCAAGGGAAGGTTGTATACCCAACAACCCAGTGCAATGAAAAGGACAGAAGAGAGCATAGCCCCCGGGGGAAAAAGAAGTCTTGCATTCAGTAAAAGGAAGCCCCAAACATCAGCGTTTCAGTTCTAGGAGTACCTTCAAACGAGGCAGCATGGTTGTCTAGACAGCTGAAGAAGTATCCTGATGTTGCAGTTTCTCCAAGGGCCTGTCCACTTCCATATTAATCAAATCTCAGGACATTCTGCCTGCCCTCGAGAACATTGTAGAGGATGAATGCTCCCTCCTTCATGAGGAAGGAACTCTATAAAAGATTTGCTCCGTGATGTCTGGGAAGTCAGAGGAGTAGGACTCACCAGGAACTCACCCCTCTACCTAGGGAACAATTATGACAGCGGAGACATTCGGAAGGCGCTATTAGGAATTCCACAGTCTGTTTAAAGCTCTTGTCTTCCAGGAGAAAAGTGGCCCCAGCAGAGGCCAGCCACTGAGGCTTCCGTGGAAGCAGCAGCAGTATCTTTCTCTATTTCCCATTCTTCCCACTGAAGAGGCAGATATTTAGGGACTAGGATATATCAAGGCAGCCATACACATGAGGGAATTTAGGGAAAATTTACCACATATCCCCAAGGAAAGTACAGACTCAGAAAAGACCCAAGAAAGCCTTAAGCTTTTCCCTCAGGTTAGTCCCAGGAATAGAGACAAACTTCAGCAGTGATTTCCAAATGAGTTAACATAATATTCAGATGCCCAGTTTCAACCAAAACTAAAACTCAGAAGCATATAAAGAAACAGGAAGGTACGGACTGTTACAGGAACAAATCTGGCTGAGTAGACAGCTCTGCCAGGAAAGGGTTTGCTCTGCAAGCATAAGGACTTGAGACTTTGGTGTGATCCCCAGAACCCATGTTGGGGGTCAGGGGAAGCCAAGTGCAGTGGCATGTATTGGGATCCCTGTATCTGGGGAGCCAAAGGCAGGCCAATGCCGGGGACTCCCTGACTCTGCCTATGTTGCAAGTTCCAAGTATGTAAGAGACCATGGCAAAAGCAAGCAAGCAAGCAAACAAGACAACCAAAAAAAAAAAAAAAAAAAAAAAAAGGTCAAGGTAGAACAATACCTGAGGTTGTATTTATACACGCATGTGCACACATGTACACATCAGAAACACATACACCAGTGACACGTGATAGAATGAGAGAACACTAGAATGCTCCTGTGGGGCAGACAGGTGCTTCCTGTGGCACTTAGGAACACAGCTGAAAATGTTAAGAAGAAATCAAAGGAAATTCTGGAGCAGAAAAATAAATGGAAAGAAATCACTGCAAGAATTCAAGAGTGGAGTTGAGCAGACTGAGCATAAACTAGTAGGAGCTAGGATTGATTAAACTGATTTGATGTAAAGAATGAAGAAAAGGAAAGAGAGTTCATAGAACGTAAGGGACCGGGAGATCAACAAGCAAACCAGCATAAGAATGCTAGAATCACCAAAGGAAAGGAGAAAGGGGAGCAGGCAGGATATCTGAGCAATAGCGGCTTCACAGAAACAGCAATTTTGATGTTACTCAGATGTGTATAGGGCCACATTGTTGGTCTCACACTGATAAAATTAACTTGAAGCAGCGAGGGTGCATTTGGCTCTTGGTGTCAGAGTGTTCCCTGCCTGGCTGCATGCACACATCACTTTGGGCCTGAGGTGAGGCTGAGTCTCACGGCAGAGACCTGGTTAAGGAGCAACTCCTCATGACTGCTGGAAAGAGGAGGAGGAAGGAAGGGGGCAGGGATGAGATCTGTCTTGTCAGGGCATGTCTCAGTTCCTCCAAGTAGGCACCACCCTCCTAAAGAGTTTGTTGCTGTCCTTCATTGCCCTATCTTGAGAGGCTAGACATTGGTTAACTTAACCACGGAGCTAAACCTTTTCCTTTGTCAATTTATGCAGCCAACCAGCACCATTTAAGAATTCTGCAAATTCTCCCAAGTTTATACGCAGGGGTCACTAAATTCCTTCTTCTCACAATAGGTAGATCAGGGTCATCAAATGCACTTGCTTGGGTAGTTTGACAAAATTTCACACCATGGGTCACCCAAGCTTCTAGAAGAGGCTTCAGTAACTGTAGGTGCTGGCAAGTTGCTCTAGAACCACTTCTGGTACCAAAATCTGTATTAGTCAGGGTCTGCTAGAGAAACAGAACTGATAGAAATATGTATATATGTGTATATATATATTTGTATATGTATATATATGTGTATATATATATATATATATATATATGATTTATTAGCGTGGCTTGCAGGTTACGGTCAGACTATTCCAACAATACATCAATAGCTGTCTCCCTGTGGAAAGCAGACAAAGAGCAAGTGCTTCCTTCTCCCATGTCTTTTAAGGTTTTTCTTTTCCTTTTTTTTTTTTTTTTCTTTTAGGTTTTTTTTTTTTAAAGACAGAGTTACTCAGTGTAGCACTGGCTATCCTGGAACTCACTCCATAGACCAGACTGGCCTCGAACTCAGACATCCACTTTCCTCTGCCTCCTGAGTGCTGGGATTAAAGGTGTGTGCCACCACTGCCTCCTTCCATGTCTTTTATATACAGGCTGCCCCCAAAAGGTGTAACCCAGATTTAAGGTGGTTCCTCCCATTTCAAAAGATCTGGCTATGGGATGGGTCTTCTCACTGAAATGATGATTCAGTCAAGAAAAATCCCTCCCAGGGGTGCCCAGTCCCTTGTTTAATTCCACATGTGTTCAAGCTGACAACCAGGAATAGCCATCACAATGGCATTGCCAAGTCTTGCCCCAGTTACTAAACAAAAAGAAATCAGACGTATTCAATTGGAAAGGGGAGAGGCCATCTCTGGGCTCATATAGCATAGGATTCAACACAATCTGCAAGAACTTACAAATGCAACAAAGTTGCAGGGTCCAAGATTGACACAAAAAATCGCTGCGCTGCTATAAATTAGCAACTAACAGCCTTACCAGGACATCAAAGAAGCAACTCTGTTTACAACAGCACACTCGGGAATACATAGTTAATTTAGCCCAGGATGTAAAACACTGGGCACTGAATACTACAAAACACTGCTGAACTTGATGATATTCAAATTCATACTTGCCAATTATAAGAAGTCTCAAGTAACCAAAGAAATCTTGAAAGAAAAAAATCATAAGACTCAAACAATTCAAAATTGACAAAGAACCCGAATAGACATGTTATGTCCTCCATGACAAGCACATGAAAAGAAACTACACATTAGTCTTCCAAGAAACATAAATCAAAGCAGTGGAATGCCGCTCGCACATACAGGGTGACGACACTTGAAAAACAGGAAAGTGCCAACTGCTGGAGATATGTGGAGAAACTGGGTCCTTACACATTTCTGGCAAAAAAAAAAAATGCAAAACAGAGAAGTAAAATAAAAGTAGTTTGGCAATTCTTCAAGAAGTTAAATACACAACTGGCATAGGCTCCAGCAGTCTGCAAGCAGGCAGGAAACCGGATCAGGTACTTGTGCATCAGGGTTAATAACAAAGTCATTCACAGCAACCAAATGGTGGGACCCACAGCCCATCAAAGATGAGTGAGTTAATACAATGTGATATACATTTAAGTGAGTATATATTTTGCCCAAAAAATGAGTGAAATTTTTATTTATGCTACAATGTAGACTTTGAAAATAATATGCTACCTAAAATATGCCAGTCCTATAACAAATACTGTTTGACTCTACATGAAATAGTGGAAGCTAACTTGTGGGGACAGAAAAAAAGAATAGTGGTTATGAAGGGCTAGGATAAGGGGAGGGAGTTCTTACTTAAGGACTACACAGTGTATGTATTAATGATTTAAAAAAAAAACTGTGTATAGATGGTTTTAATGGCTACACAACACTGGATATTTAATACCATCCAACTATATGCCTGTAAGGGAATTAATGCTAATATTACATATACACTTTACCACAATGTAAAATGTCGGTTATCTCTCAGTGTGATTTTATTTCTGGGTTCTGGAAATAGAACTACACTTAGAGATAACTGATATTTTACAAAAGTGTGAAAGCTGTCAGAAGAAAAATGCATTTGTCTTTTCAACAAAAACTGTTAGAACAATTTGACCATCACATCCAAATAAATGAACCTTAGCATGTATCTCACTTCATATCCAAACTTCAAGATGTATTGTTGACATAAATGTAAAGCCAAAGTCTACATGACTTCTGGAATAAAGCGATGTGGCACACTTTTGTGACTTGGGGTTACATGGAGATTTTGTAAATATGACCTCAACAGGGGGCTGGAGATGGCTCAGCAGTTAAGAGTACTCACTGCTCTTCCGGAGGTCCTGAGTTCCATTCCCAGCAACCACATGGTGGCTCACCACCGTCTGTAATGGGATCTGATGCCCTCTTCTGGTGTGTCTGAAGACATGATAGTGTACTCATATACTTTAATTAAATAAAATCTTTTTTTTAAAAGTATAACCTCAACAGAACAATTCATAAAAGGAAAAAAGATAAATTATGCATCCAAAAAATTAGCATATCTCTTCTTTCAAAGACAGTGCTAGAATAAAATAATAAGCCAAAGAGCATAGAAAATAATTGCAAGTCATTTGACTGATAGCCTACTTGAATCTAGAATACATTTTAAACAAACTTAGTAAGGATCCATATCTGGGATGAGATGGACTGAATGCATATCATCCTTTCTTTCCAGGTTAACTAAAAAAACATTACAGAATTTATGTCTGATGGTGTTACTCCCTAAGGACACCGAACAAGGTGAACTGGGGACCCCAGGAGTTCACAACAGTATCAAAGTCAGCACTTGTGTTGGTTTGTATATCCTTGGACCAGGAAGTGGCACCATCTGAAGGTGTGGCCTTGTTGGAATAGGTGTGACCTGGTTGGAATGGGTGTGTCACTGTGGGTGTGGGTATAAGATCCTCACCCTAGTTGCCTGGAAGTCAGTCTTCCGCAAGCAGCCTTTGGATGAAGACATAGAACTCTCAGCTCCTCCTGCGCCATGCCTGCCTGGATGCTGTCATGCTCCTGCCTTGATGATAATGGACTGAACCTCTGAACCTGTAAGCCAGCCCCAATTAAATGTTGTTTTGTATAAGACTTGCCTTGGTCATGGTGTCCATTCACAGCAGTAAAACCCTAACTAATACAGCACTCTGTCCTCCTCTGGTAAGTTCCCAGCCGGAATGGAGTGCAGATTCAGACCTTGAAGCAAGCACTGGGGTGCAGACACAGCTAGATGTAGGAAATGCTTCATCTGGCTGGTGGCTCTGAAAAAGGAATCCATAAAGCTCAGAGAGAATTGTGGGATCTTCTAGGCACCCCAACCTACCCACACCCACCCCCACTACCTTGCCTTTCCTCCCACTCTCCCACGCCCTGGCTTTTAAGACACCCACAGCAATGGTAACAGCAGTGACAACAGCTGACAACAGGAGAACTCAGACTCCAAAACTCTAAGAAATAAAAAATTCGCTCTGTTTGATGGCTCACATGATGAGAAAAAGAAAGGATCCAAAGCCTGCCTGCCGGCTTCCTACCTCCCTATCAGCTGCCAATGAAAAGCTGTAGAACTGGGTGGTTTCTGGTCAGAACAGAAAAGAATGATCTATAAAATACCAGAAAGCCCCAGAGAGCCCTGGGAAGAGGGATGCAGGAAAGAGCTTTCCATGACTTCTGTGAACTCACTCTACTGCCTCACCTATGTACGCATGCATCTTACCTTAATGTGTACACTAAAAACATCGAGAACAGGGCTAACAGGATTCTGCCCTCATCCAAAACTGGTTATTGAAGAGGGCAGCACCGTTAGCAACACAGACTTTAAAACTGAACTGCCACCGGCACCACAGTTAGGATGTGTGCCTAAATCTAGCCGGGCTAATTGTTGTTAAAATAGAAGTGCCAGCATTCCCGCAGGACTAACTAAAACTAGCCTCCACACTCTTAATTTCTGGGAGTATAAATCAAAATTACATGTTATATGAAGATAAAGATTTCAACTCGTGGGAAAACACAATCAATATGTTTTGCCGATGACAAAAGCAGAAAGCAAAGTGGACTTGTAAGACTTTAAGATAGTTATTATAGAAATTAGGAACTGGGGCCAGATAGATGGCTCAGTGATTAAGAGCACTAGCTTGTCTTCCAGGGAACCCTGGGTTCAATTCCCAGTATCTACATGGCAGTTCACAACCATCCTTAGCTCCAGTCCGAGGGTCTCCACCAACATCTCTGGCTTCTGTGGACATCACATGAACATGGTGTACAGACACACATTCAGGCAAGGGCTCATACACATAAAAGAAAAGAAATTAAACAAAGAATGAAGACTTTGCTAATTAAAACCACTCTGGAAATTCCACCCCACTCTATCCCCACCAGAATAACCCTGATCAGGAAAACATGCTGGAGAGGCTTTGTGAGGAAATGAGCCCCCACCCCCGCCCACTGCTGATATAAGTATAAACTAGTGCAATCACTTTGGAAGGCAGTACAGAGGCTCCTCAGAAATGCAAAACATAGAACTACAGTATGCCTCAGCAATACCGCTCCTGGCCAGAAAGCCAGAAAGCTCTCTGTCAACTACTGAGATGCTTGCACACGCACAATGAGAGCTGTGCTGTTCACAAGCTCAAGGAAAAGGGACCAGCCCAAGCTGTCTATCAACAGAAAATTGGATAATAAAAATGTGGCCCATATACACAGTGGGATTTTACACAACTCTCAAGGAAAATGAAACTATAAAATGCTTAGCAACATGAATGGAGCTGGAACATTACATTAAGAGAGGCAACCTAATCACAGAGTCAAACATCCTATGTCTTAAATGTCTGTATGTGTGTGAAGTAGGGTTGTAAGGACGGGCATATATATGTCACCAGGTTGGAGAGCATGGTGGGGGATGGGTAATGAGGTGTTGAGAGAGATGAGGGAGGACACAGGCCCACTGTGACAGCAAAGTGGGAAGGGAGCTGCTAGGTGTGGCTGGACACAGGGTCAGAGGGCATAGCAAAAAGGGGTTGAGAGAAACAACAAAAACAAATTTTGTTTAGAGAAATACACAATAAAGCCTAATTCTTTTTAAGCTAATAGAACCAAAACAATTTAAAAATAAGAAAAATCTACAATCAAACCACAGGCTACCAAAAAACAAACAGAACAGAAAAATTAACACTTTACCTCAAAAGGATGTTCAATTAAATATAATTATTTATTCAAATAAGTAAATATAAATGCTTAAATGGAAATTGTGAGTATTTCTGATTACAATGGAATGTATAAAAACAAAAACAAAAACAAAAAGGAATTAGAAAATTAAAAATTAATAATAAAAATGCTTAACTTCTTGGATGGGCTCAAGGGCACAATGGAACTGATAGAGTCAATAAACCTGGCTTGAGAAAAATCAGTGAAACCCAGAGCTGGCCTATTTATTTATAAAGATCATCCAAATTAACAAGCTTTCTAGCAGAAACAAAAACAAAGCAGCTCGCAGAACTTAGTAGTCTAAGGAATGAGAGAAATGTTACTGCAGAGCCGGCAGGCATGGGACAAACAGGAAGTAGGGACAGAGCAGAACCCACCAGTAAGTGGCAGCATCTTAGGTGTCTCAGCCACAAGGGCAGCCAGGCACAAAACAGAAACCACAGTTGTCTCAACCATTTACAAAATTGGGCTCATAATTAATCATGTCAAGAATTTCAGGCCTTGGTAATAAATTGCTGAAAACACCAACAGGAGTTCTCATAGGCAAAATACTTGCAAAATGTAAAACAGAGAAACAAGAACACCGTGTTAAGAACCAAAAGGAATTAGTCCCTGTTCTCAAAAAACTTAGTAAACATAAAGATGACGGTGAGTAGACGGCTGCATTTTAGGAAAAAAGGTGAACAGCAGCAGATGGGCACCTATGAACCAGAACGAGCTCATGAATCGAATGCGTTCTAGCGGGAACCAGTCGCTGCTGAGGCACAGCACTGGGGAGGCTGCACTGCATCTCGTGAAGTTGTCCTCCATGTGTCTGAGAATACACACATACGCTTACTCTTAAAGCATTACTTATTCTCGGCGTTATTTTGTGGGCTTTGAAGTCATTGTTTTGAGAACTTTAGCTTCTTGCCTTAGGTGAGAACCAGTATTAAAGCTCTTTCCGGGCAAGCCTTCAGATGGACAAGCCTTCAGATAGACAAACCTTCAGATGGGCAAGCCTTCGGATGGGCAAGCCTTCAGATGGGCAAGCCTTCACATTACACTGCCATCTCCTCACCCTCCTACCTACATACAACATTATGCTCCCAATCAATACTATGTTTACTAATCAATACTATGTTTAATAGTCTGAGGCTATGGCATCAGGTGTAAATGTCATTCAATATTGAATAAAACAGAATATAACTGTTCCTTGACTCATGATGGGTTTAGAAACCAATAAGCCTATCATATGTATGTTGAAAATATTTTACGCCAAAAAACATAATATACTTAATCTACCTTACATCATAGATTAGACAAAAACAGCCTGCCTTAATGATGTTCAGAGCACTTGCATTAATCTCCAGTCAGGCGAAATTGTCTAACAAAGAATGCCAACCGAGTATATTTCTAAGTGTTCGCTGTTGCGTGTAATGCGCTGACTACTATTCTGAAAGTGAAAGTGGAATAGGGTACAAGTATCCTGTGCCCCATTATGAAATACAAAATCATGACGTGAATCTCAGTGAGTCTAGGACGACGCGGCCAGTTTGTGTCCTCTCGGTAGGTGTCTCCTGTTTCTGCACTTGGAATTTAACTTTTTTAGATGTGTAGCTTAATGTTTTTCATCAAATTAGTCATTTTCAACCATTGTTTCACAAAGTGTTGTTTCTGCTCCTACCTGATGTCCTACTCTTTCTTCACACAATGGTATGCATAAAGGCAACCCATGGTCCTCTGGGGGTTCTTTGGCTTGCTCAGTCTTCACCAGTCAAGTCTCAAATTGTCTCTGTTCTTTGTTGGTTCAAGTCCACTGCTGTGCCTCCCGCAAAGTTTCCATATTGCTTATTTTATTTCCATTTCACTTTCAACTTCAAAGTTTCTGTATTGCTATTTTTTTAACGTTATGTGCATCTTTTAAAACAGTGGCGCTCACTGCTGGCTAAGACTTCTTTGCCAGTGTCTTACTTGTGTAAGCATGGTTTTCTTCAGTTCTTTGAGCACAGTTACAAAGCCTGCCTAGGTAAATATGCTCATGTGGAAATATGCTCATTCTAGGTGTGCATGGACAGTCTTATCTCAGTGGAAAATTTTCCTTCTTCCTCTTTGTTCGAGGCTAGGTTCAGTTTCCTGATTTGTCCTTGTTTTTCTTTGTGCCGTGCTTCTTGTTTGGTTGGTTGGTTTGTGCATTTCTAGTGTTCTTGTATATGATACTGGCTACTCTGTTTCTTTCTCTGGTTTTCTTTAAGCTGTCTCCACTCCTGTTAGTTTTCACTTGTTACTGGTGATTGCTTTTTAGGATGCCCTGAAATATAAATGCTGCTAGAACCTGATACAACCAAATTAGGAATTATCCTTGAGGACAATATTTGAAGTTTGTCCCCTGAAGTCTTTCTCTGTAGCTGTGTATTTTCCTGGTTGTCTGGGAAACAAGATGGCCTATGATTTAGCTTGTTACTTTCAACATAATTTTCCATTCTATCAGACCTACAATATAATTTTTAAAGGGTTTCTCTTTCTTTCTCTTGCAGATACCCCTCATTCTTCTGACCCAGTCTGGATCTGCATTTCTGTAGACTTGTTAAACATCTATCACCCTAGTATTTCCATTGGCATCTTTCTGAGAATTCCTTTTATCTCAGGGGTCGCAAACATTCTACTTCTAAGTTATTGCCAGAGAAAAAGAAGACTTAAGTCTACAGAGAAATAAAACATAGGTATGTATATTAAGAGCAGCACTATTTAAAATAGTCTAAACCACAGCAATGCATAGATCCATGACTGGACAAACCAATAAAGTGTTGATATAGCCACATGATAA
This sequence comes from Mus caroli, assembly GCF_978045245.1. Lineage (NCBI taxonomy): Eukaryota > Metazoa > Chordata > Mammalia > Rodentia > Muridae > Mus > Mus caroli. The sequence goes on from NW_028227270.1 coordinate 26,415,554, forward strand.
AATACAATGGCACAAAACGGATACCACGGCAAAGAATCTGCAGCCAGGCTGGGCTGGAACATCTTAAGTAAAGAAAGCAGCTCGTCAAAAAGCACAGGCTACAGGAAAGGCAAAAATAGAGAAACATAAAATAAAAAATGCATTAGTCATGGCTCAGGACTAAGACAAGCATGAAGGTAGACAAGACAGGACACAATGACTACATAATGTGGGGTTTCTTTATCTTACACTTATGTCTATGAAATAATTTACTCCTTATTAAGAAAATGAGCTTATAAACAGTGAATTTTATTATGCATGTATCATTGGACTTGGTGGTCCATTCATTCACAGATTCATTCTCCTGCCCCCTTCCTTCATCTAGCTTGTCCCTTCCTCCCCCCAAATAGTCCCCCTGTGCTTTCATGTCTGGTATATTTAGAATCCAGGTTCTACCTACAGAGAAAGCATCCACTGTCTGCCCTCTTCTTCCATCCCCCTTTGAGTTCTCACCTCCCCATCACCTTAGTCCCTCTCCCCCAAGATGGTGTCGCTTTTGTTTTCATGCCTTACATTCATTTGTCATGGTCTGTAGCCTCCCCCAGCCTTGAGCTGAATCAGACCTATGCTGCCACTGTGAAATGAGACCACCTGGGGTGGAGCCTTCCATTCTATTGCTCTGTCACCTGCGCTGCTCTTCTCCAAGACACTGCTACCGGCAGAGAGGCTGAACCTGTCTTCCTGAGATATTCCTGAGATAGCTGACAACCTGTGGAATTGGCGACCTAATGCTAACAGCTCTAGCAGACTAAGTGCTAACAACTTGGCAACAAAGCATCAAGAAGCCTGGCATGGCAGTCAATGGGCCTTCCCCCTTTATAAGCTCAGACTCTTAGTAAACATTGGGCCTTGATCATAATCTGTCTTGGTCTTGTTACTTCTCTTGCTGTTTCCTCCCTTACAGCTCCAGCCTCCCACTCAGGAACTCAGTTCATGTGGCTGCGGGCGGCTACAATGGTCTCTGTGTATATATGACGTGAGTTTAAGTGTGCCGTTCAGAGGACAACCTTTGATAGTCAGTTCTCGCTTTCCACTGTGGGATCAAGGACTGGGCTCAGGTCATCAGATCTGTGTGGCAAGTACATTTACCCCTGAGCCACTGTGCAGGCCCATACATATTTTTTTAAATCTAGATTCCATAGATGACAGAAAATTTGTGACATTTGTCCCCTATTTGTTCCTAAGTCAGTCATTCATTTGGAATCAGATTTATCCTTCCTGTTGAACTAACTGAATGTCTAAATAAAGTTAAGGATCTATCCTTGAGGAACAAAGGGTGGGGTTGGTCGGTCACTGACAGTGTCTGCCACAGGGTTGCTGAATGTTTTTTGTATTTCAGTCTCTTTCCACTGTCTTTACTTTTCCTCAAAACACCTGTGAGTCTGTAAAGGAAACAAGTATGTTTTACAGACGTGAAGTCCCTTAACCACTGCTCACCAAGAGATGAAGCCGAGACTTGAACTGACACCTTTCTGATACCAAACGATGGTACTGTAACTAGATAAAATGAAGATACATTAATTTATCATGGTTTTTCGTTAATCCAACTATTTGTTTAGAAAAAAAATCCAGTTCCAACCTTGATGCACCTCAGTGGAATCACTGAGAAAGCATTACATTTATGCCTGATTATGTTTTTTTTTTTAAAAAAGTGAGTTTATTGGGACTCATAGTTCCAGAGAGTTAGAGTCCATAATCATCGTGGTTAGGAGCATGGCAGCAGGCAGGCAGCAGGCAGCCTCTGGAGCAGTAGCTGAGCCCTTACATCTCATCCATAAACATGAAGCAGAGAGGGGGAGGGGGAGGAGGAGGGGGGAGGGGGAGGGGGAGGGGGAGGGGAAGGGAGAACTACTTGGGAATGGTTGGGCTTTTGAAACCTTGAAGCTGGCCCCCTGTGACACACCTCTTCCAACAAGGCTGCCCCTCCTACTCCTTCCCAAACAGTTCCAACTGGAGACCAAGCATTGAAGCAGATGAGCCCCCTGGGGACCATTCTCTTTCAAACCACCATGCTTTCCCCATAGGAAAAGGATATTTAAATTTCTAGAATTGAATTCAAAGATTAATATAAAGTGTGGTATCCTGTCAAGTGCATGCCAAGCCGTCTGTCAGGAGCAGGAGCTCATGGATGGGTTTGCCTTCAGAGCGCTTACATAGCAACGGAAAATAAAACGTCTTATGATCTCCTTTTCCCACGTGACTGTAAGCTAATGACAGAATTTAAATAAGATATTCTTAAGGTGTGGCCTGTTTTGAACATATACTGATTTGTTTCAACTCCATTATTTTTTAAAAATTATTTCCTATTTCCATATAGTTTCTTCCTCTAGGTTCTGTTTAGTGGTCTGGCTTATGGACCCCAGTGCCTTGTTTTTACTGTGCGGCACTCTATGAGACCGAGATCACGGAAAACTTGGATTCTTCTATGGTGCTCCTTTCTCATTGTTGCTAGTGGTCAGGACTCACAAGGTAACTCAATTAGCATTTACTTCTTAAAAGGATCTATAACCCAGTAGCTTCCTTCTTTCAAGACTAGACAATAGAATCAGAAAAATTCATAATCGTTTAGATTCTTTGCCATAGCCACAGATCACAAAACTGGTTTTTGTTTGTTTGTTTGTTTGCTTGTTTGTTTGTTCCAATTAGCAAAAGGGTTTCCTTAGGAACTAAACTACTGATTGTCATTCATCTAACTTCCTCTTTCCTCCCTGCATTCAGGGAAGATATAAAATACAAGAAGTGACACAAATAAGCTACCAGCCCTTTGTTCCAAAAGGTTGATCTGAAGCAACCTTTAAAGCCCTTTGTATCCCCCTTTTCCCTTTCCTGAAATATGAAATTTATTATTATTATTACTATCATTAATATTTTTTAACAGTCCAGTCATTATCCCCCTTCCGGTCTGCCCTCTGACAGTTCCTCATCCCATCCCTCCTCCTCACCCTGTCAGGCCTCCCTATTCCCTGGGCCTCAAGTCTCTCAAGGGTTAGGCACAGCTTCTCTCACTGAGGCCAGACCAGGCAGTGAGTGCTCTGCTCTATGTGTGTCCAGGGCCTCGTATCAGCTCATGTGTGCTGCCTGGTTGTGTCTGGGAGATCTTGGGGGTCCAGGTTAGTAGAGACTGCTGGTCCTCCTATGGGGTCACCCCTCTCCTCAGCTTCTTCCAGCCTTTCCCTAATTCAGCCATGGGGGTCCCTGGCTTCTGTCCATCAGCTGGGTGTAAGTAGCTGCCTCTGTCTCAGTCAGCTGCTCCTTGGGCCTCTCAGAGGGCAGCCATGCTAGGCTCCTGTCTGGAAGCACACCATAGCCTCAGTAATAGCTTCAGGCCTTGGGACCTCCCCTTGAGCTGGATCCCAATTTGGGCCTGTCACTGGACCTCTTTTCCCTCAGTCTCTTCTCCATTTTTGTCCCTGAAGTTTTTTGTTTGTTTGTTTGGGCTTTTTTGTTTTGTTTTGTTTTGTTTGTTTTTTTTGGGGGGGTTGGTTTTCTGTTTTTTTGGTTTTTTGTTTGTTTTTTGTTTTTTTTTTGTCTTTTGTTTTTGTTTTGTTTTGTTTTGTTTTGTTTTGTTTTGTTTTTTGAGACAAGGTTTCTCTGTATAGCCCTGGCTATCCTGGAACTCACTTTGTAGACCAGGCTGGCCTCAAACTCAAAAATCCACCTGCCTCTGCCTCCCGAGTGCTGGGATTAAAGGCGTGTGCCACCATGCCTGGCTGAAGTTCTATTTTTAACAGAAACTGGCTTTACATAGTATTGTTCATATATTTTTTATTGAATATTTTCTTTTTTTCTTTTTTGCATTCTTTTTTAAAACAATTTTATTAGATACTTTTTTCATTTACATTTCAAATGCTATCCCAAAAGTCCCCTATACCCTCCCCCTGCCCTGCTCCCCAACCCACCCACTCCTGCTTCCTGGCCCTGGCATTCCCCTGTACTGGGGCATATGATCTTTGCAAGACTGAGGGCCTCGCCTCTCAATGATGGCCGACTAGGTCATCTTCTGCTACATATGCAGCTAGAGACATGAGCTCAGGAGGTACCGGTTAGTTCATTGTTTGAGTTAATTTTATATCCAGCTACTGCACTGAAGCTGTTTATCAGGTTTAGGAGTTCTCTGGTGGAATTTTTAGGGTCACTTATATATACTATTGTATCATCTGCAAATAGTGATATTTTGACTTCCTTTCCAATTTGTATCCCCATGGTCTCCTTTTGTTGTCTAATTGCTCTCGCTAGGACTTCAAGTACTATATTGAGTAGGTAGGGAGAAAGTGAGCAGCCTTGTTTAGTCCCTGATTTTAGTGGAATTGCTTCAAGTTTCTCTCCATTTACTTTGATGTTGGCTACTATTTTGCTGTGTATTGCTTTTATTATGTTTAGGTATAGGCCTTAAATTCCTGATCTTTCCAAGACTTTTATCATGAAGGGGTGTTGGATTTTGTCAAATACTTTCTCAGCATCTAACGAGATGATCATGTGGTTTTTGTGTTTGAGTTGTTTATATAGTGGATTGTGTTGATGGATTTCCATATATTAAACCATCCCTACATCCCTAGGATGAAACCTACTTGTTCATGATGGATGATCATTTTGATGTGTTCTTGGATTCAGTTTGGGAGGATTTTATTGAGTATTTTTGCATCGATATTCATAAGGGAAACTGGTCTGAAATTCTCTTTCTTTGTTAGGTCTTTATGTGGTTTAGGTATCAGAGTAATTGTGGCTTGATAAAATGAATTGGGTAGAGTACCTTCTGTTTCTATTTTTTGGAATAGTTTGAGGAAAATTGGAATTAGGTCTTCTTTGAAGGTCTGATAGAACTCTGCACTAAACCTATCTAGTCCTGGGCTTTTTTTTTTTTTTTTTTTTTTTTTTTTTTTTTTTTGGTTGAGAGTCTATTGATGACTACTTCTATTTCTTTAGGGGAAATGGGACTCTTTATATCGTTAATCTGATCCTGGCTTAACTTTGGTACCTGGTATCTGTCTAGGAAATTGTCCATTTTACCCAGGTTTTCCAGTTTTGTTGAGTATAGCCTTTTGTAGTAGGATCTGGTGATGTTTTGGATTTCCTCAGGTTCTGTTGTTATACCTCCCTTTTCATTTCTGATTTTGTTAATTAGGATGCTGTCCCTGTGCCCTCTAGTGAGTCTGGCTAAGGGTTTATCTATCTTGTTGATTTTCTCAAAGAACCAGCTCCTGGTTTGATTTGGTTGATTCTTTGTATAGTTCTTTTTGTTTCCACTTGGTTGATTTCGCCCCTGAGTTTGATTATTTCCTGCCATCTACTCCTCTTGGGTGAATTTGCTTCCTTTTGTTCTAGTGCTTTTAGGTGTACTGTCCAGCTGCTAGTGTATGCTCTCTCTAGTTTCTTTTTGGAGGCACTCAGAGCTATGAGTTTTCCTCTTAGGAATGCTTTCATTGCGTCCCATAAGTTTGGGTATGTTGTGGCTTCATTTTCATTAAACTCTTAAAAAGTCTTTAATCTCTTTCTTTATTTCTTCCTTGACCAAGTTGTCATTGAGTAGAGTGTTGTTCAGCTTCCACGTAAATATTGGTTTTCTATTATTTATGTTGTTATTGAAGATCAGCCTTAGTCCATGGTGATCTGATAGGATTCATGGGATAATTTGAATATTTTTGTATCTGTTGAGGCCTGTTTTATGACCAATTATATAGTCAGTTTTGAAGAAGGTACCACGAGGTGCTGAGAAGGAGATATATCCTTTTGTTTTAGGATAAAATGTTCTGTAGATATCTGTTAAATCCTTTTCTTTCATAACTTCTGTTAGTTTCAATTTGTCTCTGTTTAGTTTCTGTTTCCAGGATCTGTCCAATGATGAGAGTGGGGTGTTGAAGTTTCCCATGGTAGTGTGTGTTCTTTTGTGACTGGGTTACCTTACTCAGGACCCAGCTACCCCACCCCTGGGCATGGACCCAGAAGATGCTCCAACATGTAATAAGGACAGATGCTCCACTATGTTCATAGCAGCCTTATTTATAATAGCCAGAAGATAGAAATAACTCAGATGCCCCACAACAGAGGAATGGATACAGAAAATGTGGTACATTTACACAATGGAGTACTATTCAGCTATTAAAAACAATGAATTCATGAAATTCTTAGGCAAATGGATGCTCAGATTTTTAAATCTGGTTTTTAAGTGTTGGTTGGTTTACTTTATTTCTCTACTAGAAGATCCTCTCTCTATATGTGCATCTGTACAGTGTGTGTATGTGTATATACACATCCACGAGTGTTTGTATACACACACACACACACACACACACACACACACATGCCCTTTCCATTCATTTGAAATAGCCAGATTTTACAAGCTCCACTTAGTCTTTTCAATGACCTAAGTGAACATTTATTTTCCTTCCTGTGATTTATGAAAATCATTAGCTTTTTCCCTCCTTGTACTTTAAGAGTCAAAGTTCCCCAAGACACAAGATGCTTCTCAAATAGAAAAACAGCAGGGATTTTTTCACATTTTTTTCCCACAAAAGTAACTGTTGCATATTATAGAAAAGCAGACAAATAGGGGAAATTACCCACCCACCTTTTAAAGCATGGGTGTATCCCAGATGCCCTCCTGCTGCAGAGTCACCCTTGTAGTCTGTGCACTCACTGCCATGTCTTAAGTAATTTCTATGTCAACATACAGCATTCATGTCTCATAAACTTCTCACACTTTAAAGCCACATCTTTAACATCTCTGTCTCTCCAGGCTCCTCTGACGTGGCTTTTTTGGAATGATAACCTCCTGTAGTGCAGGAACATTAAGCGTTACTATTTCATTGTCTGTCTTCCCCAAGCCGCTACAAGCTCCATGAGAACCAATATGGACACCTACTTTGCCCATCATTGCATGGCCTGCACAGATCCTGGAACATAGCAGACATCTGTCCTTGAGAATTATTTTTTGAGGTGCCACTGTGTGCCACCAAATATAAATGTGCTGAATACATGAATCTCTCATTGTCAATGCCCACTTGGTAATCTGTCCAGTATTTATTACTGTGCTGTACACATCTCAGCCCTTTTCAGGACACTTAGATTGTTTTTAATTTATCGTCATGCTAATAGTGCCTTAATAAGTATCTGAGCACGTAACATTCCAGTATTGCCATTATTTCCTTGTAACTGTTTCCCAGAAACAGAACTGCTGAATCAGAGTCACAACTCTAGAGAGAGTATGCCGGTCTTTTTCTGTAAGAGTCAGGTGAGATAACTCATATCTGTAACCCCAGTACTGCACTCAAGAGGCTAAGAGGAAGATCATGACTTTGAGGCCAGCCTATGAAATAACTATCTCAAAAATAAGTTTTTTGCTGTTAGTACTAGATAAAAATAATGTAATGTTTTAATTTGCATTATGTTATGTCTGATTACTTTCGTATGTATTTTTTGTATATTTATCATCTGGGAAGCAGTACCTTTCTAGTAGTGTAACAATGTTTCTAAGCGAAGAGACAGGGAGCATGATAGGTAACACATGGATATATTATATAAAAAACTAACTTTAAGATATATAAATAGAGTATTTTGAAACAGAGTCCTTTTATGTAGTCTGGATTGGCCTGAAACCCATGATGTTCCTGATTCAGTTTCCAAAGTGCTAGGATTAGATTCTTGGGCCACCACACCTAGCACTATAGCTAAGAAATGAGTTTATAAGCCGGGCGTGGTGGTGCACGCCTTTAATCCCAGCACTTGGGAGGCAGAGGCAGGCGGATTTCTGAGTTCGAGGCCAGCCTGGTCTACAAAGTGAGTTCCAGGACAGCCAGGGCTACACAGAGAAACCCTGTCTCGAAAAACCAAAAAAAAAAAAAAGAAAAAAGAAAAAAGAAATGAGTTTATATTCCAATGGCAACTATCTTAGTTAATATGCCATTCACTTGCAGTTGCATGTAATTTAAAAACATAATAGACCTGAGTTGATGGCTCAATGCTTAAGAGATACTTCCAGGGAACCCAGGTTTCATTTTCAGCACCTAAGAGGCAGGAACTCTGTTTCCAGGGAATCTGCTGCCCTCATCTGGTCACTAAAAGCATTGCATGCACATGGTGCACAGACATACATGCAGGCAAAACAGGCATACACATAATTTTGTAATGCCACAATAGAAATTGACTCCTCTCCCAGGAGAGTGGTCCAGGTCTGTAATAGCAATCTACAATGTCAGGGGCTTTGTGTCCCTTCATGTGGCTTTTCTCCATGAAGTCTCTATATTATTATATGCCAGGAACCCTGGGTCCCATGTGGGTCCCATGCTTTACCACATGCAGTCTCTATATGATGGCACCCCAGGTAGCAGTTTTACGGTTCAAACATCAGAACAAATGAAAGGACGCGACCAGGGGTGAATGGTGCATCCTATTCGTCTTTTAAAGGTTTCTTCCAGAGATTTTCCCAGGACATTTTCACTAATCACCTACTGGCGAGAACTTCTGTATATGGAGACCAGAAGAGCTAACCAATACAATCTCCATTTTGAGCAGTAAACTTCTATTGCTAACTGTAAAGATAGGCTTTATGAAATTAGCAGTAGTTTCTGCCAATGGTACTGTAATTCAGTTCAAATGATTTACAGGGAACTTATATATTTTTAATCCTTAAATATGGCTTCTGACAGATGCTACAGTGTCCAACTGACAAAGAAGACCAGACTCAGAGGCAGTTGTTCAAGCATGCCTCCCTGATCTGAATACACACACAAACTAACTCCATAGCTCCATAGCTGACAAGGACAGACAAACTCTCCATCCCCAGACTGACTCACTATTTTCACTTTTTTTTTCCATGTTAGGGCAACAGTCAGACTGCAAAATATTGATTTCTATATTTCCGTTTACTGGGCGTCTACTAGTATACATGAGGTTAGTAGGTGATTAGCAGAAAGGAAAGACAGGTTTTTCTTTAGAAATAACACAATTTAGGGCACTAGTTACTTTTCAGTGCCTGACCATCAGCAACAACGGAAAGGTTGTTTCTGGCCCACAGTACCACAAATGCCATCAGTCTTTCTTGGTGAATAGAGTGTGACGGGGAGAAGCAGATGCACTTCACCAGGAAGCAGGCAATGACAACACCAGAAGATGCCGAGGCCTACGCCAGCGACCTACTTCCTCGAGCTAGGCTCCACCATCTACCTATGACCACCTTCCATAATGTTATTATTACATTCTTACTCCATCAAGGGGTAACCCATAATAAGGCTTGAGCCCTCACGATCTAATCATCTCTGGAGAATCATCAAAGACATAAACACATAAACAAAGATTTGCTTTGCTAATGTCCTAGCCATGTCAACCCAGTCATGTTAACAAAAAATACTGCCCATCACAGGTAGAATATGGCCCCGGAAGACACTCAAGGAGGAGGATGCACCTAAACTAGAAGATACTCATGGGGTTTCTCAAAGTGACTTTTCCATTAATTATTTATTCACTTTATATCCTGATTACAGCCCTCCCCTCCCCCCAGTTTCCCCTCATACAATCTATCCCCTCCCCTTCTCTTCTGAAAAGTCAGAGGCTCTGCTGGGTACCAACCCATCCTGGCACATCAAGTCACTGCAGGATTAGTCCACTGAAACCAGACAAGGCCAGTTAGGGGAACAGGATCCCCAGGCAAGCAACAGAGTCAGGTACAACCACTGCTCCAGTTGTTGGGAGCCCACATGAAGACCAAGCTGCACAGCTGCTATATATGTGTACGGGACCTAGGTCCAGCCAATGTATGTTCTTTGATTGGTAGTTCAGTCTCTAGGAGCCCCCAAGGGTCCAAATTAGTTGAATCTGTTAGTCTTCCTGTGGAGTCCCTATCCCCTCCAGCTTCCTTATTCCTCCCTCCAACTCTTCCACAAGACTCCCGAGCTCCATCTAACATTGACTATGGGTCTCTGCATATGTTTCAGTCAGCTGCTGGGTGGAGCCTCTCAGAGAACAGTTATGCTAGGTGCCTGTCTACAAGCATAACAGAGTATCATTAATGGTGTCAGGGATTGGTTCTTGCCCATGGGATGGGTCTCAAGTTGGGCCAGTCATTGGTTAGCCATTCCCTCAGTCTCTACCCCATCTTTGTCCTTGCACTTCTTGTAAGTAGGACAGATTTGAGATAGAAGGTTTTATGGGTGGTTTGATATCCTTATCCCTCTGCTGGGAGTTCTACCTGGCTACAGGAAGTGGCCACTTCAGGATCCATATCCCCTCTGCTAGGAGTCTCAGCTAGAATCACCTTCATAGATTCCCTGGAGCTTCCCCTGTCCCAGGTCTCTGGTATGCCTTAGAGATGCCCCCCGACTCTCCCAGACCTCTCTCCAGGGGCTGTCCCTTCCCTTCTCCTCTCCCACCCTGTTCCTCCCTCCATCAACCTCTGATGACATCTTCCATGGACCCTCCTTGTTATTTGACTTCTTTGGGTCTGTTGATTATAACTTGGTTATTTTGTATTTTTTGACTAATATCCACTTATCAGTGAATACACACAATGCATATCCTTTTGGGTCTGGGTTATCTCATTCAGGATATTTTCTAGTTCAGTATCTCTTCAATATAGTACTTGAAATTCTAGCTAGAGCAATAAGACAACTATAGGAGATCTAGAGGATACAAATTGGAAAAGAAGAAGTCAAAGTATCTCTATTTGTAGATGATATGGTAGTATACATAAGTGACCCCCAAAATTCTACCAAAGAACTTCAGCTGATAAACACCTTCGGCAAAGAGGTTGGATACAAAACTGATAACAACAAACAAACAAACAAACAAACAAACAAACAACAGTAGTCTTCCTTTATACAAATAATAAACCAACTAAGAATGAAATCAGGGAAACAAAGCCCTTCACAGTAGCCACAAATAATATAAAATATCATGGTCTAACTCTAACCAAGCAAGTGAAAGAAAGAGCTCTATGACAATAACTTCAAGTCTCCGAAGAAATAAACTGAAGGAGATATCGGAAGCAAGAAAGATCTCCCCATGTTCATTGATCAGTAGGATTAACATAGTGAAAATAGCCATTTTACCAAAAGTAATCTACAGATTAAATGCAATTCCTAAAAGAAAAAAAAAAACCAACACAATTTTTTTGTAGACCTTGAAAGAAAAATTCTCAGCTTCAATACTGTAAAAGAACTGAAGGTATCACCATCCCTGACCTCAAGTTGTACTATAGAGCAATAGTGATAAACGACAACAACCACATTGTATTGGTATAGGAATCAATGGAGTTGAATTGAAGACCCAGAAATAAACCCACACACCTATGGACACTTGAGTTTTGACAAAGAAGCCAAACCCATACAATTTGGGGGGAGGGGGAGCTTCAACAAATGGAGCTGGTCTGACTGGATGTCTCCATGTAGAAGAACACACATAGATCCGTATTTATCACCCTGCACAAAACTTAAGTCCAAGTGGATCAAAGACCTCAACATAAAACTGGATACACTAAGTCTAATAGAAGAGAAAGTGGGGAATAGCCTTGAACTCCTTGGTACAGGAGACAACTTCCTGAACAGAACACCAACGGCTCGGGGTCTACGATCAAGAACTGATAAATGGGAGCTCTTGAAACTGAAAAACTTCTGTAAGGCAAAGAACACCATCAAAATGAATTTTAAAGGCATCAACTACAGAATGCACATTTTTACTGTGCAAATGGTACAGGCTATCTTCTGACTGCACAAAGAGTCTTTCTTTTTCTTAGAAATGTTCAGACCTTCAGTGAAAACTACTTAACACTGAATGCAAAGGAACTCCTCAAACAGGTTGGGGGACAGGCCACATTGTATCCGCTTCTCAACTGTGATATTCCTCAGGTGGCTCTGCTAACATGATTCTATATACTTTGAAGGTTAAACAGGTAGAAAAAGGGAAAGAGACCTTTTAACTACGTAAGTGTATATAACAATTCTTTGTTCAGTTAGTTTTTATTTGGCTTGGCTTTTTCCCTTGTTTCTCATAACTTACGATGAAATTTTAGAGCTCTGTGTTACACACTGTCTCTCCTATGTCATACACTCTCCTATATCACACACTATCTGTCCTATATTACACACACTCCTATATTACAATACTCTATCTTTCCCATGTTATAGACTCTTCTATATTACACATTCTATCTGTCCTATGGTATACATTCTCCTATATTACAATATTCCAATGTTACACACACTATTCTATGTCATATATACTCTAATGTTACACATACTATGTGTCTTTTTTTTTTTTTTTTTTTTTTTGGTTTTTGAGACAGGGTTTGTCTTTGTAGCTCTGACTGTCCTGGAACTCACTCTGTAGACCAGGCTGGCCTCAAACTCAGAAATCCGCCTGCTTCTACCTCCCAAGTGCTGGGATTAAAGGCATGCGCCAGCACTGCCCAGCTTTTTAAAAAAAAATTTTAAAGATTTATTTATTTTATTTATATGATTACACTGTAGCTGTTTTTCATGCACACCAGAAGAGGGCCTTAGATCCCATTATAGATGGTTGTGAGCCACCATGTGGTTGTTCATGCTATCTGTCTTATGTTATATACTCCTATATTACAATACTCAATCTGTCCTATGTCATACACACTCCTGTGTTGCAGACACTATGCTATGTTATACACTCTTCTATCTGTTCTATGTTATACACTCTCCTATGTTACACACACTATCATCTATCCTGTGTTATGCATACACCTAGGTTACACACACTATCCTGTTATGCATATTTCTATATCACACACGCTCTATCCTGTGCTATGCATACACCTAGGTTACACACACTATCCTGTGTTATGCATATTCCTATATTACACACGCTCTATCCTGTGCTATGCATATTCCTATATCACACGCGCTCTATCCTGTGCTATGCATACTCTAATGATTTGGTCTCTATCTCATCTTATGCATATTTCTACATTACCTATTCTCGTATGAGGAAAAATGCTGTTTGTTTAAAGGAAAGACAATTCTCCATAATATGGATTATTTTTAAAGGATAATATTTTGAGCAATATTTCTTGTATGTAGTTACTATTAAAATCAATAAAAAGAAAAAATAGACAGCAATTATTGTTTGAAGGACAAATGAAGGTAATGATCTATTACCCTGTATATTTTAGTGAGCGGTGATGTCCCTAGAAGCCCCCAGGGGGCATCGTAGCCTTGTTTTTCCTAAGTGCTTGTGCAAACACGGCACAGGACGGGATCCACATTAACAAGAAATGCCTTTCTCTAAGGTAAATATGAGAATAAATGATATTTTGTTCTTAATTTATGTTATCTTGAGCAAGTATTTCCAATCTGAAATAGCTATGAATTTAAAATATTTTTTATTGAAATAAAGCATTTTCAAATGAAATAACTCATAAACCAAAATTTTAAAAAATAAAATGCAATTTTTACCTTATGTAAAGAAATTGACATAAGAGGTCAATAATGCATGCCTTAAATATATATGCACACACTATAAATTTACTGTCAAAAGAATAATCGCCATGAGTAGTAGCAGTTTCCTTTCAACTGTTAATAATTTGTGGCCTCTAAAACAATATTTTCTAAGCTTATGTTCTCTGATTTTTAAAAACAAGAGCATTACATTTATACAACTGACAAACACTTTTGAGGTATTTAACAAAACATCAGGAGTGCAGATGACAGCACACTTTTCAGCTAATGTCAAATAATGGAATTCATATAGTTAAAAACACATTTTCAAAGGCTGGAGATACGGCTCAGTGGTTAAGAGCATTTGTACACAGGGCAGCTCACTAATTGCCTGTAACTCCAGTTCCAAGGATCTGACCTCTCAGGCCTCCATAGGAACCAGTACACGTCATATATGTAGGTACTCACTCATACCTATAAAACAAAAATGAAATTCCTAATATGTATATATTATAATCCTTAGGTCCCTGATAAATATAATTTAATAGTGAGTTACTGTAATGTCTATGAAAAGAAAAATAGTTAGTGGAATATGCTCCCTGGTTATTTATTTTCAGTAAAATAAACCTGTTTACATCAATATCCTCTGTAATTGCACATATAATGGTTGTTTATATTTAAGCATAACAAATTATTTTGAAAGTATATATTCCAAATTTATCAAACTATACTTTAGAAGTAGGTTCTCATAATCATTTATAGGGAATGATTTTGTAAGGAGTTTTTTAATTCACTTTATTTACTAAATAATCAACATAATTTAATTGAAAGTTCGGTTTGCAATTTAGCTGCAAGTATTTCATCTTTAATCTTCCTGAATTCTATGCCCCAGTGCCTTTATCGTGTTATCTCTAGCATAAGATAAAAAGGTTCTAACAAAACTCTACATTGAGATGTACTTAAGATACCACTTGGAAACAGCTTCCTGTTTGCACTCACAACACCTTAATTTTTCCTGAAGTTTTTTTAATTTTTAATATTTTTATTACATATTTTCCTCAATTACATTTCCAATGCTATCCCAAAAGTCCCCCATACCCCCCCCCACTTCCCTACCCACCCATTCCCATTCTTTTGGCCCTGGCATTCCCCTGTATTGGGGCATATAAAGTTTGGAAGTCCAATGGGCCTCTCTTTCCAGTGATGGCCAACTAGGCCATCTTTTGATACATATGCAGCTAGAGTCAAGAGCTCCGGGGTACTGGTTAGTTCATCATGTTGTTCCCCCTATAGGGTTGCAGATCCCTTTAACTCCTTGGGTACTTTCTCTAGCTTCTCCATTGGGAGCCCTGTGATCCATCCAATAGCTGACTATGAGCATCCACTTCTGTGTTTGCTAGGCCCCAGCATAGTCTCACAAGAGACAGCTATATCTGGGTCCTTTCAGCAAAATCTTGCTAGTGTATGCAATGGTGTCAGCGTTTGGAAGCTGATTATGGGATGGATCCCTGGATATGGCAGTCTCTAGATGGTAGTTTTTTTTTTTAAGATTTATTCTTTTAAAATGTGTGTGTGTCTGTATGTGTTCTGTGTGTGTGTGTGTGTGTGTGTGTGTGTGTGTGCCTACAAAGACCACAAGAGGACATCAGATGCCCTGTGGCTAGAGTCACAGTTGGATGTGAGGATCTTCACGAGGGCGCTGAGAACCGAAGCTGGGTCCTCTGTGAAGAGGAGTAAGTGCTCTTAACCACTGAGCCACTTCTCCAGCTCCTTTTACTAAAATATCGGTAGAAATTCTCCGGTCTGAATGTAAATCGAACAATAAAGATGATTTTTAAGATCTTCTGTTATTCCTCTTTATTTCAATGAGATTACTTTTTTATGTTAAATGTGATGTCCGCTTCAAAAAGATTCCAATTTTAGGAAGATTTTTGTCATGGGTCTCACTAGTTTTTATTATTGCTGTTTTAGTTTAGTTTTGTTTCGGGAGGCTACAACTGAAACTAGACCTCACCTACCACTGACAAACTCCAGACCTTCTAGTAAACTTTAAAAAGAACTTTTTACTCTTTGTAAATTTCATATTATACAGCCCGATCTTGCTCATTTCCTGTCCCTTTCTATCCACCCTCTGCCCTTGCAATTCCGCCTCCAAAAGAAAAGCAAACGAACAAACATCTCGTGGCGGAAGCTGCAGTGTCACACAGTACACCCTTTTGAACAAACAGCTTTGTTTGAAACGTTTATTCCAATAAGTCACTTGTTCCAGGCCTCTCTCTCCTCTGCTACACTATCAATACTGGATCCTCACAGAGACTCCTCTCGGATGTCCTGTGGTCGCCCTGTGTCATGGAGATCCTGCAGCTTTGGTTCTGTAGGCCTGACCCCTTCACACCCTCCAGCAGTTCACAGATGGGCCAGATGTTGAGGTGGGCCAATTCAAAGCCCTAGATCTGGGCCTGGAGGCTGGGGGGTAACTGAGTTGGTCAGCATACCATCTCTCCTGCACCCACACCAACAGGGTGAGCTCTCCAGCACTGCCCTGCCTAGCTCACACAGTGCCTCAGTTGGCAAGGGGCAGGGCTATTTCTCTTCTCGAACCCTCAAGGGCCAGCTCGCCTGCACCTTCACCACAGCTCTCCCAAATGCCACAGCTAGTGAGCAGGGGCCAGCTCTGCACAGCCGTTGGTCCCAGGCAGCAGCGCAGACCAGGGACATCTACGTGGCCTTTGGTGGTATCATGGGCATGACATCCACATCGACCTTTGCTGCTACAGGGCCATAGACCTAGACATACTAGTATCTCAGCGGTGGAGGCAGCCAGGACCTCAGCTGGCAGGGCAGGCTACTCACATGGGGCTATTCCTCTCCACCCTCCCGTCTGCAGTTCTGCCTCTCCTCATACAGCTCAAAGCTTCTCTTTCTTCCCCTCCCATTTCTCCACCACAAACGTGTACATGGTAGTTATTCAGTCATACCTGCAGTGGGTCACAAGGCAGCAGGAGGGCCTCTGGATGTCTCCTGCCCATCCTCACTGCACTCCATGGCGGCGGCTGGAACTCTTGTCTGACTTTAAGGCTACACACGCTAGGGCAACACTTTGCTTTCTGTTGTATATAAGACACCCACAAGCAAACCAATCTCCACAAGGCTTAATAACCCAAACCTCTGGATTTTTCACTGAAAATATTAAGCAAAAGTATTCTCAATATTTTTTTTCTAGTTCATAAAAGGTCTGTGCTTTTTAGTAATTGACTAGAAAACACCTTAAAATCTTAGGGCTTAAAATCTTGGTGACACACACCTTTAATCCCAGCACTCAGGAGGCAGAGACAGGCAGATCTCTGTGGATTAAGGACTAACCTGATCTACCTAGCAAGTTTGAGCCCAGCAAGGGATACACACACACACACAAACACACACACACACACACACACACACACACACACACCCTGTTTCAAAAATAAAATAAAGCCTTAGGACTTTAAACTAACTTTCCTTTTAAGTCACTGAAGTGTTACTTTCAGGCAGCCACAGCCTTACCGGAAAGACACATGTAATTAGAGATCAAGCCGTTGAGAAAGCCAGTACAATTATCTCTCTTACACTTTGGGTGTAAAGTCACTCTCTTATGGGGTTCCAGGACCATTAAAAAATAGACTGATTAAATTAAATTAAATTGGTTAAAATAGAAACCATAGTTGTAACTTGAAAAGGTATCTACTTCAATAAACCAGGTGGGACAGTACCTTGGTAATTTCTTAGAACCATGACTTCAGAGTTCAAATTACTCTATTCTGTGATTGATAGGGCTACTTTTACCTAAAGATCTTTAAACTCTGCCAGCATTAACCCATTTCACATTTTCTGCAGATTATTCTTGGTGTTATGTAACCTAGGCAAAACCAGGCTACAGTACAGAAAAACGCAATACACTCTCATGATACCTACAAATCATATTCAATAGCTCTAAATATTTTGGCACACTTGGTTTTTTCCCCTCTTTGGAAAGTCTTGGTTGCTGCAAGATATTAAATTTATGACATTATATTGTCATTCAATCTTACATACTTCTATGTATGACTCTAAATAACATTTTTATTTTACCACAGTATGATAAAACCTACAAAATTAACAATGATTCTTAAATATCTTCTAATAATATTTACATTTATTTCTATAGAGAGTTTTATGGTTATGTTATTGTAACTTGGTCTTGCAGTACGGGGCATTGAGGCCAGCGGTTTACACGTGCTAAGCAGGAACTCTCCCCCAGCTAGCCCAGGCCGCTCTAAGACAGAATTACATTTCGAATCCAGGATCCTTTTTCCTTATTTCTATACATTTCCATTTTAAATTCGTCCTTTAGTTACAAGGGCCCTCCATAGATGTGAGTCATTAACTCCGGGCACACTTCTCCAATCCTGAGGGAAGCCTCAGTAGATTCCTGAGTGCTTCCATGACTATTTCACCCCAATATGTACAAGCTTTCTGCAGTCTTTTAAGGTTAGAACAAAACCCAGAGAAGGAAAAAGTGGGGAGGGAAAACTAACACCGAAGGTCTTTTTAAAAGGCAATACAGAAACCTACTACTATAGAAGTTTCCTAAAATATGTAAAGGGAGTTTAAATGAAGGCACCACAGAACGGGAGAGTCATTACCATAGCGAATGCTACCAAATAAAAGTCCAGTACCAGGAGTCGGCTACAGATTTTTCAGCTGATGGTCAAGGAGGTCTTATAGACACCCACAAACATGACGGGCTATTGGTTATCCTTCAAAACCTGATAGTAAGATCTTGCTAAAGATACCAGACACTTTTGTCATCCAATATGGAGAATCAAGATGGTGCTTAACTCGAAGCTTCGCCCCCCACTAGCTAGCATTTATATTGCGGGAAGGTGCTACTTGGACTGCCAGAGGAGAAGGCTGCTCCTCACTTTCACCCAGATATGAATTCAGTGAGCCACAATCACCACCGTTCTGGCGTGACGTGGCCACGGGTGTAGGAGTGGCGCAAACACTAGGGGAGAAACCAACCACTGTTTAGTTGGATTTAAGGCCCCTTCTGTGAACACAGCAATAGAACAATTCCTAGTTGCATATATTCAGAGATTAGTGGATTGCTCGACCCTCCTCAGAGAGGCTTCTTGCAGCAGATAATAAACATAGAGACCTACAACCAACGTGCAGAGAGTGGGAGACTTTGGAGGGCTCCGTCCTAAATGGGATATCTTCAAGGCTCGGGGATCTATGCAGATGAGGAAGTGGAAAGACTGTGAGAACCAGAGGTGGTGAATGACTTCAAGCAAACACATCCCAAATACAGCAGGTCGGATGCACATATAAACTCACAGAAACGGGGACAGCATGCGGAAGACCTGCACAGTTCACTCCAGATAAAACCCCAGCCTGGAGAAGGGGAGGTGGACACAGAGTTCCATCCCTAGCCAAGAACTTATTTGCAACTGACTGCTTCTGGGAGAAGGAAAATTAGTTTTCTTCTACGGTGTGGCCCAAGCATGCCACCCACACTTCAGGGCAGGCCTCATTCTCAGGTAACTAGCTAACACAAATCAGACTCCATGGGGTTTGTGCTGCTGCTGCTGCTGTTGTTGTTGTTGTTTTTGAGACAAATTATGAGGTTCAGTGAGTAGGGGATGTAGGAGGTTAGGGTAGGGAAGGGGTGTGACCAAAACCTATGAAAAATTAAATGTGTTCAAACATAAATTTGATATACTTTACATCAAATATATTTGTATATATTTGTATAAACACATATATGTACATATATACACATACATATGTATATATTATATTAAATATGTATATAATTATACATTATTTATATATCAAATATATTTTGTATAAAATATATATTATAAATATACATTTAGTTATCATGTTATAAATATATACATATTTAAATATACATAATATAATACATATTATATAATATAATTTATATTTGTATAGTTTATATATTATATATATAAAGCAGTGGTATGTGATTCACACCACCATAATTATAATTCAATGAGCCCAAATTATTTTTTGGTTCTATCAGTGTCATACTGAAGCTCAGGTTTGATTAATTTGAAACTTGATATATTTCCTTTCTTGATCTGTGTTTCTAATAATTATCCCATATTGAATATAACCTCAACTTAAAACCACTCCCACTATCTCTTTCCTTTTCCATAGAATATTTTAAATTAAAACTGTAAGCTTTCTCAGCACTTAGAACACATCTAGAAAATATGAATTCACAGTAAATATTTCAGAACGGACTTTCTATTGTCCTTATCCTACTAAAAACCCAATTCCAGGTCCTCTTATTAAAGAAGATAAATAATTGTGCTAAATATCATTGGATTAAATTCTCTAGTAAAATGACAGACTGAAGCAGGAGAAGTGGCTCAGTGGTTAAGAGCATACACCACTCTTGCAGAAGACATGGCGTTTGATTCCCAGCATGCACAGTGTGCAGCCAACAACTGCTGGTAACTGTGGTAAGCACTTGAGTTTGAGAAGGCCAGGCATGGCCACCTGTACCTGTGACCCAAACATAGATAGGCAGGTCCCAGTAGCTTGCTGGCTAGCCAGCCTAGCTGAAATGGAAAACTAGAGATTCAATGAAAGGCCCTGTTGCAAACAAGGCAGTACACCAGAGAATAATGTAGGAAAACACCCAGAATTCTCCAGTGGTCTCTGTGTGCATCCTCTTTGGCACACACACCAAATACATACGTGCACACATACACACACAGTTTTAGTGCTGGGGAGATAGCTTCGACTAGTAAAGTGCTTATCACCTAAGCATAAGGACCTGTGTTTAACTGCCAGTTCAGGAGCCAGGCATAATGGACCGTACTTGCAGTCCCAGCACTGGGTGGGGCAGAGACTGCAGATCCCTGAGGCTCACGGCTAGCCAACTTAAGTTACTCAGGAAGCTCCAGGGCCAGTGAGGGACCCACCCTCAAAAACCAAGATGGAAGGACACTTGAGATGATCCTGTGGCCTCCACACACACTCACATACAGGCATGTGCACACATGTGCCCTCACATGTATGCAGTCTTGCACAAAAACATTGATAGCATTAAATGCATATTAGAAAATAAGGCTGAAAATTAATGAAGTGAGCATTATTCCAGAAAAGTTAAAGAAAAAAAAAGAAAATTAAAGCCAAGAAAGGAAGAAGGAGGAAGTCAGGCAGAGATTATACAAAAACAGGTAAGCTGGTAGAATCTTAGAACAAAATTTTAATTTAAAAAAGATTTTATTGAAACAATATTAGAACTGACAGTCCTGGCTTGGGGAGATGGCTCAGTCTATAAAGTCTTTGCACTGCAAGCCTAAGAACTTGAGTTTGGTTTCTGGAGCCTACATTTAAAAAGTCTGGTAGGCTATTGTGTTATAATCACAACCCCAGGAAGACAAGACAGAGATCACTGGCTCACTAGACTAGTTGACTTGGTTAATTCCAGGCCAGAGAGAGAAAACCTGTTTATTAAATTTTAAAAAAATGTAAGTGGGTAGTACCTGAGGAATAGCACTCAAGGTAGTTCTCTGGTCTACACACACACACACACACACACACACACACACACACACAAGATAGATATGTTGTAAGGTATTATATGGTATATAGATAGACAGACTTGGACGGATAGATAGATAGATAGATAGATAGACAGACAGACAGACAGACAGACAGACAGACAGATAGATAGATAGATAGATAGATAGATGATAGATACATGCATACATACATATGTAAACACACACAAATGACAATCCTATGAGAAGACTGATCAAAGCAAGCAGGTAGAAATCATGAACATGAAACATTAAAATATAAAAACACACTACGTATTTTTGAATGAAGATTTTAAACAATTTTATGAATACAAAATTGAAATTTCCAGTAAAGTGAACTTCATAGAAAATGCAATTTACCAAAATCATATCAGAAGTTTAAAAAAGATAAATACTTTGTTAACTATTACAAGAAAATGAAATCCATGCCTTCACAGGTCAACTGCACCAGTCAAGTAAATACCATCAGTCTTATATAATCTTCCAGAGATTGGAAAAATAAGGGTGATTTTCTATTACTTTTGTCAGACTAAAATTAGCCTACTATAAAAGGCTGGCAAGGACATTTTGAGAAAGAAAAATTACTAGCAACAATTTATGAATATAATAGAAATCCAAAGCAAGATATATGTGTCAGCAAACAAAATGCAGCAACACAGAGAGAGGACGCCGCCCCGTAAGCAAGGCATACTTATTACAGAAATGCAATGCTGGAGTAGCATGCAGAAACTGATCAACACATTTCAGAGCATGCGTGCAGAGAGAAAATGCATGTTTGCTTGCAACAGTTAATCTTTCTTATGGACTTGGCTGGAGACATACCTCTGGGCAAGCCTGTGAGGGTGTTTGTTAAACTGGAGAGAGACCTACCCTCTTGTGTGCACTGAGACTCCATGGTCCAGGGTCTTAAACTGGATTAAAAAGAGACACAGTTGAAAGCGAGCTGAGTACCAGTGTCCCCTCTCTGCTTTCTGGCCACAGTCACAGAGTGACCAGCTGCTGCTTTCCCAGACCATAGGACTGTCCCCTCAAACTGTCAGTCAAAATAACCCTTTAATCCCAGCATTTGAGAGGCAGAGGCAGGTGGATCTCTGTGCCCTCAAGGCCATCCTGGTCTACAGAGTGAGTTCCAGGACAGCCAGAGCTACGAGACCCTGTCTTAAAGAAAACCAAAAAATGAAAAGAAAAGAAATGTGGACTGTAATAGAAAATGTTAACAGCCTAAATAAATGTCCGTAGTATCTTTACTATAATATACATATTTTTGAAACCCAAGTCCCTGTCAGCATTAGAATATGTAAGTGACTTTTAGTATATTATATGGCGATTTTACAGAAGGATATATACAATAGCAAAAACAAGGTAACTACAGCAGTATTTGATAAATATCCTCAGAGTAACAAGTCAAAGCCAGACCCAAAAGAACGTATTCATAATTCAAAACTAAGAAAGGCTAAATTATAATGGGTAGGCATGAATTCTTGGGTAAATATAAAAAGGATAACAAAAAGTGATCCTCATAAAAATGAAGGAGGAAGGAGGGAGCACTAGAGACAGCCGTCCAGGGCCTGACACGCGCTCTACATCTTTATCCTGTAACTGACTGGGATGTATGCTCATGTGCTTTTAAGTGTATTGATAGCTCACATTTTTTAAAATGTCCTTAAAATTCATATGTGTTAGCAAGAGTATGAGGACTAAACTCCCTATGCATTGCCTGTAGATGTACAGTTACCATGACAAAGAGCTAAGAATTGGTGGTCTTCAGGAGGCAGGCTCCTCCCCACCAGCCATACTACTTACTGCAGGCTACCTACCCTCGAGAAACACCCCTCCAGGCATAAAGCGGCTCTTTGCAGCATTTACCTTCCTCTCTGCTTGGGTGGTGTGTGAAGGCAACTTTAGATATTCCTTAGTAGAGGAACTGACAGGTAAAATTTGATGGATACATATTAAATGATAAGCAGCAGTCAGAAACAACAGCTAAAAGTGCAGGCGGCAGCATGATTGACGCTTTAAATACTGTTGAGCAGAGAAGACAATAAACTTACATCAGTAACCTTCATGAAATGCATATTTAAAGCAAAACACATATACAAATATATAATTTTTAGGTGTGTACTTCCTATACACATACATTTATACATACGTGCACCGAATGCTTTAGAGAGTAGGAGATTCGAACTGGAATAAGGCCAAGTTTGGAGGGATATAAAAGATAAAGAGGGATCGTGGGATGAGTGGGGATGGTGGCATGCCATGTATGGAAGAACAGAACTGAAAGTCAACTCTTGAGGAGCCCAAGAAGACAGAAAAAGTAAGGCAAGTCATTTGTGCCACCATGAAAAAGCTACAGAGCCCCCATGTCCTTACAGGGACGTCTCCATATGTTAGAATCCTATCAGATTTGTTTCTTGGGGCTCCCTGTGCAGTGGCTGCTTCCTTATGTCATACCTCTGCTCTTCAAAATGTTAGTGAATTAATGTCAGCAAGCTTGGATCTTCCTTTGCAAGACCTACAGAATCTCATGGGACTGTGAAATCCCACTTTGGAATTAAGGGATGCAAGCACTTATGTGGGTTTACTAGACACTGAACCTAGGGCCTTATGCACACTGCACAAGTGTTCTGCCAGGAACTTATTTGCTTGCACCCTGATTTTTCTCTTTATCTTGAGGCAGGGTCTTACTAAGTTGCGGAGGCTGGCTTTGATCTCACACTCTAGCCCATATAAGATTCCATCTTGTAGTCCTCCTGCCTCAGGCCTCTATGTAGCTGAGATTACAGGCCTGTTCCACCAGGCCAGCCCATGTGCATTATGTTACAAAGCATCTCTTATGGGGGCTGGAGAGATGGCCGAGGGGTTAAGAGCATTGGCTGCCCTTGCAGAAGACAGAGTTCCATTCCCAGCACCCACTCAGCGGCTCACAGCTGCCTCTGTTCCAGGGGATCTGAGGCTCTCTTCTGAACTCCACAGGGACCTGGAGCACACACAGTGAAAAACACAAGGCAGAACATTCACACAATAAAAGTAAAACAAAGAATTTTTTAAAAACATACTCATAGTTATTGTATGAATATTAACCTACAGAATCCAAAATGAGAGTTTTGGTGAAATTTTAATAATTCTAGTTGAGTCTAAAAGTTTTATATTAAGAATACAAGCTTAAGTAGGGTCTTTTAAAACTCAGTATTTGCTTTAAAGGTTAAATACAATATCTTTTTTTTTTTGCTTAAGAAGCCAACATATAAACTAATATAATATCATCAGTGGATAGGATCTTTAAATTTACATAGGTCTTATGTAAAAAATATAATCAAAATATAGAACTTTAGATAAAATCCCAGACCACATTTGCACTTAACTCAATTGTACATGTGGAGGAAATGGTATATGGAAAAAATAAATAAAAGCAAAGGCAACCAAGCTAAAACTACAAAAAATAGGTTTGGATAAAACACCTATACAAGTACAATTTAACTGTTTATGGAAATCTAACATGGGCAAGGCATAGTCAAAGAGATGACCAATATAAGACGCAGGTCTGTCTTTAGGGACCAGAGCCCCAAAGCAACAATGACTATGGTACTGTTTTATCATCTTTGTTCCTCACATGAAAGAGTGTTTTCTATTACACAGTGTGCGCTGTTTTAGGCTCAAAATATAATTCTGCAGACTGGGTAAGTTGTAAAGAAAAGAGATTTATTTTGATTCTGAGTTCTGGTTGCAGAAACAGAAGTCATTGTCTGGTGATAGCCTTCTTGGCTGCTGCTGGCAGAGCCCAGAGAGGCACAAGTATTCATAAGAACTTCCAACTCCCTTGTTAAAATGTGGACTTGCATTAATCCAGTCTAGGGTTCATGTTAGACAGGAAGGTGAAACTTGGCAATTTATCCAAAATGAAGTAGACAAAGGGACAAAGAAGAAATGTAAAAGAAATGTTAAGAGACATGAAGCAGTCTGGGAAACCATGTAAAATCAGATGACAGACTGAGAGACAATGTGACAAAGGACAGTTGGTAGAAATGGTGGCTACAGACTTTTCAGAATTGCTGATAGCTGTCCATGGACTCATGGAGTCCAGCATGTTTCCATGCTGCACATGTAATTCTGTATGTACCACAGTAGTGATGCTCAACATTGCTGGCCAGTAAGGAGCCTGAAATTAAAACCAGAATGAGCTATCACTGTATATTTATCAAAATGACTAAATAATAATGTACAAGGGCTAGAGAGATGGAGGAGACAATGAACTCCAGCAAGATGTCCCGACCTCTATAGGCATCTGCTCCCCCTCCATGTGTGCATGGGTGTGTGCACACGCGCATGTGTGCACACCCACAAACACATACATGGAAGGGGGGTAAAATAAATAAGTGTAAAAATAATAATAGCACACTAATACTGGCAAAGGAGCAGAGAAGCTAACTTGTGCATATTTTACTAGTGACAGGAATTTAAAATGGCAGGCAGTCACAAAATAGTTTGGACAGTTATAAAACTCTGGATAGGCTAACCAAAATTTTTTTTAAAAAGGAAATTACTTTTACACAAAAACTTAAACATAACTGTGTAAGTAACTTTATTAGTAATTGAGAAAAAGCTGACACCAACAGGCAATTAAAGAAATTATGATTTGTACATTATGGGATACTGCTGAGCAATTAAAATGAGCAGACTATTGACAGCTACACAATTTGAATTAGTCTCAGAAGTACACTGACTAGGTGTTGGAGGTGGTGGACAACCTCAAAGGTAGCAGACGGTCAGGCACCATTTGTACAAAGTGTTTGGAATGGCAGTCTCTGTGAATGGAGGAAGGATTAGTGGCTGGTGGCAGAGAGCACTACCCAGATGGCAGAGAACCCTGCACAGGGTGGTTGCTCTGACCCAGATGTGAGTGTCCGCCCCAGATCCTTCAGCGGAACCCAAAAGCCCAATCACAATCGGTGTGGTACTAAGAGGTGGGTGATGCAGTAAGGAACTCTTACTAGTAGGAAGTCTGCAGCAGGCACAAAGTCGGCAATGCTCTGACAATGGACTTGCTAGTCAAGAACTGTCAGAAATGCATCCCTGGAGTCTGTTCGCATTCAGTGTTTTAAATAGACAGTTTATCTTTTAGTGGTCAGGTATGCAGCAGAAGGAAGGGTTTTTTTTTTTTTTTGGTTTTTTGTTTTGTTTTGTTTTGTTTTGTTTATCTTTGGTGTCTTTTCATTGAGGAGTTTAGCCCGTGAATATTCAGTTATTGTTGAGAGATGTGTATTAATTCCTGTCATTGTGTGGTGTTCTGGGGTTTCTTAGTCTTCGCTTGCCTAACAAATGTCTTACAATAATTTTTTTAAATCAATTTTGGATATGTTTACCATTGTCTTTTATTCACAATATGTCCCCAGTATTCTCTGTAGAACCAGCTTACTGGACATGCATTGCCTTTGTCACAGCTAGTTCTGTCCCCTCCATTCTGACAGTTTTGTTGGGTAAGGTAGCCTGGGTTAGTAACTGTGATCCTTTAGAATTTGAAATACATCCTTCCATGTCCTTTTGGCCTTCATCAAGTTCTCTGAAAGCTCAGCTGTGGCTTGGCTATGCCTGCCTTTATATGACTTGTTCCTTTTCCTCCTTGGTATGTTCTTTTCTTTGTTTTTGTTGATTGGTTGGTTTTGTTTGTTTGTTTGTTTGTGAGATGAGGTCTCTCTGCATGGCCATGACTGTCCTGGAACTCACTATGCAGACAGACCAGGCTGGCCTCGAACTCACAGAGATCTGCCTACGTCTGCCTCCTGAGGGCTGGCACTAAAGATTTCTGCTATGCCTGGAGCCCAGTCACTGCTACTGTACTCTCTCTTTCTGTCTTGACCTACAGCGAGACATGGAGAGTCTCTTTTGTGTTCCTTTCTAGTTGGTCTTCAGTATGACTCTTGAATAGGTCTTCCTAGATTTGGGGGATTTTCTTCTATGATTTGATTTAAAATAATTTCTATTCCTTGGCCTGGAAATTATACTCCTTCTATGGCCATAATTTATAATTTTGTATTTTTGCAGTGTCCCACAGACCTAATATATTCCATTCATACATTGTTCTTTTTAATTTGCCATTGACTTTAACTGAATGACCCAAATCCTCTGCCTTAGGCTCATGCCCTTCCTTCTGCCATTCTATGGGGAGACTGTGTACCTCTTCCTAAACTGTTGTTCCCAGGGTCATCTCAGCTGTGTTCTCGTCAGTGCTCCCCGCTCTATGCTGGGCTCTATTTTCATATCACGAATCATCTTGTCTCCTTCCCCTGTTTGCTGTTTTCTTTGGGGGGGCGATTTATTCAGAGTATGACCTGTGTCCTCTCTGAATTCACTGGTACATTTAAGTCTCCCTTGAGATCTGTTAACATATTTATACCATTCTTTTGCATCCCTTAGAATTTCGTCCAAGTCACTGTCGTTGGCGACCTTTGCTATGGAACTAGTCATTTTTGAAAGACGTTTTTCTCAGCTTTTCATGTTACTAGAGTTGTTCAGTTTGGGATTTGTCCCTGGAGTTAGTTTACTGGATAAGACTTTCTGGTACACATGAGTTAAGTTAGCTTGTGATACACCTTCTGCTGCTTCTCAGATCTTGGCTCAATTTAGAGTGGCTCAAACTTCAGCACCAGAAGCACTGAGTGTCAGTCCATGGATGGGATACCTGAAGACCTCGGCTCAGTTGTGGGGCCTGGGTTTAGCCTCATAAAGCACTGTGCACTGTGATGGGGGTCGTTCCAAGAGCAGTGATTTTATGTATCTTTAGTTTGTAAGGTACTGTTCGAGTCAGGACGCACGAGGAGTATTGGGCATGCGCCCCAGGTACATGTTGGTTATGTGTCCTCTTGCTTCTCCAGTAAGAGCATATGCATGATAATAGCCGTGTGTACTACAAATAGGAAAAAGGGCCAGGTTCATCTGGATTCACCAGCAGGGGTACACACAAGCTTGGAGGAAGCCCAAGGTCTCAAGACCTCTAACATGCCTGGCCCAGTGATCCAGTCTAGCGTCTGAAGTGTGCTCCCAGGAGGTTGGAGAGTCAGGGAGTTCTAGTCTCTCTGGCCTCAGGTGGGCATGGGAAAGCAGAAGTGTACTGTAGGAGCCAGGGAGCCTGGGACTTGTAACCAGCCTGTGTGTGAGGTGTGGTCTTCGCAGAGCAGTGGCTGTGTGGAAGAAGATCACAAGCAGAGCTTAAAATTTTTCCATTATTAAGCATTCTGAGGTGTAATTAATAAATCTGCTCCACAGAGAAATAAGTTTATTTTTTAATAAGGATGACCTATGGAATGACTCTACTACTTATATTCTTGAAATAATTTATTTCACTAATTTTCTAGCACATTCTAAGCTTAGATTGCTTGGTAGCCCCAAGGCAATAAGTAACTAAGCCAGTATGGAAGACAGAGACTACTTAGTAACATATGGCTATTCGATGTTCTCCTTCATCTATGATAGTAAAATCATTGGGAAAAAAAAAAAACTTCTGTATTTTTCAAATTGCCTGATGGTAGGGATCACACTTAGTTTTTGAAATTTATCAAAATGGTTTTAATTCATCTTTGGAGCTGACTGTATATATAGTCAGCTGTTGTTACTCCCTCAGCATAGTCCCCAAGGATAAATAACAGGAGAGCATGGATGGGGTGGCCCTGCGGTGTTACGAAGAAAGGCAGCAGTGGGATTTGAAGAGCCAACTCTACATAAGGCAGGACTAGTGCGTTTGTAGCATTTGCTAGCTTCGGTGGTGTAAATGCTCCCCCACGGCCAATATGATGGTCCTAGATGTAGAACAGGTAGGAAATGCACAGCAGCACACCAGTGTAGTGTATCTGTACTCTACGGCTGCAAAGGACAGATGCAAAGAGCCGCAAGAACATCAAACCCACTAGATGGGACACAGTAACTAGACAGTGATAGTTTTATTTGCTTATTACTTTTGTTTCATTGTGATTTATTTAAGTGTGAGTTCATAGGTGTTTGTTGTTAGTAACTACTGTGCTAACAATAAGCCAACAAGACTCCTGCTATTTCACTCAAGGGTACCACTTGAGTCTAGATGGCGTTTTTAGGAAATGTACAGAAGCCAGTACCAAGATATGTAGGCAACAGATTCGGTATTTCACTATGAGTATATATGTATTCCTACATACTCATGCACTGGATATGGGGAAGAACTCCAAAAGCTTTCCTTGTGGCTATTGCTTAATAAACGATATGCTTCACAATTCAATGACATACTAAATTAATTGTTTTGCAGATAACAAACTTAATTTAAATTAATCCAGGCAGATCAGAGGGAATAATGCACCACATTATTCTGGGTTCCTAAAATGTCATCTAGCAGACCTGAAAGAACTCCATCACTCCCGGGCTGTGTAGCCCATGGATGAGACACAAGGTTAGACAGAGAAAAGGGGGAGAAGGGAGACTCCCAAAGGATTCCTTCCACAATTAATTATGTAAATCACAAGTAAATTAGACACTAAAAATTTAAGATTGATTGAAAGCCTTGCTCAAATTGGTTTAACTGTGATTCATAAACCAATCACGCAAATTCATATGTTAGGTTGTGTAAAAAAATTAGAAAGATGTAGAATGGAATAAGATTACCTTAATTTAAATGTGAAAGACATGGTTGCTGAAGTATGAGTCTCTTAGACTGTTAGCAGTAGTCCATCAGATGTTAACAAAATCTGATATGCAACAGTTTTACATATCCCCTTGTGGGAGGAAGATCAACTTGTGATCTGCTTTATAAATCAGCCACAGTGTTAGAGTCAGGCTACGGTAGCTAAATGGCTCTTAGCTATGCTTCCTCTTTTAAGCTACCATATTTACAAATGAAAGCTTTTTCAAACCACGGCTTTTAATATAATTTGCATATTTAGTAATACATTGATTAAAATTAAACACGGATTCTTGCCATTTATTTCAGAAACAGATGGGCTGCATTAAGCGAAAAGCCAGAGCCTTTAAATAGAACAGACCCACTAGCTGACTGCTGCTAATGATGAACACAGAAACTTTGTAAACTGGGAGGGTGGGGGAAACGCCCAGTGAGCTTATTCCAAAGCCTTTCTAACTCGTGATTCCATAAAATCAGTAATCAAGTTAATTTAAAACGAATAATGTATATTAGAGGTGTGCATTGCCTTGATGAAAGTGAATTTCTTAGGAAAAAAAACCCGGAATACTCCCAAGGAACTTTGTGTTCTCCTAGTGTGCAGGCTGAGTCCCCCAGTTTTCCTAATTGAGAGTTTGACAGAGTTTGCCAGCAGGTGGCGTTCTTCTATTGCATACATCTCTGCTGAACTATGGCTTTACACTGTCAGGAAATACACCACAAATTTACTCAATGGTGGAGATATCCAGTCTCAAGATCTACTTCTCAAATGACCTGTTTTTAAAGTAGCCTTCCACTTCTCTGAACAGATCAGACTGCAAAGAGGGTTTCAAGTGTAGTCGTCTGCCTCTGCTGTTTTGCTGAGCAGCATTTACAAAAGGGTTATTTTAGTATAAAAATATATAAATCCCTTATCTTAGACCTTTCAGCAAAGTTAGAAGGACTAAGCTGTTGCCTCATTCCCTCTAACAGTGTGCTATAATTCAGTCAGATCATATTACTGT
Source organism: Mus caroli (assembly GCF_978045245.1). Lineage (NCBI taxonomy): Eukaryota > Metazoa > Chordata > Mammalia > Rodentia > Muridae > Mus > Mus caroli. The sequence continues at coordinate 26,446,230 of NW_028227270.1, forward strand.
GCTAGTTCAGTTATGAAAACGCAACTTTGTAGGTTTCTTTCTGTGAAGCATTTTCCGAGTTACAGTAGAAAAGTCTGGCACGGTGCTTTGAGATATCCGACACTTCCTACTTATAGGCAATCAATTCTCAGAATGAGATCCAGGAAAATCTATGAAGTCGAGGATATATTACTTAAATCTGATAGCTACTCCTCCTTGATTATTTCCTGAGTTGAAAGTGAAAGAGAATTAAAGCTCTAACATTTTTTTAAAAAAATCTTCATGTTCCTCAAAAACCTTTCACTGTACAGTAACAAAATCTTACTAAAGGGTAGACACAGATGACCAAAGATGAGAATGTATCTCCTACTTAATACGAATGTAAGCAGAAACTATGAGAGTAAGCAGAAAGAGTTTAAGAACGAAGTGTTTATTTCATGAGAGATCAACGACACAGTTTTCAAAACAGGACACCGAATAAAACTATTTTTATGGAGAGCCAATGATTTTTAAAACCACACGTGAGTAAAAGAGCAACAGAAACATGTTTTACCACAGCCGTCACTACGGCAGCACCACACTATGGAGGTTTTTATTTTGTTGCATTTTGTTTTTAAATATGAAAAAATCACCTCCAGCTTTTCCAAAGTTTGATTAAATAGTCAAAAGTGCTTAAAAGGCCATCCCCCGGTGTCGCTCACTCTAACAGGAGGTGTTTGTCACCTATCGTGAGTTGTGAAAATCCCCCTGTATCCAATGTGTTTTGTCTGGATTGAGATGGCACGCAGTTGATGGCTGTGACCTTCATGGTGGCTTAGATCCCTGGCTGGCACTGATTTTTGATTTAGTGCCGATCTGCTGCGCTTGTCACAGGCTGCAAGGTGCTTTCCATGCACTAATGGAACAGCTCAAGGGCAGAGGGCCCTGTAAATGTCTATCTCTCGCCAACCACAGGCTAAATAGAGAGGTGAGGTTTCTACATGTGAATGACAGACTCTGAGATTACACACAGACGGTAATGCCGAGTTTTCAAACCCGTGCAGACTTGGCAAAAATAACAAGTATCCCAAAGTGCATGCTCTAGGGCTATCTGTCTTCTAATGAATATGTATCTACACTGTTAAAATGGAATATTTAACACAAATACTGATAATATATCTTCATTTGGTGGCAGGGAACTAACCATCAGTTGATGTGTCCTTTGGTTCAATTGCAGTTGTTAATAAATTCTGTTACTTAATGGTGTCTTCAACAGAAAATTGCCTATGTCCAAACTTTTTCCTTCTAAGGAAATACAAAATGATATGATAATTGGTATAGAAAAATAAATTTTAAGACAAAATATTACCAGATGGCTGGTGGTTCGTCTTTGCCAGGAATCTTGGCCACTGAAGGATATTCTGCATACACAGTAAAGAAAACAACACAGGTGAGCTCTGCCTTCTACATTCAGCTGAGCTTAGTCAGAAGCAGGCCACACCCACAGGGGAGCCAACCTAGAATTAGAACATTGATGTAAGCAAATCGTATGCATCCCTTAAGTCTCGGCCAAATGCCAGCCCCTCTAAAAGCAATCCCCATCTTTTTCTCTGAAACCTCTAAGCATTAGGCTAACGCACCACTTAGCACTATTGCTACAGCCTTCTCATGTTAATGGCAGAATCACCAGAAATGCCGATAGTTTTAAATTTTCCTCAACCTGCAGATTGCTACCAAGTTGTGCTCATTCATTCATTCATTCATTCATTCATTCAACACGTTCTGAGAATACAAAGTGTGTCAGGCACAGGGGATGGTGCTAAAGATGAAATGGATGTATTTGCTCTTGAGGAGCTTACAGCCCATTGTGGAAAATAAGATAAAGAATGTCTATGAGGTACGATGTTATGCATTTCATACAAGTTTTTGAAATGTCTCCACAGGAGACTGCCTCTAAGTGCATTCCAGCCATCTTTTATTAATATAATTTTGTCATTTGCATACCGCTGGGCACACGAACTGTACTTTCAAGGTGGACCAGCAGTCTGCCAGAGAATATCCCAAGCCCTTGCAGAAACATGGAATGCTCTCTTGGATGGGGAAATAAAGTCATTTAAAAATGCTATTTTTACATGAACTGAATCACCATATAGTATGACACAAACATATAGAATTTATATGTACATATAAATTTTTAAACTGTTTACAAATAAGAAAAACCACTATTTGTACATTAAAATGGAATAAGGAATGGAATGCAAAATTTAAATGAAATTTTTAATATAAAAAAAATCTCAACAAACATTACTTTCAGCCAACCACCTTTTGTCTATCTGAGTGAGAATTCCTTATTTCCTGCCAGCCTTGACTGCACACTTGAAACTTTTAACAAGCTTCAGAAAGTGTACGTGCATTTGGAATAAAGAAGTCCCATTAGCATTCTTCCTAATTATGTACCTCTGTGTGAGATATTTAACCAAGGAAGGCCTGAATCTTCTCATCTACACAATATGCATGATAATACCTCTCTTCAGGGCAGCTCTGAAGGCGAAGAGGGCGCCTCCGTGTAAAGGGTAAAGACTGCCTACATATCTAACAACTTCCCTCATCCCGGTGGAAAGGGACCTGTCAGTTGCTTATGCCACCGATGTGCACGTTGTCACTGAGACTGCTTGCATGTAAGCCACCGACTGAAATAATTCAATCATCCTCCTGCCCCACAGTGATTTCACTTTCTGTGTGTGGAAGAGACCGGTTAAACCCTCATGGACTCCATTGAGATGTGCGCATGGCTTGTCACTGCCTCTACTCAAGCATCCCGCATCCCAAGCGGCCTACCTTCCTTGTGCCTCAAATCTCCTAGCAGCTCATTAGATAAGCATCATATGAGATCCCACGCTATTTTGTGTGGGTGACAGGGTCACAGTAGCCCAGGCTAGTTGTAACTCATGGCAGACCTTCTGTCTCTGCCTCTCATGTACTGGGATTCCAGGTATGAGCCTCCATACCAGGCTGCAGGTTCCTTTTCTTCCAGCTTTCCCTTTAGCAAACCTAGACATTTGAATAGCCTCAGCCACCGCTCCTATGCTGGAGGCACTCGCAGTGCCTGAGGGAGCCTTACAGGCTGCACCACCCTGGTCACCCTGGCTAACTGAATCAGAGACTTGACGCTCAAGCTCTCTGTGATGTTCTCTCGAACAAACACACTCAGAATCCATTTGCACTGACCCCAGGTCTCTAGTTACCCATCAGGATGGGTTTAGATGTTCTCAGAATAGCAGCCCTGCCTTGGTGTGTCAACACTACTGTCCTCTAATGATGGGCTCGAGCTGACAGTCTGGCAGCTGCCTCAGTTCCTCCTTTCCTGCTTCCCTTCTTTCTCTCTCTCCTGTCAGGATTTAAGCTAGCACCATAATTGTCTACTACAATTTAAGCTTCTCTATTTTGATTTAAACTAGTACTGTGTGCTTTAAAAAAAATTATCCTTTCATAAACTTTTCCCTAGATTGTAAATGCCATGAAGGAAAGAAACTACAAATTTTAAAAAATATTTACCTCAGAATATGTCAAAACACTCTATATGTCAACAGACTATCCTGATACCACTGAATTCTTACTGCATACTAGGCATTATATTAGGTCATTTAGTTCTCTTAATAACCCTGCAGCAATTTTTAATAAATTCCCCACCCCCTCTCTCCCTTTCTCTCCCTCATCCCAACCACAAATGCTCTCCCTTTTCCTCACTTCCCCTTCTGCCCCCCAATTGACTCTTCTTCTGCTTCTCTTCAGAAATGGACATCAACCAACCAAGGCATATCAAGTTGCAGTAAGACTAGGTACCGTCCCTTGCATTGAGACCCCGATAGAATTTTTAATTGTTTTTTTTTTAATGTTGAGACTGTAATTGCTTCATTTCCTCTTCACTTCCCTCCCTCCAAATCCTCTCCTAGACTCTTCCTTGATCTCTTTCAAATTTGTGGCCTCGTTTTTATTAATTGCTGCTACATACATCTATGCATGCTTACATGCATATATATTCCTAAATATATAAACATAATCTTCTCAGAACTCTCAACAGAGAAATCTTTAATGGCCAAGAAACACTTAAAGAAATGTTCCACATCATTAATCATTAGAGAAATGCAAATCAAAATGACTCTGAGGTTCTACCTTATATCTATCAGAATGTCTAAGATCAAAAACTCAAGTTACAACTCATATTGGCAAGGATATGGAGCAAGGGGAACACTTCTCCATGACTTTTGGGAGTGAAAACTTGTACAACCATTTTGGAAATCAATTTGGTCGTTTTTCAGAAAATTGGGAATCGATCTACCTCAAGACCCAGCTATACCACTCCTTGACATATATCCAAAAGATGTTCAACCGTACCACAAAAATACTTGCTCAACTATGTGCTTAGTAGATTTATTCATAATAGCCAGAAAGTGGAAACAACCTAGATGCCCCTCAACTGAAGAATGGATAAAGAAAATGTGGTTCATTTATACAATGGAGTATTTCTCAGCCATTAAAAACAATGACATCATGAAATTCGCAGGCAAATGGATGGAACTAGAAAATATCATCCTAAGCAAGGTAACCCAGACCCAAAAAGACAAACATGGTATGTGTTCACTTATAAGTGAATATTAGTCATAAACTACAGGATAACATACAACAAACCACGGACCCAAAGAAGCAAAGTAACAAGGAGGGCCCAAGGAGGGATGCCTGAAAGGGAAATAGATTAAGCATTGGGGTGGATGGAGGGAGGGGTCTGGGGAAGGGAGGGGAGGGAGAGAGTACTGGGAGAGACAACTGTATTTAGTGGGGAGCATCTCTGGAATGAGCTAGAAACTTAGGACAAGGGAAACTCCCAGGAGTCTCCGAGATTGACCCTATCTAAGACCCCTAGCAATGGGGGATATGAAGCCTGAACCAGTCATATCCTGTAACCAGGCAAGACTTTCAGTGTAGGGACTGGAGCACCAACCCATCCACAAAACCCTAGACCCACAATTTGTCCTGGCTACAAGATGTGCAGGAGTAGAAGATGGAGCAGAATTTGAGTGAAAGGCCAAACAATGACTGTCCCACCTTGAGATCCATGCCATGAAAGGGAGCCCCGTGACACTGCTGACATTCTGCTCTTATTGCAGACAAGAACCTAGCATAAGTGTCACCAGAGAGGCTTTACCCAGCAACTGATGGACACTGATGCAGAGACCCACAGACAAACATTAAGTAGAGCTTGGGTAAATCCTGTGGAAGTAGGGGGACAAAGGATTGAAGAAGCCAGGTGGGTCAAGGACACCACAAGAAAACCTACTAACCTGGGCTTATAGAGACTGAAATGCCAACCAGAGAGCATGCATGGGACGGAAATAGGCCCTGGGCACAGATGAACCAGTTGTGCACCTGGGTCTTCGTGTGGGACCCCTAAAGTTGAAGCAGGGGCTGTCTCTGTCTACATTGCATGCCTTTGGATTCCTTTCCACTAACTGGGCTGCTTCATCTAGTCTCAATAGAAGAAGTCCTACTGCAACATGCTGTACCAAGGCTGGTTGATATCTGTGGGAGGCCTCCTCTTTTCTGAGGAAAAGGGGAGAAGTGGAGAATGAGGGTAAGGGGAACAGAGGGTAAAAAGAACTAGAAGGAGAGGAGGGAGGGTAAGTTTCAACTGGGATGAAAAGTAAATAGATAATCTTAATAAATATAAAAACATGCCTTCCTAACTAAATGAGCTGCTCGGTCTATATAATGTTACTTGCATGTATTTATTTTCTGGAATGACCACTTGCGGTTAGATGGCTAATTAGTGTTCTCTTCCCTGGGAAAGACTTCTCCTGCTAAAGCCTTAGTATTCCAGGGTTGCTTGTAACTCTTTGTGTAGGGTTGAAGCCTCGTGAGCGTCTGTCCTCCCAACCTCTGTCCACTTGGGCTCCTCTACTGTTGTTCTTGTTTAGCTTATGTTTCAGCAGGCATGTTGGTGAGGGCTAGCGAAGTCATGTACCTTAGAGAAGAACCACCAACCTCCATTTTACTAAACCAGCATACTTCTTAACTACATTCTAAATATGTGACCTTATACCCACAGAGAAGTGTAGTCCACACCCCTCATCAAGGTAACTTCTCTTTGCAACAGACAGAGACCATTACAGAAAGCCACAACCAATCAAAATGCAGAGTTGTGAAGCCAGTTTCAACAAATACATCTACAGGACACCTAAGCACCTACCAGCACCTAAGGCTCAGGAACAGTGCAGAAGGGAGCAGAAAGATGGAAAGAGCCAGAGGATCAGGGAGTTTGCTCTAAGATTGTACACCTGAGGACCATCAAAAGCTATGCCCATAAAGTCTCACCAACATGGCTGCCTATGAAAGTGTGACAGGAAGCTCGCTTTCCAAATTAGGAAACAGGAAACAGGAAAATGTGAAATAACTTAGCACAGGTCACAAAAAGAAGAGCTAAAGTTCAAACCTGAGCAGTATCTCCAAAGCTTATGCTGTTAACCAGCATGCTACAGGATCATAAAACATGGGTATTGAAAGGAGTTTAGTGGCCGTCTACTTTTCTGTCTTGTATCTGGATTAGTTTTTGCCTAATTGTTTTGGTTTGTTTGTTTGAGTAAGGTCTCACTATGGTAGCTAAAACTGGCCTCAAGTTCACCATCCTCATGCCTCAGTCTCCTGCACGTTGCAAGTACAAGCTTGTACCACTATGCTCAGCTTAAGCATCTGCTGTTAGGGCTCGGAAAATGGTTTCATTGGTAGGTGGGTTAAATACAAGGACTGCGTTCAGTGTCTATATACAAAGTCTAGCATGGTAGTGAGCACTTGTAGTCCCAGTGGTAGGAAAGTAAAGACCCACGGATCCTTGGGACTCCCTGATCAGTCAGCGTAGCTTAATTAGAAATCCCCAAATCCATGACAGAAGCCCTGCCTTGAAATATAAGGTGACCACTTCCTCAGGAAGTCAAGGTTGATTCTACACCTATGCACATACGTGTGCGTATGGACTTATACACCCACCTGCACCAAAAACTCACACACAAAATTAAAACATTAAACAAAAGTTTATTTACTAATTTTAATGTTTCACTTTTTGTTTATACCTCAGGTCTCTTTATATTTCTACCTATATTAATAATATCTTTAAAACGTTATGTGTGTTTGTATGCCTAAATGTATATGTGTATCGTATGTTCATGAAGAATCCATAGAGATCAGAACAGGCATCAGGTTTCCTGGAACACTGAGCCATGATTTGGGCACTAGGAACTAACTTAGGTCCTCTGCAAGAACAGCAAGTGCTCTTAACTGCTAAGCCATCTCTCCAGCTCCAACTTAAAATAACTAAGATGTGCATATTAGCTACAAGCCCAACAACAAATAAAAACATAGCAAAATATTTGAATACAAAAAGATGCAAACTGTGGGTCTCTCCACTCTAGTGGATCATCGGCTGATCCAATCCATGAGGGCATTGGGAGCAGAGACTGGGAGAAATGGGAGCAGAGGGTATTCGGTGGCTCTGTGAGTATGTATGGTAGAAGACCACACTGAGACCAGCTGTCAGTTGGCAAATCAACTATACTTAGGGTGATTGAAGACTTATAAAGATTTGGGGAATTGAGAGTAGGGACATGCAGGATGCACAAAGGTCATCAATTGAGGGTTTAGGGGACCTGGAATGCCTCATTAGCATAGAGAAACATTTTAAGAATCTCAGGTATTGGCTGAACAGGTATTGTCAGGAAAAAAGAAATTGGTTCTATAAACTAATTGAGGCTGTGTGACATTCCTCAGGTGGAGACACGCATGGGGACTTAAAATTCTCCAGACAAGGTCAGATTAGGGAAACCCTGCTAACGAAAAGAGTCTCCCATACTGCATCAGTCCCAGAGGCTATCTGGATAGCAGACTGGATAGCAGTTGTGGTGGGCTTCGACCTGAATTAGCAGAGTTTTACCACAGCAAATAAGAATTTCCCCTAAAGTCTGGGGATGTAGTTCATCAGAGTTCTTCCTTAGCACATGCAAGGCTCTGGTTTAGTTCTCTGGTTTAGTTCCTCAACTCTGGAAGAAAAGTATTACTACAAGGTTAAATAAAAAAAAATATTGAACTGAACAATTCATTTTGAAGGGTAAAAACAAGCCAACATACATATGCATTTAAAGTGTTTCGTTTTCAACATTTCTGGACCCTTTCTGCCATTTTTGAAGGTAAAGTATTTATCATCCATGACTTGGAAAGGTTGTTAAGTAGAGTTAAAGGAACGGTACTGCATGTGATGGAATAAGACTCGGCCATCCGCTTACATCAGTGGGTGGGAGCTAGCTTACCCACTGCAGAGGAGAGTCTGATATAATAGTGGGTGGGAGCTAGCTTACCCGCTACAGAGGAGAGTCTAATATAATAGTGGGTGGGAGCTAGCTTACCCACTGCAGAGGAGAGTCTAATAGTGGGTGGGAACTAGCTTACCCACTGCAGAGGAGAGTCTAATATAATAGTGGGTGGGAGCTAGCTTACCCGCTACAGAGAAGAGTCTAATATAATAGTGGGTGGGAGCTAGCTTACCCACTGCAGAGGAGAGTCTGATATAATAGTGGGTGGGAGCTAGCTTACCCGCTACAGAGAAGAGTCTAATATAATAGTGGGTGGGAGCTAGCTTACCCACTGCAGAGGAGAGTCTAATATAATAGTGCATGAACCAGACTTCTTATCTTGGGTCGGATACTGAAAAGTTGAGCTCTATTAAAAAAAAAAGAAAACAAATGAGCTATAATTATAAGAATCCACTCATCTATCTACATCAACATTGGCTTGCCCATAATTTATTGGTAGCTCTATTAGAACAGGTAATAAACAGGTCCTGAATCTTCATGTTTCGAAGTTTGGAGGAGCACTAATAATTGAAATCCACAGATATTACCAAAATTTAATTTTACTCAACGATATTAAGTCATCTCCTCTTCAGTGGAGGCTATTTATTTATTTATTTATTTACATTAGCTAATAAACGCTGTAACTGCTTGGGCTAGCATTTCAGCGTTTCATTTTTCTGCATCCTTCCGGGGTCCTTGAGGAGGTGTCACCGAGACACTAGAAAATAAGAGCTCTGCATTTTCACTCTGTTCACTATGGTCAGCTGCTATGTTACTACCTGAGTGATGGCTGGCTGCTGCCAGGGCTGTAACAAGCATATCCTAGGTTCTTGTTATCACGTGACTCGTGTGCACAGCAATACTATGGGACTCGTGCAAATTCCTGTTCCAAGCAGCTGTGCACATACTTCATGAGCAGAATTATCATTAATTAGGAATAGCTGTTGTCTTTGCAAACGAATTACATATTAAAGTATCTATAGTATAGTTCATCTAAACCGTCTCTTCACACCCATCTGTCCAAAGTTAAGGCAAGGAACTACCGCCATCCTGAATTACCTGGGAATCCATCTTAAAATAAAGGTTCCTGAAGTATCATTTGAGGGAGTCTAACTTGACAGGTTTGTACTACAAAGTCGCATTTTCATAAGCACCTCTCCTCTCACTTACTCTCTTCCTCTCTCTCCCACACACAACCTGCTCCCTCGCTGAAGCCATGTAGGTACGGAGAAAGTCACTGCCGAAATGATGAGAGTTTGGTATCCCTGCAGTTGGTCTTCTGAGCAATGTATTATTTGGGGTTTGGGTTCCACAATTCCCAGAGAAGTCTAAACAACTATACTGGCAAAGATTCAGTGCACAAAAGTGTCTGCTTTTAGGGTGTGTGCGACTTTAAGCCACAGTCTTGAGGGCTGTATACGGGCAGGGTCAGGCTTACAGCTGATAACATGGACAACGCAGTGATATTGTGCAGCCCGAATACGATTCTGCTCTGCTGTGACCCAGGCAAAACAAACAGATGCTGAGGACAAACCATGACAAGTGCATTTCTGCCCGTGACATTGGAGAATCTACTCAAGAACTCTGCCTTGTGCCGGGGATTCCACAGTGCAGCTGCAAAGGTTGCTTCGTCCTCGGCTTACCTGTTGTTTGAATGTTCTCGAACATCTAAAGAAACCTAACCATTCTCTCTGGGATTATGGACCCACGTGACCCACAAGTGCCTACGGGTGAAACAGTTTCCCTCCTTTAATTTTCTGGCCGCGTGGTTTGAAAAGTGTCACTTTGCAGAAACTGTAAGTAATCCAAATACCAACTTCTGGGATGGGTATTATAATACGGGAGAGCGGGTGATTTCTCCTGAAAGTTGCGTAACTCACAGGAAGTAATACCAAGCCCATAAAAACATCTTGCAAACTATATAATGACACAAACAATGTCAGAATTGCTAAATATCTTCTAACAGCAAGAATTCAAGCTATACCAGCCAGAATGGCCACTTTTTTTTTCAGTGCTGGAGATCAAACTCAAGGGCTTGGGTATGTAAACAAGGCATGTATTCTACCATTGAGCTACATCGCCACACACAGTGATGTTTCCTGTACTACAGAAGTGATTCGTATACAGTCTTCTCCAAGAAAATCTCCACTGTGTGTGTGTCTGGTTTCCCATTCCCAACGTGGAAACACAATCTAAGATAGATTTAGCATGTAGTTTTTTGCTACCTTGCTTTAAGCTCGCGGGCAGACCGTGCTACCAGCCCCGCCCAGGTTCCCATGGATCGCAGATTCCCGATTGATGGAGGCATCAGAACCACCCCCTACAGTTAGATCGCTAGACTTCCGTGGACAGAGGCTGGCAAGGCCTGGCCAGGAACCTAAGATTGTCCTGTCTCCACTACATCAGCAGCAGTCGACTCTTCCAGACGTCCCCTCACCGCTCACTGGCCCTGCCTTTCCGTGGTTCTGGCTTGCTGCTCAAGCTCTTGACTCTTGGCAAATTATGCTTTCAGGTTCTTTCATCAATTTAAGATTAAAAGTCCTGTGAAATATTAATGAAATTATGTTTTTTAAAAAGGAAGAAAGAAAAATGTTCCTACAATACTGCAACATTTTAATGCCTCATTAAAATCATTAGCAATGCTAATAGTAAAGAGCTCACTTCATCTTTCAGGGAGCCAAAAAATAAATCATAATAAAATGTTTGTTAACATTACATCTGGAAAAATAAATTATACACATCTTTCTATATGGGCTTTTCATAATTTAAAGATGACACACAAAGGTCATCCTAGAAAACACATGTGAGTAGTTTTCCCATGGAAACTGATACTGTGCTGTTTTATAATATTCATTAAGTGCTGTGAATATTGTTTGTGTTTTTCATTTATGAGAAAAATATATGGTGTGCCTATCAGCCAGGGCTCTCATGGAACTCAGGTTGCAAACAATGACATGCTTCGCTGGCCTGGATGACTTACAGAAGCCATTTATATTCAGTACTCTCGTTTGTGCGATCTTTAAAACGAGTAAGAGACATATATTAATAGCAGGAAGCCGGAGAACGATTGCATCACTCCCCATCTCCAGACTTATTACAACACTTCACTTTCCATCAGCCGAGCTGACACGGGAACAGGGAATGCCGTGCATACCAGTCATGTGCAATCTTACTACAGACGTGAAGACAGCCAGGGCAATAGTGTCTTTCTCCTTGTTGACCAACTCTAAGTTGGAAAGAGCAAAGAGATTTGCTGGCATGCAAGACAAGTTCTAGCTAGGTGGACAGTGAAGGAAGCCTCTCACCACCAAGAGGGATAAGGACAGGGTACAGAGGACTGGTCACAGAAATCGGTCTACAGCTCCCAGAGCAACTGCAGAATAAACTCAGAATGTGCGCACACCCAGACCTTGGGCATTCCCAAGAAAGCAGTGTTTACTCATGTAAGTTAAAACAGTGTTTAAAAAATAAATAAATAAGGAATTAGGGGAAAACTGGAGGAAGCTGAGAAGACAGGCAACCCTATAGGAAGACCAGCAGTCTCAACTAACCTGGACCCCCAGGATCTCTCAGACACTGGACCACCAACCAGATAGCATATACCAGCTGTTAGGAGGCCCCCAACACATATACAGTAGAGGAGTGCCGGATCTGGACTCAGTGAGAGAAGATACACCTAACCCTGGAGAGATTGGAGGCCCCAGGGAGTGAGGAGGTATGGTGGGGTGGGGTGGAGTTGGAGACATCTTTGTGGAAATGGGGGTGGCAAGGAGGACTGGGATAGTCAGAGGGTGGACCGGGAGGGGCACAAAGTCTGGACTATAAAAAAAAGAATTAATAATAATAATAATAATAATAACAACAACAATAAAGGAGCTGGTGAGATGGTTCAGTGGTTAAAGTACTTATCATGCATGCCCAAGCCCTGAGTCCTAACCCTGAAACCCACACAAAGGAGCGAAACAACTCCACAGTCCTCTAACCTCCACATGCATGCAATCACACAGACATGCGCGTGCGCGCGCACACACACACACAAACCAACAAGTAAAATTAAATACATAAAAATAAAGCTATGGAAACAGCTCACTAGCATGTGAATGGGTCTGGGTTGGACCTCTGGCAATACAAAGATTAAAAATATAAATATAAATATTAAATTTAGCTCTGAAATTGTGCCTATCTGGCACTACGAGGATTAAAATTTTAAAATAATACATAATTAAAACAAAAATTCCACCCATTAGTTTCTTATATGTGCCTAGACAAAAATAAGCTCTAGATACTAGGTACACCGAACAGCTCAATGGCCTATTGATACTTTTGACATTCAATCTGTCTAAAACAAATACTTGATAACACTGTGACTTTTTACCTGGGCCCAATGTCATTCAGGTTCACTGTTATGGGCTTGTTATTTAAATGATACATTGGGGAACTAACAATGGGGTTCTATATTTTATTATCAAAAATTATTATTGGACCCTCTAATCTCAGTTACTTGAGAGGCTAACATAGAACAATTCCAAATTCAGTGTCTACCTAGACTACAAAGAAGGTTCAAGGCCAACCTGGGACACTTAGTTGAGGCCATGCTTCAAACTAGAATGGGTATATAGCTCTGAAATAGAGCCTATTTGGCATACTTGAGGTCTAGGTTCGATATTTTGAACTGCAAAATGTGTGTGTGTGTGTGTCTGTGTGTGTCTGTGTGTGTGTCTGTGTGTGTGTGTCTGTGTGTGTGTCTGTGTGTAATAAAATGTCTTTTATTCAATATTAATAACTATTACTCCAGTCTTTGTATGATGAAATGATGACTGTTCTCACTCACTGGGAACAACTGCACAAGTTAAGGACAGTTGCTGACCAATGAAACTAGAATAAATTATTTGGATAATACAATACCCATCAATAAGGGGAGTGATGAGGCCAGAAAGATGGCTCAACAGTTGAGAGAATTTATGGATCTTGCAGATGATGCGAGTTTGGTTCCCAGAACCCACACTGTGGCTCACAACCACGTGGAACTCCAGCTCCTAGGAATCAACACCCAGCCTTTGCTGACCACTAGCACATGGTGCACATAATACATGCCCACAAAACATTCATCAGTATAAAGTGAAGACTCGATGGAGGGTGAAGTCTCTACCTCACTACATGAAGTCACGCACTCTGTAACACACTGCAGATAATGCCGGTCCACACATTACGGTGCTTCTCTACATGGGATTTATAGAGTGTTGGGATTTTGTATTAACATAGCTATCCCATTTTTAAATGCCATTCTAACTTCTTGAAACCCAACGATTTAAAGGTATGGGTTCACAGTTCTATATCAAATAACCTAGTTTGGCTCTTTTAACTCAAATTATCATTAGGTCTGCATAGATACTTAATAAAGAGTTTATTTAATCACATACTTAAAACACAGGCAAGCTCTAAAGACAAAATAATTTGTTAAAAACTTCAGTTATATCTTCCTTACCCATCCATCTCTTCAGGGAACAAATTAATTGTTCCAATCTAGTAAGCAATGAAAGAAACAGTCGGCAAAGGGTGAAATATGAACACCAACGGTAAGTTTTGAATTTACCCTATTTATCTTGAATGTAAGATCTCATGACCCACTAAAACTCAGTTCACAGTATTTTATGAAAAATAATGGCTGAAATTGAATGTCTTAATTTACATTTAATGCAATTAAGAAGGGCTTAAATGATGACTGATGAACAGCGCACACAGATGTCAGTCAGTTTCATCAGAATAAATTGAAGCCAGTGTCAATGAATGCTCCACTGATAAATCCCACTTTACATAAAATTAATAAAAATAAGGAAATATAATCCTTAACTAATTGCAAAATGGTCTGGAATTCCCCTGAATTTTGAAGGGGAAACATGTGACTAAGAAAACCACAGAGCTCATTTGGATCCTACCCAAAGTGACTCTATCTGCAAACAGCCAGAGAGCCACTGGGCACAGACTCACAGAAGCAGCTATGTACATGTTCACTGAGAGAGGGAAGTGGGCAAGGGAGAAGAGGATGGAAATGAGGGAAAGAGGATGAACATGGGGGAGTCAAAAGAGGAGGAAGAGGAGGGGATGAGAAAGAGGAAGGAAGCTCCAGGATGGGAGACGCTCCCTCTCCATGCTTGGTCCTGGGCTGCAGGGGCTGCACTGTTGGCCTGATCTGTGCCTCGCAGAGCACCTCTCCTTCTACAGTAGACCATGAAGCTTTGTGGATTGGAGCAGATGTTGCTACTTTTGAAGTTAATAGAAACTTTATGGACCATTTTTCACTCTCTCATCTAGGAGCAAATGTCAACTGTAGTTTTATTCAAAACCTGAATTCTTGGCTCAAGTACTAATTGCTGTTAATGTGTTTAAATCCCAATTCTCAACGAAAGGGGGAAAGTGTCTTTCCAATGGAAAAACTGGATTAATATTTGCATTCATAATGCTTGAGTAAACATGAAAACTACTAAGCTTCCCAGACACACAATTTTGTAACCAACCATAGAAGGGCCTGAAAATTAAGTTGCTCTGAGTTTACTAGGTTACTGTCAGTGTATTCAGAATGAAATGGATTTGACACTCAAAAACAAAAAAAAAAACTGTTAAGGGGCTAAAAAGGGGGAGGAGAAGGCTCACTCTCTAAACTCTGTATGTGTGTGTGCATGTGCACAGTGCATTGTGGAGGTCACAATGTCAAAAGGACGTTGTCTTCTTCCACCATGAGTTCTAAGGATGGACACAGGCTCTGTTTTGTGCAGCCAGCAGCTCACAAGCACTAAACCTGATCGCAGTAACAGCTATGCTCACCTACTACACCTCTGCTTCACTTCCAGAACCAGCAATGCACTTCTGCTGTGACATACAGCACTCTAATGTCTTCCCACCCATTTAAAAATGGGCGGAGAAACCAGGATGGCCTCGAACTCATAAAGATCCACCCGCCTCTGCCTCCCACGTGCTGGGATTAAAGGCAGGTACCACCACTGCCCAGTGAGAATCCAAAAGTTACCGAACATAGCTAAAAAGAAGCAATGCTGACGTTTGAAGCAGGTCTTTTGGTTCCAAATCATCTACTCTGATTTTTATTTTTAACAAACTTCTGTTGTAGCTATGAGTCTACGAGCAATTGTAAAAGCTTTGAAGAGCACTCAGCAATTGTTGCTACTTATTAAGAACTACAAATGTTGGCTTTTAGAATGTCTTGTTTCACATTGTCGACCTATACCTCATTTGAAACTCCTAATATCTGAGTAAGACTAATATCTGATGTAGAGTAACTACAGACATTCCCAAGCACAATGTTTACCTAGCCACTCCCTAGTTTCCTACCATAGGTTACAAGTTTGGAGACATAAGGTCAGTCTAGAGTACTGTAGTCAGCCATCAGAGTACTAAAAATTTGAGAGTTAAAACTATTCCCACTATTAAAAGGGTTTTCGGTTTGAAACCATTTACTTGTGTTGGAGCAAAGTTACTTTTTTTTGCTTATTTGTGTTGCTGGGGAATCAAACCTTGGAAGGACGCTATGTGTGCCCCGGAAACACTTCCACCCCTGAGCCGAAGCCCTGTAGACTGTGGATTCCATTTAAACAGCTCCTCGAGCTATCATTTGGCTTCTGTTTGATGAAACTGCCAACAATTAAGTTTTGAGTAACCAAGTATATTGTTTCTATTGAACATCTTTTATTAGATTAATTCAGCCCCAAATTAGTGTCTAACACGGAGTCTCTGTGGGTCTTATGTAGCGTCACTTTTATTTTCTACACTTTTTTCTTTCTTTACTCTCTCTTTCCTCCTCTCCCCCATTCCTTCCTTTCTTGAGCATCAAGCCTAGGGCTCTGTCTCCACTCTCTCAGTTGCAAGAGAGCTCATGGAAGAACAGGCGTGCAGCTTCTCCTCAGCTGCTGTCTCTCACAGGGCTTCCTTTTACACAACCCTTGCTGCTTCCACAGGCTACTGACTAGTCTGCTCGTAGGCACGAGATTTCCAGCTATAGCTCAAAGCTGCATCCAGATGGTGCCAGGAAGGAGAAGTACTAAAGAGACTTCTATCAGCAATGTCTCTCTGTGCTGTGCAGAACCCCATGTGCTCTGGACAGCATCTTCTCCTCTCCAGTGCTTTAGCCTCAGTACCTCTCAGAACAACATTTGAACAAGTTTAGCCAAGGGCCTTTCGGCACTGCCACCTCACCTGATTCCCACCACAGCAAGCTTTCTGGGAAGGAAGCATTTATTGCTTCCTCCTTCTGCTGCCCTTCATCCCACTCCTACTAAGGAGACACTGCAGTAAAGTTTCATTTGAATGAGAATTCTACAAGAACACTGTGTTTAACACAGTGACTTCTGGTCTCACCTTTGTCTACCTGATATGTTGCTTCCTGCAACGAAACCAGAACACCTAGAGGGAGGGAAATATCTAACACAGGTGACATCTAAGCCAGTAAATCCTGTGTTGGCTTCTTATATACATCTTTAAGAGACTACCAATTGACTTTACTTAGTATTATTTCTCATACTGAAAAAAGAAATCTCAGGCTAATACTTGGACTGGATTTTGAAGACTGACTTTTCTGCTGGTATAAATAGTATGGACACAGTAGAAGTACTTGAGAGAGCCTAATGAACCGTTTCTTACACCCCATTACCCTTAGTCTGATATGACAGAGCACAGGCACTAATTATCCTCTCTCTCACAGTGACACCGATCCACAATAGGTCTTAAGACACAATTTCCCATATATTCAACATTTCCTTTAAAAATACAGTCCTGTAGTTTTCCTCTTTGTTGTAGTTTTAATAAGAAAGGGCAGGTTCTTATATTCCTACATTCCCCCCCAAAAATTATGCATGCATATAGTTGATAAGTCTTAACTTTACAAAGCATAAAAGTATATACAACAAGAAATGAATTTTTTTTCAGGTACAAAAACCACATTTTCACTCTATTCAAGAGAAAAATAACCTAAAATACATTTAGAAAATTAAAGAAGTACTTAATTCATATGTAACTTATTTTCTTCTGTAATAGCTGAATGATTCCTAATACTGCATTTTATTTATAGTGTATTAAATATATGCTACAGTATAGTGTCTAGTGTGAGTGTGTCGGCTCCCAGCATTAGAAGAAGGTAACCTGTAAAAGAGGTATCTTTATAGTTTCTGAGAGAGCTAAAGAATAAGCCGCAGGGCTTAGATCAGATTCGAGGCAGTGGGAAATAGAAAAGAACTTCACAATGAGTTAATTTAGTAACCTATAAAATATATTTGAATGCAGATGATCCTTGAAGTTACATTTATAGAGGAGACGTGTAAGGACACAGCGAACCATCTGCTGTTAGTATTTAAATATCCCATTATATTTAATTTTGAATAGTTTGGGTAAGGATTCCAGAGGCATGGGTAGGGCAGAGATTTCCCCATTTTACAGCAGAAACCTAGCAGATGCTAAAGCGTGGGGAACAGCTCTTAGAAGAGAGGTGCCAATCAGAGCACAGCGGCACACCAGCGTCCCAGAGCTATGTCCACTCTACCAGGTTTTCAAAGCCCTTGTCAGTCCCCGATACCAGCCATGAGCAGTCTGCTCGCCCCAGCATGCAGGGTTAAACACTGTGCTTGGTACTTCAGAAGGATAGTGGGAAAGACCTCAGGAGGTTCTCTATACCTGGGTTAATGGTGCTGACAACACTGGCCGTCTAGTCTCGTCACAGAATTTGTAGATGGTGGAGAAGAGTGGAGAAAGTGGAGTTTACTAAGACGGATGTTTTGAACCTCCTGCCATACTTTACTGCAGTGGAGGAAAAGTAGCCTACCAGATTCCTAATCTCAAGGATCGATGCAACAGAGCTCCTGTCTTTGCTTCTCTGGGATTCTAAGTACCCCACAGCAGGCAGGTAGGCAGGCAGCTTATTCGAGATGCAAATGAACCTCTTAGAAGTGGCCTTCCTAATACTTCAGAGCAATCGCAGTGGTTCTCTCCTGGACAACCTTCCACGCTGTATGAACCTAGTCACAACACACGGCGATTTGTCATGTAAGAAAACATCCTTGCGGGGCTGCAGAGATGGCTCTGCAGTTAAAGAGCACTGACTGCTCTTCCAGAGGTCCCAGCAACCACATGGTGGCTCACAACCCTCTGTAACGGGATCCGATGCCCTCTTCTGGTGTGTCTGAAGACAGAGACAGTGTACTCATATACATAAAATAAATAATTCTTTAAAAAAAAATACTTGTGGGCTCAGCAGAGGGTATACAATTGAATATAGTGATCTCCTGTTTCCAGACTCTCTTGATAGCCAATAGATTGATAGTCAGAGGTAAAGGGTAGGTCCCTGTGAGCCCCTCCCCCTTTCTGTGACTGACTCCCGACAGCACTGGTCTTGTTTGGGCCCAGAGGAAGTCAGTACAGTCCATGGGAACTAATGACAACAGTCACACGTAGTCTAGGGGTGCCCTTTTATGTCTTATACTCTACCGTTTAGCTCTTATGAGCTTCCTAGTCCCTCTTCCACCATGTTCCCTCAACCTTAGAGTGGGTGGTTAGGTGGCTTGTTTAAGGGTGGGCCCACATCTTTTCTCTATCTTGGACAACTGTAGGTCTCTGCATTCGCCACTGTTGGTTGTGAGGAGAGACTCCTCTGATGAGGGCCACAGGTTGCTTTTGTCTGAGCATAGATGTGAGGGTTTAAACGGCAATTTGCTGCTCTTACGTTAGCTTAGCTACTCATCAGGAGTAAATGTCCCCGCCTGAGCCTACTGCTTTTCTATACCTGGATTGCTACCCAGGCTGAGGGCACCAGGGTTTGGTTTCCTCACCACGGACCCCCATGGAGTTGGAACTGAATCCCTTCCGAAGGCAGTTGCTCGCTCCCACCCATCCCCAACAGTCAAACTGCTGCTGCACAGGTGGGCGTGTCTTGCTTTTTAAATGATTTCTTTTGGGGGGGCGGGGAGGAAAGGGTTTATTTCACTCACAGTTCCATCTAAAATTCCTCATCAAAAGCTGTGAGAGCAACAGCTCAAGCAGGGCAGGAACCCGGAGGCAGGAGCTGGCGCAGAGGCCATGGCGGGTGCTGCTTACAGGCTTGGTCGCCATGGCTTGCTCAACCTGCTTTCTTTCTTTCTTTCTTTCTTTCTTTCTTTCTTTCTTTCTTTCTTTCTTTCTTTCTTTCTTTCTTTCTTTCTTTCTTTCTTTCTTTCTTTCTTCCTTCCTTCCTTCCTTCCTTCCTTCCCTCTTTCCTTTCCTTCTTTCCTTTCCTTTCCTTTCCTTTCCTTTCCTTTCCTTTCCTTTCCTTTCCTTTCCTTTCCTTTCCTTTCCTTTCCTTTCCTTTCCTTTCCTTTCCTTTCCTTTCCCTTCTTTCTTTCTTTCTTTCTTTCTTTCTTTCTTTCTTTCTTTCTTTCTTTCTTTCTTTCTTTCCTTTTTATTAGATATTTTCTTTATTTACATTTCAAATGCTATCCCGAAAGTTCCCTATACCCTCCCCCTGCCTTGCTCCCCTACTCACCCACTCCCACTTCTTGGCCCTGGCATTCCCCTGTACTGGGGCATATAAAATTTGCAAGACTAAGGTGACAGCAGATGCTGGCAAGGATGTGGAGAAAGAGGAACACTCCTCCATTGCTGGTGGGATTGCAAGCTTGTACAACCACTCTGGAAGTCAGTTTGGTGGTTCCTCAGAAAATAGGACATAGTACTACCGGTAGATCCAGCAATACCTCTCCTGGGCATATACCCAGAAGATATTCCAACTGGTAATAAGGACACATGCTCCACTATGTTCATAGCAGCCTTATTTATAATAGCCAGAAGCTGGAAAGAACCCAGATGTCCCTCAACAGAGGAATGGATATAGAAAAGGTGATGCATTTACACAATAGAGTACTACTCAGATATTAAAAACAATGAATTTATGAAAATTCCAGACAAAGCCCTGACATATGAGCTAGCTGCACCGCTCTAGAGCATATACCCAAAGGGCTTTCTGCCCTATAACACAGATACATGTACAGTTGTCGTTCACAGCTGTCCTGGTCACAGAAGCTAGGGAATAGCCTAGATGCCCCATAATGGACGAATGGAAAATAAAGATGTATACACACAATGGAATATTACTCAGCCATGAAGAAAAGTGAAATTATGAAATCTGCAAGAAAATGGGTGGAACTTGAAAAAGATTATTCTAAAGGAGGAAATTCTTGGTCAAATGGATGTACCTGGAGGATATCATCCTTAGTGAGGTCACCCAATCACAAAAGAAGTCACTTGAAATGGTTTCTTTATATTCCTTTTATCCCAGCTATTGCCGCTACCGCCCATCCCCACTCCCAGCCTGATCTGTTCAAACCTCCTGCCTTCCTCCCTAGCTAAACCTTTCCACCCACAGTATCAGCTCTTTCTCTCTCTTTTTATCAATATTCTACTACCTCCTCCCTTTAGGAAATTTACCCACTATTACCTCTCTTCCTTTTTTTTTCTGGCTTGCACAGATACTAAAGTGCTAAATCTAGGATCCTCACTAAGAGATGAGATGTGGCATTTGTCCTTTAGGGACTGGATTACCTCCTTTAGAATAATCTTTTTCAAGTTCCATCCATTTTCTTGCAGATTTCATAATTTCACTTTTCTTCATGACTAATATTCCATTGTGTGTATACATCTTTATTTTCCATTTGTCCATTATGGGGTATCTAGGCTATTCCCTAGCTACTGTGACCAGGACAGCCGTAAACAACAACTGTACATGTATCTGTGTTATAGGGCAGAAACTCCTTTGGGTATATGCTCGAGAGTGGTGCAGCTACCTCATACGTCAGGGCTTTGTCTGGTTTGTTGTTTGTGTGTTAGTTTTTTATTTGTTTATTTTTTGTTTTTGCTTTTTGAGAAATCTCCAGACTTATTCCAAAGTGGCTGCCTTAGCTTACATTTCCAGGAACAGTAGTAATCAGGACAACATAGTATTGGCAAACAAACAGCTACGTGGATCAATGGTGCAGAATTGAAGCCCCAGACATGAATCCACATACCTATGAGCACCTGATTTTTTTTATATAAAGAAGCTAGAAATACACAACAGAAACAAGAAAAGATCTGCAACAAATTGTACTGGTCAAACCGGATGTCTATATGTAGAAGAATGCAAATAGATCCACACTTATCACCCTGCACAAAATACTACTTTGAATGGATCAAAGACCTCAACATAAAACCAGACACACTGAACTTGATAAAAGAGAAAGTGGGGAATAGCCTTGAATTCACTGGCACAGGAAAAGACTTTCTGATCAGAACACTGTTAAGCCAGTCTCTAAGATCAACTTAATAAATGTGACTTTACAAACCTGAAAAGCTTCTGTATGGCAAAGAGTACCATCAGTTGGACAAAGCAGCAGCCTACAGAATGGGAAAGGAGGTTTACCAACCTCACATCTGGTAGAGAGCTCATACCCAAAGTATAAAGATAACTCAAACACCTACATATCAAGAAAACAAATAACCCAATTTTAAAAATAAAAATGGGGTACAGACCTAAACAGAATTCTCAGTACAAGAAACACAACTATTTGGCTGAGAGATTAAATTTTTTTCATCATCCTTAGCCATCAAGAAAATGCAAATCAAAGCTACTTTGAGATTTCATTTTACACCCATCAGAATGGCTAAGATCAAAAGGACAACTGATGGGTCATGCTGGTGAGGATGTGGAATAAGGGGAACACTCCCTCATCTGCTGATGGGAGTGCAAACTTGTACAGCCACTATGAAAATCAGTGTGGTGACTCCTCAGTACAATGGGAATCAATCTACCTCGGGACCCAGCTATGCACATTCTTAGGCATATACCATTTGTTCAACCATGTTCACTGCTTTGTATACATAATAGCCAGAAATTTGAGACAACCTAGATGTCACTCAACAGAAGAATGGATAGAGAAATATGGTACATTTATACAATGAAGCATTACTCAGCTGACTAAAGCAATGGCATCATGCTAACTTGCAGGTAAATAGATAGAACTTGAAAAAAATCATCCTGAGTGAGGTAACCCAGACCCCCAAAGATAAATATGGTACATATTTGCTTATATGTAGGTATTAACTATTAATTAAATGATAACAAAGTCACATCCATAGAACCAGAGAGGTTAAACATAAAAGGACTTGGGGGAGATACATAGATATCCCTGGGATGGGAAAATAGAATAGATTTTATGGGTGGATTTGAGGTGGTTGGAACAGGAACAGGAGGATCATGTGGGAAGGGGGAAAAGTGATGGGGGTTGAGGGAAGTGATTCCAAGAAAGACAGCTAAACCTGAGGAATATTTAAGGGGTGGTATGGAACCTAGTTCAGTGAAGACTTCTAAGAGAGATGACAGCAATCCTAATGAAGTATCTAAATGCTGAGGGCAATGGAGTCCCAACTGGTCATCGCTTGTTACCAAAACAAGCTGCCAATACTGGAAGTGAGCTGTTTCCCATTGAACTGTTAGCCACAAGGATCCCAGGGACATTCCAAAACAACACAGATATGTCGCCAAGACGCTAGGTTGCTCTCCACAAACTGACAGTGAGGCTCCGTGGCTGAAGACACGTCCACACAACTCATTGAACATGGAGAGGTCGAGCTGGTGCCTACATAGAACCTTTACACTTGTATTCTAGTGTCTTTGGTATCAGAAAGTATGCTGTAGGCCACCAAAGAAAAGAGTAAACATCAGTTAGCCATAAATCCCTTGCTCTACAATTGTCCTGCCTGCAAAATATGCTAGGACAATGGTGGTACAAAGCTTGTGGAAGTAACCAACCAATGTCTGATTAAACTAAAGGCCCACACCATGAGATAGAACCCATACCCAACACGGCTTGAGTGAACCAGAACCAGAAACTAGAGAGCCCAGAGACTTGGGTAAAACCAAATACTACTGGCCAAAACCAAAGTAATGATGTGGAAATTTTGGGTTTCTTTGGAAACTCAGTTGTGTCATATGTTTTCTGGAAACTGTCTTGTGAGAGGATGTTTGGCTGGAGTAGACCCATGAGAGAGCATATGGTATCTTGCCGGAGCTGACACTCGAGAGGGCACATGATGTTTAGAAAGAACAGAAATACAACCCCACAGACAGTGATAGGATGCTTTTGCACTGCTGTCTTGAAATGCTTCGCTGGTCTTCACTTCCTAGAGAGAAACTCACCAGAGAACTTCTCATGGTGTTCCTATTCTTGCTGCTTCCACTGACTTGACGCGTGCCTATTCAGAGGAGCCTTGCTGTTTCTGCTGGATGGAGCTGCTACTGATTCCTGTCTGGTGTTTGCTGTTGGACTGTATAGCTGGTATCCTGAAAACAAAGATTGAACTTGCCCCAAAGAACTACTTCTAAACAGGTCCACACCCTCCTTTTCTATTAACCTCCTTTCTCTGCTACCTCCAGTTGGAGGGTAGAAGGGAGGTTGAAGCATTTATGAACCCTAATTAAAGTAGGTTTTGGAAAAAACCTAAGCCTAAAAACTCACAATAAAATGCTTGGATCAAATACAGAGAGTGTAAGAGCTGGAGGGGATGGAGGACAAGGCCCTCAAATTCACTGGGCAAAGCTCATCAGAACTCAGAAACAGGAGAAACAACAAGCACTGGCTTATGTGCTCTGCACCAGGTCCTCTGTGTGTATACTACAGCTCTGCACCAGTTCCTCTGTGTGTACACTACAGCTCTGCACCAGGTCCTCTGTGTGTATACTACAGCTCTGTACCAGGTCCTCTGTGTGTATACTACAGCTCTGTACCAGGTCCTCTGTGTGTACACTACAGCTCTGCACCAAGTCCTCTGTGTATACACTACAGCTCTGCACCAGTTCCTCTGTGTGTACACTACAGCTCTGCACCAGGTCCTCTGTGTGTATACTACAGCTCTGTACCAGGTCCTCTGTGTGTACACTACAGCTCTACGCCAGGTCCTCTGTGTGCACACTACAGCTATCCATCAGGCCCTCTGTGTGTACACTCTTGCTTACAATTTAGCATTTTCATGGGACTCCTGAGCACCTAAATGAGTATGCTGCCACATCAGCACCTGGCTTTGGTTTGGGTTTGGGGGTTTTTTGGTTTTTGTTTTTCATTTCCCAGAGCCAGTGTCATGTGGTGGCTTTGTAACTAGGAGAGTATATTAATCCATTTTGTGCTGTTATATCAAACTACCACAGACTTGGTAATTTATTAAGAAAACAAACTTTGTTTCCCCTAGTTTTGAAGGCTAGGAAGTCCCAGACCAAGGAATTTGCATCTGGTGAAGACCTTCATGCTATAGCATCCCATAATAAAAGGCAGAAAGATAAAAAACAAGATGTGACTAAATTTCTTTTGGAAAAACCCACAATCATCTATTTCTTCAATAACTACATAGTTATTTATGCTGGCCATTCTACCTACACCACCAACAGCACTGGGGTTGGCTCCTGCTCGGTGTGTAAAAGGCATCGGAAGCACAGTGATGAGGGTGGAGGGCTACACTGCAGCGGAATCTAAGCACCAGAGCAGCTGTCAATGATTTCCTCTGCTGTTTCTAACCCCCAGTTCAAGTCCAAACCTCTTTCCGCACCACTCCTACCCGCTTCATTCTCAGCTCTCCTACTTTGAAATCATTGTTTCTTTCTCAAGGTATGTTAGCTAGCACGTCTTTCCTCAGACCACACAGCCGAAGACTAACCTCAGTGTTCTTCCAAAGGCAGCTGACAAAGCTGACAACGCAGAGTAACTTTTCTCATCCACATGATGAACGTTGAATAAAACCACAAATCATTCAACAAATACTTTTTCAGCTGTCATTGATCTAGGAACCAGGCAGAGTGTTTTAGTGCTGCTTTGCAACAACCAGAAGCAATGAAGTTCTGCTCTCAGAGAGTTTAAGTGCCAATAATACAGAAAGAAAGAAAGAAAGAAAGAAAGAAAGAAAGAAAGAAAGAAAGAAAGAAAGAAAGAAAGAAAGAAAGAAAAAAAGAAAAGAAAAGAAAAGAAAAGAAAAGAAAAGAAAAGAAAAGAAAAGAAAAGAAAAGAAAAGAAAAGAAAAGAAAAGGAAGGGAGAGAGAGAGAGAGAGCTGATATATTGGGTAGGAATGAGATGAGTATTAGGAAGAGGAAACAGGAGAGGGCAGAAGATGTAGAAAGATGCTGTTTTGATGGGATACCAGGGAAGTATCCTTTAAGCAGAGCAATGAAGGAAGCCATAGAACAAACCATGCAAAGGTCAAGAAAAGTGTTCCAGGCAGAGTCAACACCAGAAGCGACTTGGAGATTGTATGCTAAGGCTGGTTAAAGCCTTGGGGGAGTTTTACACATAGCACTGCTACCACAACACAGAGGAGAAAAGGTTTGTGGTCCCAAAGTTCAGAGCAGAAGTCTGTAGGAGATGGAAGTGGGGAAGGAGACCAACTGAAATATGGAGAAAGAGCACAGTGGGTGTGTGTATAGTCTCAGCACTCAGGAGGTGAGGGCAGGAGGATTACAGGTTTGCAAGGCCATAGCAACATGTGACTGTAACTCTGGGTACAGTGACAGAGTAATAATTAAAAGAACCATAGTAAGGGTTATACAGTGGAATATGATACATCTATTACAGATGATGTGAAAATACACGAAGACATGGGAAAAATGCTTATAACCTATTAAATGCACAAACAATGCTTGTTACAAACGTAGATTATCTGAGTTATATATTCACCCAGGTATAGAAGTCAATGTCAATTTTAAAAATACATATAGAGGGTATGAAAGGTAAGATGGACTAAAGAGTTGGTTCTCAGTTTCTAAACTGTAAGTTGTAGCCACATATGGCACTACATAAATTGGATGGGAGGGCCATGGGGGGCAAATCTGACAAGAGTAAAAGGTTTGTGACCATGTAGCTGAAAATGAATTCAAAACTAAAATGCATAATTAACCCGAGGCTTTTCTGGTAGTACAGGCTGCGTAATATCAGGTGACTTCCCTGCAGCTTTGGTTTGGAACACAGACCACGCCTCCTGCAGTGCACACATCACGCCTGAGCTCAGGTTTCAGAGCACTGCATTATATGGATTTCAGTGCCCACATGTAACACTTTCTGCTTTATATAAACATAGGCTTAACTGCAGAAAACAAAGATGGAACACTCTATCATCACTCCCCTGCACCAAATACCAACTTATATCTCGGGAACTTGTGTTAGGATGTTTGGTTTAAAACTCTGTGTTTGTGTATGAGTTGCTGATTTGAGTTTCTTTTTTAAAAGTCTTTGAATGAATGGCAGTTCTCTACTGTATGTATGTTGGCCCCATATCAGCTGGTGTATACTGTCTAGTTGGTGGTCCAATGTTTGAGAGATCTCAGGATCCAGATTAATTGAGACTGCTGGTCCTCCTATGGGATCACCCTTCTCCTCAGCTTCTTCCAGCCTTTCCCTAATTCAGCCATGGAGATCCCTGGCTTCTGTCCATCAGCTGGGTGTAAGCAGCTGCCTCTGTCTCAGTCAACTGCTCCTTGGGCCTCTCAGAGGGCAGCCATGCTAGGCTCCTGTCTGGAAGCACACCATAGCCTCAGTAATAGCATCAGGCCTTGGGACCTCCCCTTGAGCTGGATCCCACTTTGGGCCTGTCACTGGACCCTCTTTTCCTCAGGTTCTTTTCCATTTCCATCCCTGTAATTCTTTCAGACAGGAGCAATTCTGGGTCAGCGTTGTGACTGCAGGATGGCAACCTCACCCCTCACTTGGTGTCCTGTTGGGTCTGTGTTCATTCAGAGAAGATGCTCCTAACCCTCAAGAGACTGAAGGCCCCAGAAAGTTTAGAGGTCAGGTGGGGTGGGGGGGGTGGAGACATCCACATGGAGACAGGTAGGTAAGGAGGAGGTATGGAATGTGGAACAGTCAGAGGGTGGATCAAGGGTGGGGAATAAAATATGGAGTGTAAAAATTAAATTAATTAGTAAAAAATGAAAAGAACTATTAAATCCAAAAAGAAAAAGTCTTTGAATGTACGAAGTTTGAAAGTTTAGGTTTGAGATAGAATTTCCAGGGGCTGGAGAGATGGCTCAGTCGTTAAGAGAACTGACTGCTCTTCTAGAGGTCCTGAGTTCAATTCCCAACAACCACATGGTGGCTCACAACCATCTGTAATGGGATCCAGTGCCCTCTTCTGGTGTGTCTGAAGACAGCTGCAGTGTACTCATATAAATAAAAAAATAAACAAATCTTTAAAAAAATAGTTAGAATTCCCAGTTTCTGAAATGCCCATAAACGTACTTCTGCCATTTTGTAATAGCATATATGTGCAAAGTGTCACTCTCAGCATTGACCAGCCCTGAAAACCACTGAGATATAGTACCAAATGTTCACCAGGATTTGTCGGGGGCAGATGAAGTCCTGAGTGAATGTGTATCATTGACATGAGCACAATCATGCCAAGGACCCCAATGCCGCAGACCCACAGGAATGGCAGGGCCTTTCTGCAAGATGCAGACACTATCAACAGTAGCCTCTTCCTCCATTGTTGCAACCAGAGACTGCTCTCTACACAGACCCACACCTAGCCCACATCCTCCTCATTTCTGCTGCAATATTAAATGTAAACATGGTGAGTCTCTGGGCTACTGGTGTACCTCCACCTGCGAGCACCGCCCGTGTGACCCTAGCTGCTCCAAGTGTGTTTGTCATTTCTTCACCGTTACCCCAATTAGGTCAATTCCCTAAGCCATAAGCCTCCATGGCAAAGATTTGATGCATTAGGTAAGAAAACCAAGCACATTCATTTTATTAGCTTGCAAACATATTTTTGTCTTCAATGAACAGTAAAATGATAAGTGTATCAAAGAATTGATTGAAAATAGACTTTTAATTTTTTACATTCACTTATTTGCATGTTTGTGCATGTACGTGTATCTGTGCTCTCACTCATATGCACACGGCTCTGTACACATGGCACCAATACATGTTGGGGTCAGAAGAAACTTGAATGTCAGCTGTTGCCTTCGACCCTGTAGGTTCTAGGGTTCAAACTCAGGTAGGTCAGATACCTGGCCTTCTCACTTGATCCTGAAAATAAAGCTCTGTTCATTGTTGGTACATGTTTGACTTGTGTAGCTGTATTATGTGACTATTTGTGTAAGGTTACAGGACTCAGGCCAGAACTGAGATTCATATCTGACTCTCGGTCTAACCCTCCTACCACCCCACCACTGCCACATGCTTAATCTGAAACCTAACTCCATCTCCTACGTCGTCCTTAGACTTCTGCTGATTTGTATCCAAACAGGAAATTGCAGATTACAGATCTTTACGTTATTCATAATATAGTAAACTTTGCTGAAATCTAGATTTTTTCACACTAATCTACATTAGACTGGAAACATGTTTGAGTAAAAATAAGGAGTCTCAACATACAGGACTTCCCACACTAATCATGCCACTGTATACAGATAAATGCACTACATGTCAGCAGACATTATAAAAAAAATGATGGTCCCTGACCTTTTAAAACATCTAGTAACAGTACAGTGCACGGAAGTTATCAAGGAGGTCACATTCTTGGGAAGCAAATGCTGTCTCTGTGGTGCCAGGAGCCATTTATCCCCTGAGTCCGCAGGCTTCCAGCTGTAACTGCAGACCAAGAGGACCAGAACAATGCTAGAAAATGAACAGCCCAAGCTCCTCCTTTCTATGGTAACGCTGCACAGCCCATCACTGTCTGGTCTTCGGGGAAACGGCTTGTAATTACCACTAATTAAATGAATGCAGTCTGCCCTGCTTCAGGAAAATGTGTTGCTTTCACTGTGGTTTAGATTCAACATCCTCGGTTCTAAAGTACAAGAATACAGACTTGATAAACACATTTGTCTCCTCACTCCCCTTCAATGGTTAGAAGACTCCGTGAGCTTAGGTACAGCAGCCCTCTCCTGTTTCCATAAGAAAGGGAAGAAATGTGGGGATGGAGTTTCTCCTTGAAGCTCTTCCCTGGGCAGGAAAATGTTTGTGTTTGGTTTTATTTTGTTTTGTGTTCGTCGCTCTCTGATGCTGCAAAGCAACATTCAGATGGAATCCTAGGGAGGACTAATAAAATCTATGTGAAATTTAAGGTGTTTGCACTTTATTTACTCGAAATGGCTTAAAGATCCTTGAATTTGTGTACTAAATTAGATCAAATAGAAAATAGAAAAGATTTGTCACAGGCATAGAGTGCATGACCAATAAAATCAAGTTCAGCTAGGAGAAGGATTGTTTATAAATATGGGGGAGAGTTGCCTCAATATTTTTATAATTTTATGTGCATTATTTTTCACATCTTAAAGCTGCCGAAGTATAGAAAAATATAGGACTTCAATAGTGGTTACCAGCCCGATTTGCTTTTATTACCTTTCTGTTCAGGCCCCTTGTTTCCCCTTGTAGCATGTCAAATTGCCCCCAAAACCATATTATACAGCAGAGAAATGTTGTTCACACTTCACTGGCTATTGATTTACTTTATTTATTGGCACAAAATCAGCCTGAGATAAACATTTTGTCCCCCATTTCCACCATTGTAAACGGTATACTTCATTGTAAGATAGGTAAACCCACACGTGCAGGGTCACAATTCGACATGGCTTTCTAATCAATGTGTGAAAAATTATCTAATGAATAATGGGTTGCACATTTCCACAAACAAATTAACCAGGGTGAGACTGAAACTAATGATTATATTTATCTAATGTAATTTCACATCTGTTACTAGTGGGAGTCTTTTTTTTTTCTTTTTTTTTTCTTTTTTTTTTATCCATGGTGTCTTCAAAATTACAACTTAGCTTTTCAGAAACAGTGATAAGGGACCAGTTTAACCAGAAAATAGACAAGTTTGTGGAATATTTTTTTCAAATGCTACTGACCCAAGGAATATAATGCAATTTTATAACATTTGAGACTCTGGATATATCTGTTGTATTTCAAAGTATTACCTATGGACTTGATTTCATGGGAATCCTTCCAGTTGCCCTCTGACCCGCACAGAAACACTGTGGTACCCTGCCTGCCACAAAATAAATAATTTTTTTAAAGTCTTGAAAGAAGCAAAATCAGCCCATTTTATCACTGCAAAACTGTCCTTAATTTTGCTTGTTCTTATAATATTTAATCCTGCTGTTAAAGATTTTTTAAAGAAGTGTTGGGGGTGGTTTTACCACTACTGTCTTCTTTTCCCAGGACTGGCTGAGCCACCAGCCCCTTCTGTCTTCCCTTCTGTTTTACCTGCCTTTGCTCCTGGAAGTGACCATGCTACCAGCTCCCACCTGAGACCCTTGAATCCAACTCTTGAATCTGCCAATAAAACACACACACAGAGACACACACACACACAGACACACACACACACAGTATGTTACTTTACAATTTACCTTCTTGGCACAATTGCTGGCCACAGATATCTCCAGCCTCAAAAAGTGTGCTCTTACCAATTTACTATCTCTATATCTCCCACTACCCTAAACTTAGAGGCTAGTCCCACCCTAGCCCCTGCCAAACATCCTTGGCCCCAGCCCCCACCCACCCACCTAGACCTCACATGGTTGCTGAGTTCTTCTTCCTCCAAAGTACAGCAGAAACTTCTACTTCCTTGTGTCCCTCTCCTGCTTCCTGGGACCCATAAGTCCCACCCCTACCTTCTGCCCAGCAACTGTCCCATGACTTTCTTTACTGACAAGTCAAAAACCAATTGGGGAACAGCATGTTCGCATCAGAACCTTCCCTTACACAGAAGGTAGTCCAAGTTAGAAAAACATAGTTTTTAATTTTAAAACTTAAAAACAACAACAGCAAAACCACCTAGGACACCTGAGGCTCCCAGGAAAGCCAGATCATCCTATTCCATGAGAAAGTACCTATTCCCACATGGAATAAATGCACCCAGAAACCAATTTCCAGCAAGCACACTCTCAGTCATGGTCTCTGGCTTCCAGGCCATCTGCCAGAGACTCAGGAGAGTCTCCTGCTAACAGCAACAGCCCAAAGGACTGAGCCTGAGCTCAGAAGGAATCCCATATGGTAAGAGAAGGAGCAGCTCTGGCCAAGTGGTCTGCTGCAGTACACACCTGGCACTCCCTAGCCCACAAAGGTGACCGTCTACTCTGGAGTCAAATCCTCTCGTCTTTCTTCAAGGTTTATCAGAAATCAAGCTTTGAAAACCAGAATGGGCCTACAAATCCACCCTCCAAACTCTTTAATTTGGTTTACAAAGCAGAAGAGCAGGGAACAGAGACACATGCTTAACCAATGCAAAGAAAAAGCTTTAGTGGGAGGAGTTCTTGGTTTGATGAATTATCAAACGTATTTGTACCCTAAAACCTTAGGGCCCCAAAGATATGGATCATATGGACATGTGCAGGAGTAAAGGTAAGGAGTGGTAATTCTCAAAATGTTCATTCATCGGTGTCAAAATCATGACAATACACATACTATATGTTAATGTAACTAACATGTATTTAAAATAACCTTAATTTGGGGCCAGCCGGGAGAGGTGCTGGCCATGAAGCCCAATGACCTGAACTCAATCCCTAGGACCACATGGTGGGAAGGGGGGAGGCACCTTGTCCTCTGGTCTCTGCACCTGCACACATACACACAAAATAAATAAATGTAAATTTTTAATTAAAGTAATTCCTGTTTTACCTCCTCTACACACACACACACACACACACAGAGAGACAGACAGACAGAGAGAGAGAGAGAGAGAGAGAGAGAGAGAGAGAGAGAGAGAGAGAGAATGCTGCCATAATAGAAGACATCTTGAATCTTTCTTATAAATGAGCCTGACTCCAATTTGTCAAGGTATGTTGATTGACTGAAATAAACTAAATCCAGCCATGTATGTGTGGATGTAGAGGGAAACAAGATACTATTTTGCTATTTTGGATAACTGCAAATAGTCAGATTTTAAAATAAATAAAAGGCTTCTGTCAGTCTAAATATAGACTCAGAGTCCATATTATGGCCGTTTACATACTTGGAAGAATATTTAAGCTGTGTTTGAAGATGCACTCCTATACTCTTAGCACTTGATAGGCAACAGCAGGAGCTTTGAGACATCTGAGTCCTTCTTGACTACATAACAAACTGGCTTCCTGATCCTGTCAGAAGGAAGGAAGGAAAGGAAGAAAGAAAGAAGGGAGGGAGGGCAACACTAACTATATTAGTTGATTGTGCACTGTGGCCACTGTGGTCAGCACTAGGGCTCAGCCCCAGGCCGTTACACACTAGGTCGGCATGCTAGCACTGAGTTCTCCCCTCAGTGAGATCTGGGCAGATCTCCCAGTACTCTGTACCAGTTATTTGAGAACTATTAGTTCACTGACCGACACAGCTCTTCCAAACAATATTTCATGGCACCATCTTTTTACACATCCGTTACTGTGACTAGAAGTTTCATCAGGAAGTCTTCAGATGTTGGGACACTGCCAAGCTCAACGTTGGTTCAAGTTTCCTAGATTCCTAATTTTTACTTGAGAGTTAACACCACCAATCCCTTCAGTTGTTTTCTTCTAACATTTTGATGAGAGATCACTTCATTTTGGAGATATCTGCCAAATTCTCAACTCAGAATAACCACTACTTGTCTATCAGCTGATCTAAGTAACAGCAGTCCATGAAAAGGGGCCCTGGTTCACAGGTCACTCACACACAGCTTTGGACTGTGGTATGCTCACTTTATGGAGGCTTCCTCTTCATCATCCAGAAAATGGGAAAGATGCTCACAGAGTTGAGACATCAGAAACGGCCTTAAACGTTTTTCCTCTCCTTGTACAGATGCTAACAGAAATACAATCGCTGCTAGCACAGGGTGGCAGCATAGTGCTGAGCCACTTTAAACATGAGCGGCTCAATCTCTTCCATTGATTTTGAACCATCAGAGCAAATGATCACACCTTAAGTAAGAGAACCTTTGTCATCTTAGGGTACACTTCTTGCTCCCGCACCCCACGCCCCCTGAAAGAGGACTCACAGACCTCTTGCAAGCCACTCTGAGAATGACTGCTCTAGAGCTCACTGTGCTGTGTACATGCAGGGATGACCCTGACTGGGAGAGGCTGGAAAATGCTTTCTAAAAACAACGCAGACGTCTTAGGAAAAGGTGTGTTGAATACTACTGAATGTCATTTGACTTGGCTACCCTTACCATTTGTCTAATTTTAAAGAGTTGCTCTTGTTAGTTCTCCGTTATTACCACAGTCAACCCTTGGCAAATTACAAATGACATGTCATGGTTCTGCCCACACCAGCAAACGCCTCTAAAGGCTTGAGGCCTGTGCTGACTAATTTTATGTCAACTTGACATAAGCTAAAGTCATCTGAGAGAAGGGAACTCAACTGAAAAAGCTGCCTCTATGAAACCAGGCTGCGGACAAGCCTGTAGGGCATTTTTTAAATTAGTAATTGATGTGGAAGGGCCCATCCTACTGTGGATGGTGCTATCCTGGGGCTGTAGCCCTGGGTGCTATAAGACAGCAGACTGAGCAAGACAATAGCAGCACTTCTCCTGGCCTCTGTATCTCTTCCTGTTTTCAGATTCCTGCCTGGTTTGAGTTCCTACTTTGTCTTCCCTCGATAGACAGCAATTTAGAATACATAAGCCAAATAATCCCCCCTACATACACCACCATGCTGTTGGAACTTTGCTTCATCGTAGCAATAGTATCCCTAACAAAGACAAGCACTCTTGAAAGTCAAAATTAACAGAGAATCTCCATTTTCAGTAGATATTATGTCCCTCTTTGTGTTCTGTCTACACTAGGACACAATGCACCCTGAGACAGCAACATGTTTTGTTCATGACTTTATCCTTAGTTCCCAGAACAAGCAGCCCCCGGCTTATCACAGGTACAACAAATACTGAGTGAGTGAGCGTGTGCCATGTGAGCCTATACAAAGAATAAGCTTAAAACAATGAAACTGATTGTTTCATAAACACATCCAGATGAGCACCTCCATCCTCAGAATAATCACTTAAAAGGACAATAAGCATTTTTGGCAATACCACAGCAATTGATCAGTGTTTTGATCATGAAGTGGGGGGATGGCTAAAGTACTGCCCCTAGATTCTGAAATATTTCAGATTGACGTATGGTTTTAACAATGACCAGCAAATGATATGAAATTTGACCTTGACCTATAACCTCTTTGACATTGTGTCTTTGATTGAAAAAACAGAAGGGAAAATTGTTATTCCACAGAGATATTGTGAAAATGAAATCACACCTACAAAAAAAGAAAACAATTCCTAGCAAATGGATATAATAATAAGCATGTGTTAGGTGTGGGTCTCTGTGTTTGGTACTGGACTGCCATGCTTTTATTTCTCCTTCCCTCTTCTCTTTGTCCTTTCAATCTCAAACTGCTTCTAGACAATGTCTCTCCCTGCTTCTTCATCTACATGATGGGAGTGAAACTTCAGAACTGGGTTAATTGGTTTGACCTGTGCATCATTTCCCCAGGAACATTCACTTATAGAAGGAGACTAATATCTTAGACTTATTGAAATTTGACAATATTGCTGTATAGAATCCTGAGGGGGGAAAAAACAGGAGGGGCTGAAAAGATATAGTCTGGAACTGTTACAGCCATTCTAGAACCAAGAGAAAGAACATATCTGAGAATGGAACCCAATCAGAAGTCAGAGCTGAAGAAAAGAAAAGGTTCTGAGAACAACATTTGGTAATGAACTCAGCCTGGCGACTAGAATTATGTGAATTCCTTGGAGGATCCTCTATGTGGGCTTTAATGGGGCATTACTATAGATACATAGATTTTCTTTTCTTTTTTTTTTTTTTTTGAGAACTGAGTTTTTCTTAATTTCTTTTTTATTCAAGTAATCTTTCCTCTTTCAGTAGGGATGTTTACCAATTCCATCCTACCCCAACCTGTTCCCTCCTGTTCCCATACCCACCCCTCTAGCAAGACATCCCTCCCCCTATCCACCCACCATGTCTATTTCATTTCCCCTTCACAGGAAGATCCACATGTCCTCCCTTGAGCCCTCTTTGTTACTTAGTTTCTCTATGTCTCTAGATGGTAGTAGCATGGTTATCCTGTACTTTATAGCTAATAACCACTTATAAGTAAGTACATACCATGTTTGTCTTTCTGGGTCTGGGTAACCTCACTCAGGATGATATTTTCTAGATTCATTATTTGCCTGCAAATTTCATGAGCTCATTGTTTTTAACAGCTGAGTAATACTTCATTGTGTAAATGTACCACATTTTCTTTATCCACTCTTCAGATGAAGGACATCTAGACTGTTTCCATTTTCTAGCTATTATGAATAAATATG
This sequence comes from Mus caroli, assembly GCF_978045245.1. Classification (NCBI taxonomy): domain Eukaryota; kingdom Metazoa; phylum Chordata; class Mammalia; order Rodentia; family Muridae; genus Mus; species Mus caroli. The sequence goes on from NW_028227270.1 coordinate 26,481,906, forward strand.
CTATGAATATGGTTGAGCAAGTGTCCTTGTGGTTTGGTGGAGTATCCTTTGGGTATATCCCCAGGAGTGGTATAGCTGAGTCTTGAGGTAAATGGATTCCCAATTTCCTGAGAAACCACTATCAAGTTTGTCCTCCCAGCAGCACTGGGGAGTGTCCCCTCCTTGCACATCCTCGCCAGCATGAGCTGCCGCAATGGTTTTTATCTAAGTCATTCTGACGGCTGTAAGATGGAATCCCAAAGTTGTTCTTTAATAAATGTTATTTTATGAGCATTAGTGTTTTGCCTGCATGTATGTCACTGTGCGGGTGTCAGATACTGCTGGAACTGGAGTAACAAACAGTTGTGAGCTGCCATGTGGGTCCTGGAGGAGCAGCCAGCGCCCCTTACTGCCGGGCTATCTCTCTCACTAATCCTCCTCAGCTACTTTTTTCTCAATGACTGAAACTTTGAAAGTCATCCCTAGTCACGGGATTCTCATTAAGTTGCTGTTTAGACTATAAATTGTTCAACTTCCTGTATTATCAAAACCATTTTGCATTATCGAAAAAGTTAAATGCAAAACTTTAGCCTACTTGTAAGATTTATTTAACAAATATATGAGACAATCAAGTACTTAAGATGATATACTAAAAAATTATTATAGGAAGTAGACCCAAAACAACCTAAGTACTCATGAATAGGAGCCTGAAGTGATTATACTATATATATACACACACTGTAAAAATATAAGAAAGCCGTTATGTACTAATGTAGAAAACTCAGGTGTCTGGCATGCTGGTATGCACCTGTAATCTTAGCTACTTCAGAAGCTAAAGCAAGAGGATCACAAGTTCGAGACCATGGCACAAGACATTTTCTCAAAAAAAAATTTTTTTTTTAATTTAGAGACAAAGAGAACTAGGAATATAACACAGTGAAAAAGCACTGACTTAGCGTATGCCAAAAAAGCATCTTCAATGTATATCATTTGAAAGTATAATATATAGAATGGCAGAAGTGAGTGTTACCATTTGTGTAAAAACAAGAATATATATCACGGAGCTGGTGAGATGGCTCAGTGGGTAAGAGCACCCGACTGCTCTTCCAAAGGTCCAAAGTTCAAATCTCAGCAACCACATGGTGGCTCACAACCATCAGTAAGGAGATCTGACTCCCTCTTCTGGAGTGTCTGAAGGCAGCTTACAATGTACTTACATATAATAAATAAATAAATAAATCTTTAAAAAAAGAATATATAATCACACTTGTTTATATTATTATTTAAACCTCTAGAATGCACAGATAATCAGAACTAAGAACTCAGCTGTTAAGACAGACAATTCTGCCTATGTGGTGGCACATGCCTTTAATCCCATCACTTGGGAGACAGTGACAAGTTCAAGGCAAGTTTGGTCTACACGGTGAGTTCCAGAGTCACACGTTGAGACCCTGTCTCCAAAAAAATTAAGTAAATTCAATGAATTTTTTTAAGTCAGGAAAAGATCATGAAACTGAGTAGGCAGAGAGGTAGGGGGATGCCTAGGAGGAGGTGGGAAAGGGGTATGAATTGTAGGAGACTTTTATAGAATTAAAAATTATTTTTAAACCTATGGTATAATACACATAAAAATAGAATGTACCACTTTACCCATTCCATCCTTTCACAGAATTATTTTCATCTTGCTAACTGAAATTCATTAACCACTAAATCCTAATTCCCCATTGTCCTTCTAGGCCCCAGGAACCAATATTCTACTTCCTGTCTACATGCATCTTACTGCACCTTCCTCCATAGAAGAATCACATGGTGTCTGTCCGATGCTCTCAAGGCTCGCCTGTGTTGTAGCAGGCATCAGAATTTCTTCCCTCTTTATGTTGAATAATATCTCATCATGTATACATATACATGTACGGTGTGTGTGCATGTGTGTGTGTGTGTGTGTGTGTGTGTGTGTGTGTTTGGGTAAATGCACAGCACATTTGGTTTTTCTTTTCATCCACTGATGAATATTGGGGCTACTTTTGCCTTTTGAATGTTGTAAACAAATTTTGAATACAATCTACAAGTATCTTATCAAAGGCTTGCTTTTGACCCTTTTGAGCATACACCCATAAGGAGAACTGCTAGGCTATGTGGTAATTCTATTTTAAATAACTTTAATAATACCATACTAGAGCTAGAGAGATGGATCAGCAGTTAAGAGCACTGGCTGCTCTTCCAGAGATCCTAAGTTCAATGCCCAACACCCACACAACAGCTCACACTTATCTATAGCAGTCGTCCTGCAGGATGCAATGCCCTCTTCTGGAGTGCAGATGTATGTGCAAGAAACATCCATATACATAGAATACATAAATAAATCTTTAAGGCTGGGTGCCCTGGTGCACACCTTCAATCCCAACACTCTTGGGAAACAGAGACAGGCATATCTCTGTGAGTTTGAAGCCAGCCTGATCTACAGAGTGATTTCCAGGATGGCAACCTCATACTATTTTGTACAGTGGCTTCACTAGTTCACATAACTACCCATAGTCCACAACATTTCTGATTTCTCCACATCCTTGCCAACACAAGAGCTTTTCTGTTGTGCTGACAGTCGCCAGTCCATTGGCATCACTATGGATTTTATTTCCATCTCCTTAACAGTCAGTGTTTCCTCTGGGTTTATCAAAAGAGCACAGACGCTAACATATAGAGCTCCTATTAGCCAAGGAAGAGATACTTTATTCATAAAAAATAAATAAGTACAATGGACTAATGCACACTAAGTAAATGCTCTGAGTTTGTAATGACACAGAAAACAAAACCCCAGTGCACTGAGCACCACTAAAGACAGCCAGGGTGCACGGCACTCTAAAAGAATGACAGTTAAAAAGCAAAATTAAGTATCTGTCCAGCTCATCCCAAAACAATAGTTACCTTAGGACAGATAGATATTCCTACTTGATGGAAGAAAGTCCTTTGCCAAAACTATTAGGAGTCAGCCATTGTGATACACACCTACCACCACAGCATTCAGGGAGCAGAGACAGAAAAAAGCCAGTCTGGATGGAATAAATAAGAGAATATAGGCTGATAAAGGAAGGAAAGGGAATAAAAGATAATAGAAGAAAATCAGTGTTTTGCAACGCCTAGTAAAATAACTGTGTCAGATGACACTCATAAATGACTGAACCCATTAAGTACAATCCTGGTAGGGAACGGTTACAATAGAGGTTAGAGTGTCATCACAGGAACCCACTGTATCCTTACCAGACGGCCAAGCAAGCACTGTGTGTTTCCTAATGTAATGTGATACCACAAGGAGCACACCCCAAACACTGGGCTCAATGCAGTTAAGCCCTACAAGTGCAGTGCCCTCCGCTAACTAAGCTGCTTCCTTCTTAGCACTCTCAGTTTAAAACGTGAAACTCCACCTCTCATTACGGTAGCCCCGTTTCAGAGGGCTCAGAAGCCATGTGTCGTCATTAGACAATGCAGATAAAGAACATTTACATAACTGCAAATTTTCTATTGTTCAGTGCTGCTCTGTAGCTAAATTCCATTTACCAGAACTTTAAAGGGTTTGGGGAGAGGGCTTGGGAGCAAGTTAAAGAATACAAGATAGTTTAGGGAAGTAACAGTAAGAGAAAGGGAGAGGAAACAACTCTAGATTAAAAAAAAAACTTAAAATATGTAATGTCCACAAAAGGGGGGGTCCACAAAAGGGGGGGGGGATTTTATGCAAATAGAAAGCAAAGCAAGGGCCATGAAGATGGCTCAGTCTGTCAAGTGCTTGCTGTGCAAATGTAAGGATCAGAGTTCAAATCCTCAGAACCCATGTGAAAGCTGAGTGAGCAGGGAACCCCCAAACAAGCTAGCGAGGCAGGCTTCAAAAACAGCAAGTTCCAAGCTCTGTAAGTGTATAAGATAGAGTGATCGAGGAAGATACCTGGTGTCAACCTTCAGCCTCCAAGTGTGCATGCACACACGTGTGTGAACACAAATGCATACAAACTATACACGCTTACATATGGAGGAGGGGAACAAGCAAATGAGTGCTGGCCTAAGCCTAGCAGAAGGAGCAGATATTGAATATGATTAGGCTGGAGGAAATGTCTGAAAAGTAGAGGGGCCAGGGGAGCCAGTTCAGTTGGTAAAGTCTTGGCATGAAATCATGATGACCTGAGTTAGGCTCCAGAACTCATAAAGATCTGGGCATTGTGGCATGCACTTCTAATTCCAGTGCTGAGTAAGTGGATCACTGGCAAGTCAGCCTAGTCTAACTAGTGAGCCTTGGTGCCAGACAGAAAGAGACCTTGTCTCATAAAACAATATGGACAGGTCCTAAGGAATTACATTGCAAGCTGACTCACACACACACACACACACATACACACACACACATACCACACACACACACACACACACACATACACACACACACATACCACACACACACACCACACACACACACACACATCAAGGGAAGGAGGGATTGTGGTGATGAAAACCCAATTCTACAAGTTTCCTAAAAACCACAAGTTTGCCTTACACAGAGGCGAGAACTATAATTAAAATATATGGATTGTGTTTGTGTCAGATTCCTTAAAATTAATTCTAAAATGATACTTCAAAATAGTCAACGAGATCTGACTGTGCACCTGATGATACTAAAACTGTTATTTTATTGGAAACAGATGACATGCTTGTCCATGGTTTCAGAGATGCTTGTGACGTGAGCAACCTCAGGCAGAGGAGAACAGGGCAGTAAGCAAGCACAGCCATGACAACCGTCGCACCTGGGTGATAGGGGACTTCATTAGGCTATTTTCTCTGCATTTCTGGTTGAATTTTCTATGATTAAAAAATCAATGGCTGCTTCGATGCCCATGAATCCAGTACACACTGTTTTCCGTGGGTCCCTAACATCGCCAACAAATGAGTAGCATGCCACATCAGCAGATTAAGTAAGTTTCTGTTTTTCAAATTAAGTCTCAAAGTAACAGGGAAATTTTTACCCTGAAGTCACCATTTGAAACTTAAACATGTGAGCCTTCTCTGTCTTTGGGGTTCCTTTGTGGGGTATCCCTCCCTGCTATCTCAACCTAGTCTGTGTCCATTACCTACTTTATGCTGCTCAGAGCTATGCTGCACAGGGCTATGCTGAAGCAAATCCTGCAGGACACATCCGTGTTAAACATGCCTGGCACCAGTGTAAGATATACAAGCCTTTTCAACTCATTTTCCTTTGTGCTCATCTGCAGACTTACCATACATATATGCATAAGGAATCCAAAACCATGAGATGAATTATAACTAATACAGCAGCAAATCTGGCAGGGCCCACAGGGCTTTGGTGTATAACCTGCTTTAAGATCTCCAGGGATCTGAGAGAGCCCTTTAGGGAGAAAGTGAATCTAATTTCAGTTCAGACTTAGAAAAGCTAAAAGTGTTAGACATATGTTTTCCTAAACAGCTAAACATTGCTGGAGCAAAACATTAGAATGTGCATATGTTTGTGTTATAAATGTGTACTTACCACAGATCACTGCTGCTCTCTTCTTGCACACTACAATGTCCCTCATATACGCACTCCAAATGACCAGGGATAGCCCCAGTATCCATGTGCACAGGCATGCACAGCCTGCATTTTCATTACTATAACAAATCACTGGTGCATAGATTTGAGCAGTGATCTACAGAAAGAACAGACATGCTAGACTTGAAGTGCACACTTATCTCAGTCTATAGCCTCAATAATTAAAGCATTATTTATGTGTTCCCTTTTCCCCATTTTTACGTTTTTATATGAAAATGTAGCTAGAAATATGGAGCTATGGGGCTGGAGAGATGGCTCAGTGGTTGTGAATGTGTCCGGCTCTTCCACAGGACCTGAGTTCAATTCACAGCATCCACATGGCAGCTTCCACCTGTCTGTAACCCCATTTCCAACATCCTCTTCTGGTCTCTGTAGGCACCAGGGATGCATATGATACACAGATATACAGCAGGAAAACACGTAATACATATAATATAAAAATCTAAAACATGAGAGAATGTCCCTACACACATAGCTTTCCACACAGGTCCTTGGGGATACTAGGTACCCCTTTAGCATTGGATTTCAACAACTAAAGCACACAGAAAACCTCTGTAAAATGCAGCAAGATACTGGGCAACTTGAGTCTCTTCCTCTCTGGCCTGGAATGCTTTGAGTAGCACTGTCCAGAAGGAAAAAAAAAACACTTTCTGCAAGCTCCCCGCATATAGTAACTGCTGCTGAACACATGTATGTAGGTTGTAAGCACTTAAAATATGAATATTGTGCCGGGCGTGGTGGCGCACGCCTTTAATCCCAGCACTCAGGAGGCAGAGGCAGACGGATTTCTGAGTTCAAGGCCAGCCTGGTCTACAAAGTGAGTTCCAGGACAGCCAGGGCTATACAGAGAAACCCTGTCTTGAAAATCAAAAACAAACAAACAAAAATGAATATTGTGGAGATAAGTTCAGTTCCCAGAACCCACCTAGCCACTCATAGGCACCTCTAGCTCCAGTTGCAAGGGTTCAGACACCCTCTTCTGGCCCCTGGCAGCACCAGGCAGACATGCAAGTAGGCAAAACACCAATACACATAAAATAAAAATAGTATACTGTTCATCTAGACTGGCTGGCCGGCGAGCCCCATCTCTTGTGTTGCAGGTACACACTCTGTGCCTGACTCCTTATGTGGAGCTGGACTGTGAACTCAGGTTCTCACATTTATGTAGTGAGTGCTTTACCACGTCCCAGCTCGCGGCTGTGTTTGTTTGTTAAGATAGGGTCTCATGTAGTTGACCCCAAACATGCAATATAGTCAAGGGTAACCATAATACCCTGATCCTCCTGTCTCCACCTCCTCAGGGCTAGGACTAGAGACATTTGTCACCACATTCATATAACTTAACTTTAATCAGCAGGCGTCGCCCACGGCTACACTAATTGGACAGTGTGGCAGCGAGTGACAGGGAACTGCTGTGTATTTACTCACAAGAGGGTTTTTAATTTTAAAAAAATTTTATTCTAACAAACTGACAAATGCAAACACCATGCAGCTAGAACAAATTCCCAGCCCCAAAGTCCACACATCTCCTGAACCTCTCTCTAGGTCGCATGTACTCTCTGAAGCCACAGGGCCTCAGTGTGCTGTTACATTTTGGCTATCAATTAATTACATATTTATTCATGTACCCACCACAAAAATACAACACAAGGCTATGACAGAGTTTTACTAAAAAAAAAAAAAAATTAGGTAAGTTACCTTTACAGATCTGTTGAAAAGGAATCCCATATATTTGTTCCTTCCTTCTGTGACAGAACTGTATATTTACTTTGCCCAACTAAAATCTAGTAGAATAGTGAGATAATGAAACACACAAGTTAATGCCTACAAATAAGAATACAATAATTTAGGTATCAAAGACCAATCTTCCCTGAGAATTAGAGCTAACCACTTCATATACAGTTATAGCTGCAGAACCAAACTGACCAAAACTCAACTAAATTAGAAGATAATTGGTTCTTTTAAGTACTCAAATAAAAAAATAGAATAGAATACAGCCCAGGTATGGTAGCACAAGACCTTAACTCCAGCACTTGAGAAACAGAAGCAAACGGGTCTCTGTGAGATGGAGGCCAGCCTTGTTGACAGAGTGAGCTGCAGGCCAGCCAAGGCTACACAGAGAGGAAATATATAATAATGATGATAATAATAATAACAATAACAACAAGAACATAAAGGAGAAAGAGTCAGACTAATATTTTTAAGCTTTTTGCTTGTTTTGGTTTTTTTGAGATAGGGTTTCTCTGAGTAGCCCTGGCTGTCCTAGAACTTGCTCTGTAGACCAGGCTGGCCTTGAATTCAGAGAATACACCTGCCTCTGTCTCCTGAGTACTGGTGCCACGACTGGCCAGCTGACAGACTAGATTTCTATGTAAAATTTGGGACCAGTGAGATGGTTTGGTGGCTAAAGGTGCTTTCTGAAAGTCTAATGTCCTCAACTCAATACCTAGGACCACCCCCACCCCCACCCCCACCCCCACCCCCACCCCCACCCCCCATGACAGAAGAACAAAACAAGGTATCCTTTGATGTCTACACAGGCACTATGGCCACACGAACCCACACATATTGCATACACAAATAAAATGCATTAACAATCTTAATGTAAATGCTGGCTAGTTAAACAGTCATCCCACCACGGTCAGCTCATAAAGCTAGATGGTGTTTTTCATTAGTTTACCCCATTATATCACAAGTCATGTCAAATACAGAGAGTAACAACTGTCATGGTTCAGGCTGACAGGCTTTGATAATACAGCCCAGAGGTTTCTTCCTCCATGGTTCTAGCACTAATCCTCTCCCCCCAAGGCTGCTTTCCTGCCTCCCTCTCTGCTTCCTTTACTTCAGATCCTAGCACTGAGGCTTCCTCGTGATGCAGGACAATAAATAACATTTTAAAAAATAATATTTGGTCCCTGCATGCACAAAACGACGACGCTTTGCCAGCAGAGAGACTGTAAATGGAAATTCTCAAGAGGAAGCCACAACTTCAAAGGGTGATTGATTAATCAGAACTCCAGTGACAGAGAGAAGCCGGGATGTTTCAAGTCCAAGGCCAAATGAACTTGGGCCATCTGTAGCTTCCTTAATTGTCATTATTACCCATCTCTGTGTTGACCTAACTGGCCTAATATTTATCTATTAGGTAAACCCTACATAACATACGAAAAGACCCCTACTATCCATCAACCCAAAAGCTAAGAATATCATCAGATAGAATCTGTGGCCTAGTTCAGAATTCCCCCAGATGTTCCCACTAATATATTTACAAGGTGTGTCCCTTTATGATTTTGTTGTTGTTGTTGTTGTTCTGTTACTATAAAAACTCATACAACTCCTGCCACAATGGAATTTAACTCAAATCTGTGCTTCCTGGCCATGCTTGTTCATATTTAGCTCCATAATGAACATTCTCTGTACCCTTTAAATAAAAAGTTGTGCTCTGATTTGATATAAGAATGTTCTAGGGGCTGAAAAACAGCTCAGCTATCAACAGCCCTTGCTGCTCTTACAGAAGATCTGGATTTGGGTACCAGCACACGTAGTATACCTCTCTCTCTCTCTTCCTCTCTCTCTCTCTTTCTCTCTCTCTTCCTCTCTCTGCCTCTCTCTCTCTCTCCCTCTCTCTGCCTCTCTGTCTCTCTCTCCCCCTCTCTGTCTCTCTCTGTCACACACACACACACACACACACACACACACAAGATAAACAAGTATTTTAAATGTTCTAAAACAAATTGTGATGATAGAAGGAGGTGCTTTCTACCCGTTCTCTCCAAGTTATCTTTGATGACCAGTTCACTCTAAAGTCTGTGTGAGTAGCCAGCACCAGTGCAGTAGATTTCCAGTCATCTTCCTACCTTGCACACCTACCTAACATGTTGCAGAATTTACAAAATAGAAGTCCAACCTCACCTGAAAATATTTCACCTTACATAAACTTGCTTCAATGACTCATGTAATAAGATAAGCAGCCTATACCAATGTGGTTTTTACAGGCCTCGGGAGATGGCTCACTTGGTGAAGTTCCTGCCACCCAAACCTGAGGACCTGACCTCAGATCTCTAGCATCTACATACAAAGCGACACCGTGCCTGTGACTCTGGCCCTGAGGAGGCAGAGACAGAGGTCCCTGGAGCTTGATGGCCAGCTAGGCTTGTCTAATCAGTGAGCTCCAGATTCAAATAAGGTGACGTGGTAGACACATGAAATCCATGTGTGTGTGCAAGCACTGTGCACACACAGGCACATTCTTTTTTATGTTCACGTCGCAAAGGCTGCTTGATCCATCATTTTCTAACCAAGTGTCAGTCAATATTACAGTTTTTCATATCACCCAATATCATTTATTCAACAAATTACTTCTTACCACTTAGCATCTCATGCCATGTACTCAGGCACTCACCCACAAACTAAGATGAGTCCTGGACCTGATTCTCCTCAAACTCAGACTTCATGGCTTCTTTATGATCCAGGGCAGACTCTCCTGTGATGCCCCTCCTCAGAGTCCCCCCTTTTCTCTCTTTGCCTGATCCCAGTTTCCTGATTGGTGCTTGAGTACCAGCTTCTGCTTCTCCCCAGCTCTGGAGACAGCTCTAGGTGTCTGTGGTGCAGCAGAAATTTGAGGCCTACAGGATAAGGACTGTATGTCTCAGCAGAACAATGGGAATACTATCAGAGGGGGAGGAAGAAAGTTCTAAGGGACGTATTGGAAATGGACTCTGGGCTCCCATGTAGAGGAATAGAGAAATGGATAAGAGGCTGGAATTTGTTGTTTTGATCACAAGTGATGGGAAAGGGGACTATGGGAAAGAGATAGAAGTAACTCCAGAACCCTGAGAGTTTACGAGTCTGTGTGTGTATTTAGAAGCTTTGAGGCAAGAAAATGTAGGAGACCTTGTAAGTAAGGTCTTAGAGCTTGTGGTGGTTTGAATATGCTTGGCACTATTAGGAGGTATGATCTTGTTGGAGTAGGTGTGGCCTTGTTAGAGGAAGTGTGTCACTGTGGGGGTGGGCAATAAAACCCTCCTCCTAACTCCATGGGAGCCAGTCTTCTCCTAGCAGCCTTCAAATGAAGATGTAGAACTCTCAGCTCCTCCTACAACCATACTGCCTGAATGCTGCCATGCTCCCACCTTGATGATAATGGACTGAACCTCTGACCTGGAAGCCAGCCCCAATTAAATGTTGTCCTTCTAAGAGTTGCCTTGGTCCTGGTGTCTATTCACAGCAGTAAAAAACCCTACCAAAGACAGTATTCTACACAAGGTCTACTTAAAGATGAGGCACCAGGAAAGGAGAAAATTACACCCCAAACCTTTTTATTCTGTTGTGGAATATGTTTGTAAAACAAAGGGTATGTTTAAATTACAATTTAAACAATAAAACACCCAAGTTTCCACCTCCCACATAGAGAGTATTTCTCTCCATTTTTTCTCCAACTCCTTGAGATTCTTCAATTCAGTGGATGCATCTCACGTACGCATCGTTTTCTCCTACTGCAGAATGCCTGAGTGCACTTAACCTCAATACGCTTGCAAGGTTTTTTTTTAGATTGATTAAAATAAAAGCATTCTTTCTTTCTACACTAATATTAAAGTTTAAAATTATAGGTCACTTTATTGTTATAAATTCAGTCAAAATGTATATGATCCAAATAATTTGCTGTTTTTAAAAAAGGGAAAGAATTTGAAAGATATGGTCCTATGACCCCACAAATACTGAAGGAGGAAAGAAAGCCAGCTGAACTATTAACCTCATGCACAAAGAAGAAGAGGTTTGGAAGCGTTGCTTCCTGACCAGTAAACATGTGTTTGCCCCCAACAACCAGGCTGCCCATGCTGTTCAAGCAACCATTAAGTCTTGCACTCTTTCCATCCTCTTATGTGACCTCAAACACCTGCCATTGCCTTGGTAACTCAGTAGATATGTCAGCACCACCCTACTCTGCTTCTAAGTGTTTGCCAGCTGCCAAGCTAACTTTCCACAAGAAATTGAGTGGAATCCACCTAAGCAAAAATGAGTGCTGTGTGAAGACATGTCCAGGTTGTTCTTTCACACCAATTTCTCCCTTTAGACGAAGACTGTGGAATAGCCATACTCACCAGGTGATGCACAAACCCAAGGCTGTTGGTGATTTCTGCATCTCCCGAGAAAAGTTACACTCCTACATTTTTCCACCATAGCTGCCAAACACAGAACACAGTTCCTCTGTACTTCTACCTCCCTCTCTGGATCCTGCTACAAGGAGGCTGGGATGTTGTCAGAGACACAGCTTTTCAGCAGAGCATTGATGTTATATGCTTGCCTTTCTAACCTCTTGCCAACACACTGACATGACTCAGAATCAATCCCTATTCCTAGAGTAAAGGACAAAAAAGAAAATTAAATAACACCAGCCCAGACGCAGAACAACAAGCATTTTAACTCATCTTGCCTTATATTAATCAGCAGCACAGAGTACTGTCTTGTTAGAAATGACTGGGCCAGGATCACACGGTCACTAATGGTCAACCAAGGACTACAGTTACATTTGGCAAAGCATGCTACAATTCTTCTGAGTCCCCAGCATCTCAAAATAACAACAGGACAGAACTGTTTCTCTACAACTAAACGAAAAGCCCACTTCATGGAGAGGTGTGCTGGCTAGTTTTATGTCAACTTGACACAAGCTAGTCATCTGAGAAGAGGGAACCTTGATTCCATAACATCAGACTGTAGGCGAAAGGATATTTTATTTTATTTTATTCTTCTTCTTTTTCTTCTTCTTTGAGACAGCTTCTCTCTACAGAGCTCTGCCTGTCCTGGGACTTGATATGTAGACTAGGCTGGCCTTGAACCTGCCTCTGCCTCTGGAGTTCTGGGATCAAAGAAGTATACCAGCACATCCCGCCATTGTTTTAAATTAGTGATTAATGTGGGAGGGGCCAGCCCATTGTGGGTAGTACTACCTCTGGTCTAGTGGTCCTCGTGTTATAAGAAAACAGGCTGAGCAAGCCATGGAGAGCAAACCAATAGCAGCACTCTTCCATGGCCTCTGCATCAGCTCCTGCCTTCAGGTTCCCACCCAGTTTGAGTCCTGCCTTGGCTTCCCTCAAGAGACTGTGACTTAGGAAATGTAAGCCAAATAAACCCTTTTCTCCGAGTTGTTTGTGTTTGTGTTGTTTTATCACAGCACTAGTAACCCTAAGACAAGAAGCAATAATCTCTTAACCTGTGCCCAAAGCAAACCCTACCTAAAAGTGATCCTTTGGAGTTCTGCCTAAAAGGAAAATCCTCACCATAGTTTCAAATCTGAAATGTCTCAGAGCTTACAAACAGTTCTCAGAAAAGCTACCAGGCTTAAAATGGAAATGAGACTCTTAAGTCTTCCATCAGGGAAATCTAGAATAGACATTTCCTGGCAAGTGTGTGCTCCTCCCTCTATTGTGGGAAACAATCTAGGCACTGGAGTTTCCAAGAGTGGCATATTAACTCTTCCAACATTCCAGGGCGCCATTTACTAAATTACCTTTTTGAAGATACTACATGGTCCCCCAGTCCTTTGGAAAGGGTAATTAGCCTCCCACAGGTGACTGGTTTATTGGAAGTGAGTACTGTGATCACCACAAGTCATGGATGATCTCTTTGTGTGAAAATGGAAACATGTTACTTGCTGTCAGGAGTGACTTTTTTCACCTTGATTTTCATGCAGTTCAAAGTCATATTCTCTCTATCTGTCTATCTCTCTCTGTCTCTGTCTGTCTGTCTCTGTCTGTCTGTCTGTCTGTCTGTCTGTCTCTGTCTCTCTGTCTGTCTGTCTCTCTCTCTCTCTCTATATATATATATATATATATATATATATATATATAGAGAGAGAGAGAGAGAGAGAGAGAGAGATTGGGCAGGATATATATATATATATATATATATATATATATATATATATATATATATATATATCCTGCCCAGTCTGCTTTCTATTGCTGTGATAAGGACCATGACTCAAAACCAACTTGGAGAGGAAAGAGTTTATTTGGCTTACATGTCCCACTCACAGTTCATTGTTAAAGGAAACAAAGACAGACACCCAAGCAGGAACCTGGAATCAAAAGCTGAAGCAGACAGAGGCCAATAAAGAACATTATAGATGTGCTCCTCATGGCTCTCTCAGTTTCTTTTCTATATAACCCAGGGTCACCTATCCAGGGGTGGCACTGTCCACAGTGGGTTGGGCCCTCCCTCATCAATTATCAATCTAGAAAATGCCCCACGGGCTTACTTACAGAGTGACTTGATGAAGACAGTTTCCCAATGAGGTTGTCTCTTCCTATATGAGTAGCTATGTCAAGTTAACACATACACATACTTACAAATCAGTACTAGCTTAAATATACATGCACAATAAACTATAAAACATTATTAAGATTAGTTCAAAACTGACCCATAATGTCTTGCCCTGATCTACTTTAGAGGCCAGATCTAGTTAAAGTTTCCTTATTTTAGAAGATAGTAGAATATTTAGTGATGATTTACAAAAACAACCAAAACAGACTATATAGATCTAAACATAAGACCCTGAAGAATTCCAGCAAGATGGGCCAGGACGTCCAGTACCTTGCTGTCCTATAAAACTTACCTGCATCAGGAAGCCTTGCTCCGGAAGTCATTCCTCCAAGATGGGCTACTTCTTTAGAGTCCTGCTGCAGTTAAGATTTGTATCACAGAACTGAGTGATCAACACATTAAAAAACTGTCACTAAAAAAGTTAGTTCTAAATATATTTGTCTCATCACCCCAATTCCATGGGCCAATATAAACCCCTCTAGAGCTTGGATGTCATATATTTCTCTTGCACCCTGCCTTTGTGCTTTGTTAATAAGCACAACATTTGTTATTGATTTGTAAGCATAAAGAACCATGTTAGATGAGAAAACTGTGGGTGTTTATCATGAAGAAACTAGGACTGTGCTTAGAGATGAGCTCTGCTCACAGAACACCCTGAAGGGACACTAGCCCACATGAGCATGCGGCTCTGGCAGACCTTGTCCTTCTTCCCCATTCCCTCTGACTTGCTAAAATCTGTTAGATTACATTTCTGAAGCTAACCCCTAAGGTTTAGTCCCTTATTTGACCGCTTCCTCCTCCTGAAGTTGACTATCTAGTTCCAGCTATCAAAGTATTAGAGTCCAGCAATCAAAGCCCCCTTTGGCTCACCTAACTAATATGCTCAATTAAAATTAAACTCCTCATCCTAACATGGGGTTTCTCATTTTACCTTTATTAACAACAATTTGACTATGGCCCATGTCTTGTCTCCTCTCTATCCAGAGGTAGTTCTTTGTCCCCACCCTCACCCCACCACCACCCCAGGGACAAATACCTCTTACTATCTCTCTCTCTCTCTCTCTCTCTCTCTCTCTCTCTCTCTCTCTCTCTCTCGCCCCTTTCCTCCGTTCTTCTTTGTTCTCCCCACACAACACTTAACCCTGCCCTCTGTCCCTCTGGGGCAAATAAGTCTCTTTTGTCCTAAGAACTTGGTCTTGGGGTGTCTTAAGCCAACTTTGAGGTGCCCTACATTTGCTTGGTTCCTACAATCAGGAGAATCAATAAAAGTTGTCCTGGCTAAACTGCCAAAGTTTCTGGGCCAAAACATTAAGGCTAATTCACAACTTTCTGGCTTCCTCTCAGTTCGCAGCCAGAAGCACAGCCTTCTTGGCTCCCCAAATCCAAACAGCTTACACCACTGTCTCAGTGATGGAAGAGTTTGTCACTGTGTGGTCACAACCCCTGCTCATCTCCTGCACAATCTAAGACACCCATTTCCCCCAACCCTGCCTACAAGGAGAAAACTCCAGGCTTTTCATCACTCCTCATCTCCATTTCTGACAAAGCATCCGAGAGCGCCCAGCCAGGGTCTCAGGTTTTAACCGTATATGGACACAATCACAGCTTCTAGCTCATACATAGGTCATCACGTCATGCCCAAGATCCAACCCCTGACCCCTACTTTAGCCTGGACTTGTGACTTCACTGACTGATTGCCACTTGTGAGATCGGTGAACTCACCCAAGAGCTGCCTTCTAGTAAATCTGCCTTTATCCACTTTTAATCTGGTCTAATCTGGCCTATATGTGTATAACAGAGGGAGAGAAAATGCCCCATCAATCACATCAGAATTTATGAGGGCAAGAAAGAGCTATTGGTATGCGGAGCCTTAGACATAAAGTCTATCTGATAATCTACCACAGCTACAAAGTGAAATGCTGACTTACAAAAGTATTAACAAGTCTCAAGATATTCATTTCATTATTAAGAGATTTGATAGTCCTTAATAAGGGATAAGGCTCCAAATAAGGCTCCAAAGGCAGGCTAGGCCTAATAAAAGAACTTCCCTACAGCCGGCCAAAAATAGACATCTACCGTGTACTCTACCTGAGTCTACAAGAACACTTGCTGTGGGCAAGGAATCAGAACCAGATGATTTTAAAGACCCATTCAGGTTAGGCATGTGATGCACACCTTTAATCCCAGCAGAGGAGGCCGATCTCAGTGAGCTTGTGGCCAGCCTGGTCTACAGGATGAGTTCGAGGACAACCAAAGATGTTCCACAGAGAAACTCTGTCTCAAAAAAACAAAACAAACACACAAACAAACAAAAGAGATTCATTCGAACACTAAGGTTTAATATGTATGATTGACAATGTCTTTAGTTAACACAAGGAGAAAAAGGAGAAATGGCTTATTCTGAGTTGTAACTATTTAATGTCATACAGATCCAATGTCAAGAGACACCCCCACACACAGCCCCACAGCCCAGCAGTGGTGGCACACGCCTTTAATCCAGCACTCGGGAGGCAGAGGCAGGCAAATTTCTGAGTTGGAGGCCAGCCTGGTCTACAGAGTGAGTTCCAGGACAGCCAGGGCTATACAGAGAAACCCTGTCTCGAAAAATAAAAAAAAAAGACCTCCCACCCCCCAATAAAGTCCTTCAAGGACTGATAAGAAGCACCTACCTGTCTGAAACACTGAAGAATACAGGACCACCCTCTATGCACAGTCCAGCCTTCCCTTCTCCGTCTACAGTACCTTAAAGTATGGAGCAATAGTGAAAGTTTCTTGCCATATCAGCCCAGAGCCCTTGTCACAAGGTAACAAGTTCATTGATAAAGACTTTGTACACAGTAAAAAGGCTTCTGTGTGGCACATTGTAACTATCTTGAATTAGCCTTGGAAGGATGCCCTTCATAAGGAATTGGTGCTTCTGGATGCTTGAAACTTTTATTTTATGCAGCTATCATGTATATTATGCTTAATTTACAAGGGTGAATTATTAAACTTCAAATTTAAGTAATTTCCTTCCCTGAAAATATGCTAAGAGGGATGTCCTCATGTCACAAGCTGAATAATCCGAAGTCGAGACTTGGGGAACCATTGCTGCCACTTAACCATGTGACCTTTGGCAGAACACTTAACCAAGTCTCAGTTCCTCGTTTACAGAGTCAGGAATATGCTTTATATGTGTGCCATGATAAGTGAGATCATGTGCTCTGTAAGTCAGACATGGATTCAGATGTAAGAGACTGAAGAAGATAGTGAAATAAACACCCTCTGAAAATAGGATTTCTAAAATAAATACAGAATACATGAAATTTTTTTTAAAAAAGTAATCACAGAACTCAGCATGTTGAGGCAAAAATGTTTCACGTTCGAAGCCACTGGGGCTCTCTCACGAATTTTGTCTAATTAATTAAACAATAGTTTTTTTTAAGTCAGTTCAGTCTCACTGACCAGAATTTTATTACAAAAATCTAGAAATAACTTAATTCTAGTATATATGTTGTGTTTTTTTCAGTTTCATAGTGTTTTTATTTTAATTTCCTAAGAATGATAATCTTTTGAGTATTAAGGGTTTCTACAGTTTTTAGTCTGACCTTGAGTTTATCTTAAATGGATTCAGTGAGTACTGTGAACAAAAGCATAGAATGCCCTATGACATTTCAATGAAAGATATAAAGGATATATATTGCATTTGTCATGCAGGTTAATTACATATTTCCTGGTACTTAGGAGTTATTTCAGAACAGAACTACTTAGATTGTGACAGCGAGAGCCACGGCAACAAGTGTGATGCAGATCCAGTATGGCCTTAGAGATGGAAACTGGGATGTGGGGGGTACTGAATCATGAGATTAGGAGATGCAACTTAGCTACACAAACAACTGGTTGTGCCTGCTTAAAGACTGTGACATCATCAGAATTGGAAAAAGATCCTCTGTGGAACTCAGACTTGAATTTTCTTGGCGTCATCATATGGGAAATCTCATCAACCCCCACCTTATTTTGATAGTGCATAATTGGGGGTGGGGACACCAAAGGCAGTGTTCTGCTTCCCTCTGCTAAAGAGGCTCGAGAGCTCTGTACTGATGAGAGCCGAAAGCCAGGCAGGGGTGCCCCCCTTTGTTGCTGCTTTTGTTTTTAAAAATGAAGCCTAATTTCTGTATTGGATATGATGATGGGCTTACAGCTATTAGCCATCATATTAATAATTTAGAAAATGCATGCCCGACCACTTGTGTTCTTTCAATTCCCATGAACACAGCTGCAACCCACATTAGAAGCTAGAATGAATGAATATTTTTCAGATGAGATATTTGGGCTGAATTATTAGGGTAGCCTGTACTACAAAATTACTAATAAACATTGCTTCTGGCTCAATTTAGCCTGAACTCAGTGAACCTAGCCAATGGTGACAAATCAAAACTCTGAAAGACCCTATGAATGAGCCTAACTAATCAAGGCGCCCTGTAGGAAGTAGATGCCAGGATTAATGAGCCAGTAGCTTCCCCATGCCATGCTGTTATTTCTTCACATAAATGCCCTCAGATGAGATTATCTTTATGTCTGAGAGGGAGAAAAGGAAGGTTACGTTCTTGCAGCTGACAGGTTAACTCCTGTCATTAGTCGGGTACACAGCTGTGGGATCTGAGCTTTTTCTTTATCCCAAAAATTAAAATACGAGGTCCACCATGCAGATTAAAAACACATTTTCATTTTCAGGGAACAAAGTCATTGAGAGCAACAAATACAAATTGCCCCAAAGTTGGAATTTCATCTCTTTTTCTTCTGCATATCAATATTTACAAGTTCCTTGATATGCCAGAATTGTTCTGCATCCTATTTAACTCTCAGCATCTGACATCATCTTTAGCAGGCTGCATTCCTAGATCATATGTTTCCATCAGCAACAAAAAGTAAATGCACTATCGTTATTACATCATTACTTATATGATACATGGAATACTTAGTGCCAATTTTGAGAAGAAAATTAAGATGCAAGGATAAATATGTATATTAAAATAAAGCAATCATATAGTTATGTCATAATGGGCTTTGACTTTTCTGGCTAGCATATAGTAACAGATGTCAAATAGGCTACTCAGCAAAAACTACAATTCATCAGAGGCTAGACAGATAGCATGCTGTACTCATCTGACTTGCATTCTGATATTTTACACCGCTATTTGATCCTTACTAACTTTAATTAGTTATAACATTAACAAACTGGAGTTAGAGTTGCTTTCAACAATGAGTAAAAATAATATGAAATATTTTTCTGTTGGGTTTTTTTCTCCCCCCAAAAGGTAAAAATCTCCCATGCTTGTAATTAAGATTCCCAGCCTCTGCTTTCATCTTTGTTAAACTGTCAACCTCAACACTCTGGCCAGGTTAGCCTTCCCCTACCCTAATGGCACATATGACTTTAAAATGTTCAGGATTCTCCACACACACACACACAAACCCACCTACTACCATAGTAATGAATAGTACTCCAGAGCCAGGTCAAGGGAAAAACTCTGTATATTTTCATTTTAACGTTGGCAAGTAAGCACTATATTACAAAATGTGTCTCTGAAAACCTCTATCACCTCAGCTGATTTGCAACTTCTCATCAGTGTTCTGAGTTAGCCCTTTAAAAAAAAAATTAAAAATCCTATTTCCCTTGCCTTTGAGAAATACAAATTTTTAAAGATTCTATTTAACATTCTTTATTGCGTTCCTACATCATAAAGTTATGCTTTATAGCAACATAAAAAAGCTGTAAAAATTAGCATCCTTGTAAACAACCTTCCATGCTCACTGGTAAAGCCATCAGCGGTGATTTGTACTGATCTCTTAAATGCAACTTGTTATTATGGTATCCAAAAGGTTTTTTTAAGCATTAGCATAAGACAAGGGAGAACATAAGACGTGATTTTTTTTCTTAAAAATTAGTCTTCATCTCCTGATGCTTTATAACATGAAGGTTGTCCTGAATTTTAAGAAATATTTCAAAAGTATAGAAATGTCCCATTGTTATCCGGTATGGTATGCAAGTGGTCTGAGCCCTCGGGATGCAGAGGCAGGAGAAACACTTCAAGTTTCAGGCCAGCCTGGGCTACATACCCAAGCCCTTTCTCCAATGCAACGAAAGGTTCTATTTTAATATGAAATCCAAAATTACTGTCCTTCTCTCTGAATACATTCATGTTTCTTTGGGAAATGTACGGCTGAAAGACCCTGTAAACTCGCTGACTTGCATCTAGTTAAAATCCCTTATGTATTACGAACAGATGGTTTTCTTTATCATAGAAAATCATCCCTTTCTGCCTTCACCTTTAAGGGGATCCTTTGTGCTCTGGTTGTTGTAGTCCTTAAGGCTCGCATTTAGCCCTGTGGCACCAAACTGTAGTCTAGGATAAGGATGCTTTTAGGGTCCCGCAACCAAATGAGAAACCCTCCCGTGGGAAGCGGGGTGCCCTCTCAATGCCTATGAGGACCGTTAGATTTCAGACTGAGCTGGTTGGTTTTCCGAAGCGAGCCTGTGCTAGCGATCTGCCTCGCAGTCTAAGCCGGCGACCTTCCCCGGCCGGCTGGGGCAGAGACAGCAATTTCCACCGCGCCTTGCGGGGACGCGGGGAGCACGTGGCGCCGCTGGCTTCGAGGTCAGCTGGCACCTCGAAGCGTGGACTCCGGAGAGGACACCGGAGCCGGCCAGCGGGGGGCAGCCGGAGGAGCAGCCAGGCGTCTCGAGGGGGACCACAGCCACCTCCCTGGATCCCGCCTCTCTCTGCCTCCGCCAGGGCTGCACGGAGCGCAGGGAGCCCGCGGCCCGCGGCCGCCTTAGCCACAATGCCCTCGGGGCGCTGCGCCCACGCGCGGCGGAGCAGCGCGGCCTAGGCCGGGCTCGCGGCACGCAAGGCCGAGGCTGTAACCGCGGCCTCCTCTGGCCACGGCCCTCGCCTCACGCGCGCGTGCAGGCAGCGGGGGGCGCCCTCCGCGCCACCGTTGACGAACGAACCAGAGAGGCGTCTCACCGCTCCACCCTGGTGCCCTCCTGCCCTGCCCCAGAGCCCAGCGCTAGGCCCGAAGCCTCGCGAGAGCCCGAGCTCGCGTGGAAAGCTCGCGCCCCGGCCTTCACGCCTCGCAGGCCTTGCAGGCCTGGCCCTGTCTGCTGCACAGCAGTCAGCCTCGCTGTGGTGGCCTCCAGGTGCTGCCCAGAAAGTAATTCCAAGTCTTCCAAGGGCGAAGAGCCCAGGCACCCCAACCACCACCTCCCCAGCTGAGCCTAGCCCTCTCCCCGCCCTTCTGAGACCCCCCACTTCCTGCCAATCCACATTACACCAAAACCCACCATCCTCTGTATCACATACGGAAAATGATTTTATTTTATCCATTTACATTTAACTTGATATAAACTTGTCCGGAAAAGTCAAATAATATGCTTTATATTAGCTCAAACATTTATTAAGAAAACCAAAGTCCATAAATAAGCACAGACAATAAGTTAAAACATATCACAAATTGACCAGTATGTAACAAGAATGCTTTATCTACACAAAACATCCTATTTCACATGTTTGTTCATTCTTAGAAAGCGCTTCTGTTCTCTGGGTTTGGATTTGACCAGCACATGCAGAAAGAGCTGATTGTGTTTCTCTGTACAAAGTTGCAGGGTTGTAGATGTCCGCCTGCACCCACCGGTGGCCGGCAGGAGGCCAAGGGGGCACGAAGGACGCGATAGGACGACCACAAAACAACCAAGGGCACAGAGCAGCGAGAAGAGAAGAAAAGAACGAAAAAGGAAGCAAACGAACGCCAGTCTTGAAGGATCTAGAAAAGAGATGTGGCTTTTCGCTTTTACAAAAAGGAAAAAAAAAAAAAAAAAAGATTCCTTACACGTGTGTTTTGTTCTTCCTAGAAAGGCCTATCAAAATGGGAAAGACCACCTCTTTATCACATAAGTGCCTAAGTCCGCTCCAGCCACCCAATCCGCTGCCATGTTCCTCCTGAGACGCCTTCCCTTCTACCCCCTCACAGCTGAGCTTAAGAAAAGAAAAACCGAGATATAACAACGAAAGCGGTCTTTTGCAAGCCAATCGAGGGTTGCATGGACAGTGACTGGATAGACAGGGTAGGGTGGTGGTCCGGGAAAGAAAGAAAGGAGGTCGGAGAAAGAATACGGGGCTAAATCAAATGACATCAGTTGGGCCCTCAGATGAGGCGGTTGGTAGCAATGCTTGTCCACCTTTAAGACAAAAATCCCTAACATTGTGCTGTACCTTGAACACGTCCATGTGTGACCAAGATGCACTGTGTGTGTTTGCGCGCGCGCGTGTAGTGTCTGAGCGTGAGCTATGGTGCGAGTGTGTGTGTGTGTGTGTGTGTGTGTGTGTGTGTGTGTGTGTGTGTGTGTGTGTTTCTGCCCACAAACCAGTCCATTGGTGTCTGATTTCAGATCCTGAGTCGACTCCCTGGTAAGTAAAATGGCGGGAAGGATGCTTTCTGCCGGGCGCGGGAGCAGGGACGTGAGGCTCGGGGAGAGACTGAGCCCAAAGGGAGACGCGGGCGAGGCGGGGGGTCGTGGGGGTTGGGGAGGGTGGTGACCGAAGTGTGGCCGGGGTGGCTGCCAGGCAGAGGCCGGGAGGAGGGCACGAGCACGACCTGGGCGAGCGGGGGGCCGAGGCGGCGGGCAGCACGGGGCTCGGGGAGCCGGGCTCGGGAGGGAACTCGGGAGGCGACCTCGCCGGGGCTCGGGGAGGACGGGGGACACCGGGGAGGGGGAGGGGCTGGGAGCCCGGCGCGCGCGGCCGGGGGTCTGGGGGAGGGGACAGGGGCGGGGGCGGCGCCCGGGCGCAGCGGGCGGCGCGCGGCGGCATTAGGTGAAGCTCATGGAGACTGTGTGCTCGAGCGCCTTGCGGCGCAGGGAGGCGATGCTCGTGCCCCGCCACACATCGCTGCTGTCCGGAGAGCTGCAGAGCTGGGGCGAGCCGGAGACGTTGCTGGGGCCGGGGAGGGAGGCGGGCACCATGCCGGGGAAGGCGGGCTGGTAGAGGTGCGACTGCAGCCCCGCGCCGTTGGAGCCCGCCAGGCTGTTGGACAAGCCCATGGAGTTGGGCGGTGGCCCGGCCGCCAGGCTGCACTGGGACAGCGACTGCGCCATGGCCTGCTGGCGACCGAGCGCGGGCGGCAGCGGCAGCTGGGACACGCCAGGCATGGCGGCCGCCGCCCAGCGGGTGTCGTTGGCGTGGAAAGAGCACAGGCTGTCGCCCATGGCGGCGGCCGCGGCGGCGGCGGCCGACGGGAACTGGGGCAGCCCCGGCGTGGGCAGCAGCGTGCCGGGCGCGCGGAACACGTTGGTGGTCTTCTTGCGCTTCTTCCACTTGGCGCGGCGATTCTGGAACCAGACCTGCAGCGGGCGGGGTGAGGGGAAGAGAGACAAGACTCCACGAGGTTAGAGAGCCGGGTCGGAGCTAGAGGTCCCCAAGCCCTGCTTCACACCGTCACCCAGTCCCAGGCTGAAATGATGCTCCGGGCTCGACACGCCCCCCACCCCCACGCCCCGGCGCGAGCTCGAGGCTCTCCGCCGCCGCGGAGCCACGCACGTCCCCTTAGCCACCACCGAGCGCAGACTCCGGGCGCTCTCGTGTCGCGGTGCCCTCTGGCGCGGAACGCACCGAGCAAACAGCACCGCATAGACCACCGTGTGCAGCGTTCACCGCCCTGTGCACTCTGGCATAGTCTGTGCAGTGCACAGAGGTAGTAGTGGTCGTCAAGCAGGCATGTGTCAAGGCTCGACCCACAGGTGTACAAATGAAGACAAACATGAGTACCCATGTGGCTTAATAGCATGTCTCATAGCACTGATGGGGTATAGAATTTTCAGAAACACTGGAAATTTGGGGATTGATGAAAGGCCACGAATGACATAAACAGTTTCAAAATCGAAAGACAAAGGAAGCCCCTAACATCACGGTTGACAGAGCAGAGAGGTTAATATAGTGACCCGTGTGGCAAAGTGAGCCACTGAGCTGCGGTGTTATTTGGTTGCCACCTTGATTTCTGATTTCTCCCTCAGTGCTTGGAGCAATTGCCACAATGCTCCTCCCCATCTCTCTCCCAAAAAAACGCTCTGAGGGCGCCTTTCTCTGCGCCAAGCCATTCGGGTGTGCTGGAACTCTCTGACTGAACCCCAGGGCCTTATGCCTTCCAGTACCTTATTTCAGATTCGTGGTAACATGTCCTCTGATACCTGTAAGCTGAACATACCCCAACACACCTCTCGTTTTATAAACTAAAGCAAATTTCCTAAACAATGCGAAGGAAAGGAGGTCAGCTTTAAGAGTCACACTGGTCAGGATGCAAATCTAAATTTGCTGGGATAATGGACTGGGTTTTTTTTTTTTTTCAGGGAGAACTGTCTATTAAAATATACATCAAACAAGCCCTCCTGGCTTTTGTTTCCTGATTATGGCCCAGGAATTTCAGAACTTACCAGGCAAGTGTGCCTACAAATGTCAAAATCACTGTCACTGAGCGAAATTTCCTCTTAGTGGTACTAGACAACCAACCTATCCAACCTTGATAATTTCTCCTCTCCATCTATTTGCATTTTATCTTTAAGGGGCTGGGGCTTCCTCAGTGAGTTTAGTTTGCAGACTTTTCTTTCAAAATCTAGTCAACGGGATGACTACTGAAACGAAATATAAAATGGTGCCGGGCACAGATCAGTTGTTGACTAGTTTCCTCTTAGAATTTGGCCAACACACACCTGCTTTCCAAATTTTGCCCCCCCCCCCAACGTGATTTATCTGGTAATCCAATCTATGTAGTAGATGATTTGCAAGCTGAAGTGTCAAGGATATGGATATACCTGCCTTCATTCTTGGTAAACCAAGAATTTATAGCGGTGCAAGCAAGCATACACTTTGCTTACCGGTGTGAATAGCTTTGCAGTCTACAATCCTCTCTGAGTCTGCCCTTGTCTTCCTATCTTACCTAGGGCTTCCTTCAGCACTTTATCTTTCTTTAGTTTGTACACCATTTCCCACATTGCTGCTTAACCCTATATTGATGCTGGGTAAGCTTGCCCTTAGCGGAAGCTCTAGAGCTGTGGCTAATGAGGCTTCAGGGCCCAATGGTGATGATTGCAGCTGGATGGAGCTGTTAGCAGCCTTTGGCCTTGGGTGGACAGTGAGGAGACCTAAGGTCCCAAAGACCCTTTGCAGCACCTAGCTGACACTAGTTTGGGAAGTTGGGCAAGAGAACACCCTTGACTGAAACTTGTCTGTGTCCAAAACTTGCAGCCTCCTAGGACCATTTTGAAAGGGAGAGTCAGGACCAATTCCTACCACTCCCCAGAGCGAGTGAATCCTACATGGTCAGTGTTTTGGAGATGGTAAATTGGACAAAGGCTTGGAGAAAGAAGCAACAGAAAAAAGAAAAAAAAAACCAATGTCACACTGCTCAGCAGAGTTTCAAGAGCAAACAGTGCTGCGGAATCCAGAAAGAACCACTGTTAAAGAACAAAATATTAGAGGAATAATCGAAAAATCATGCTCAATTATGTTTGAGGGTTAGTAGTCAAATGATGGCTACAAAATTTTTAATGTTTCATGGTTTACTGAGATTCAAGGGGGAAAAATCTGCATGGAATCCGAGCACCTCAATTCCAAGCTAGGATGCATATGTTTTTAAAATGTGAATGTTTCCACTTGGAAACTAGAGCATGTCGGGTTAAAATGCAGACAAAACCTAAGGGAGAGTTTTGGAATGCACTGATGACAACTCCAGGAAATACATTAACCACAGCCGAAGACCCAACTTTGCACTCAGTTTGAAATGCAGCTCTCCTCAGAAAAATGCTTAATACAACAGTGAGAATCTAATGGAGGTTGGAATCTAAAAATCCACTTTCATGATATCTGCTGTTACAGTAATATAGACATACTGTAAATGTATTTTAAAATATATAGCCCGTTTAATTCCCCAGCTATAAATGGCTCAGGAATAGAAAAAGAGGGGGAGAAAGAAAGAATGCCCCCCCCACACACACACTTGAAGCAAATGCTTTATGAAGACCTCATTGGAATCCAGCAAATGATTAATGTGTAGATATGGGAGGAAATCTGGGGAGCTGTATTAAAGCCTAGATCTCAGGTTCATTTCGATCAGCCAGCCGTGAACTCTGGGCCGAATTCATTACACTTTAATAGTGCTGGGAGAGGAAGAAAATGCAATTTCTCATTCCATTAGAAAACTCGAAAATACTCTCAGCTTGTCCCCCTATTAAGATGTGGCAGGTGACAGGGCCATTCTAGGGGACACGGTCAATGGAATTACAGCACATTATTTTTGTTCATATAAAATATTGAAAGGCAAGCCTGACTGTGCAGAAGTTATTTCACTGATTTGGTTTTTATGTAAATAAAATATTGAAAGTTAATTAATCCGTGCTAGAGACTAATGATTATGCTTATTATATTGCATTTGATCGCGTAATTTGCATGATTCTCGCATTGCTGCTTAATAAGCCATTCCAGGTTATAAATAATTCTGAAATTGGTTTCTAATAATGGCATGCTATAAAAGGAATGGTTTTATTACACTAGCCAGAAAAGGGGAACAGTACCATACAGGAAGTGGCCTCCATGTGAAGAGAGGTGCTTTCGTAAACACTTCAAAATGTGATATAGTCCAGATAAAGGCAAAAAAATAAATATACTGGATAATTCAGTCTAAAATTAAAAAGTATCTTTGAAAACTTGCAAGCGCAATAAGTTAAATGTTTAGATCATTTTTAATCAGTGCAGTGGCCCACATACTGGAAAGAATGTGTGGCAATCTGTTAACTATAAAGAAAACTATGAAGCGCTCATCATATAAGAATGTAAACCAATTACTATTTAATTTGAATTTGGTCAAGGAGCAATGGTACAGTGAATTGTGAAGTAAATACATTTCCCATAAATTATTTTCGCATTACGTTACATAATGTTAATCATTTTGAAATGTTAATTAAGAAGGTTATGTTGATCTGATTACTTTTTAAACTATGAAACATTATTTTTAAAAAATATTGAAATTGCTGTTCTATTAAATTGTTTTTATCAGTAGACTCAAGCTATTATCTTTGGTTGAACATTATGCTAGAACAATTAGCATACTTTGTCTCTTTCTTCTTGCATATTCTTTTGTGTACTTTGTGAACATAACTACCACACAGTTTATATTTTATTTCATTTATAACTTTTTCTATTAAAAGAATCACTGCCATTAACCTTTGGAAGGCCTAATAAAGTTTAATAGACCTCATTTTCTTTTTTCATAAAATCAGCCATCCAATTATATTTTATTTGTGATTCTAAGTTCTATTTTAATTTGAACTAATTACCAATATGTCTAGGTTAAGATGCAGCACTGCACTCATTTAAACAAAAATTAATAGCAAAGATTTCTCTTGAGAGCAAAAAGTAAATTTGTGAACTTTGATTCTTCGGTGTTGAGCTTACAATCAAGTATTATTGTTGGCATGGACTTGGATTGTGTATTTCCATGACAGTTTGAACCCACACTTAAAAAGTGCAAGGTGAAGATTTAAAGAACATTTATATGCCCGAGCAATGTAATTAGTACTCTTCATATGTGTAATGTCTTTGCCCCAGTGTTTAAGCTTTTCAGAGTTCACTAACAAATACCTAGATTTATATTGAATAAAAATATTAATCGTTGTGAATATTTATCTATTAATTTGACCATTTTAAGTCTCTGGGATATTCATTTCTTTTTAGAACAAAAGTATGTATTCCCGTTTAGATGAACTACAAAATGCCGAATGGAAATAAATCCTGATTTCCTGATGTAAAAGAACTGTAGTTCTTCAAGTTAATTTCCAAAATCAGGTAGCACTGGCTTAACAAATTATTTAACTTAGCACCCAGGATTCTAGAAGGAAAGAGAAAAAAAAAAAAGGTCCAAAGTATAGAGAAAATTTTCAGCACCGTGGATAGCTCTAGGCAAGCGCAAAGCTTCTTTGAGGCGCCTGTCAATGAAATAGTACACGTTGCCAGTC
The DNA here is from genome assembly GCF_978045245.1 of Mus caroli. Taxonomy (NCBI): domain Eukaryota; kingdom Metazoa; phylum Chordata; class Mammalia; order Rodentia; family Muridae; genus Mus; species Mus caroli. The sequence continues at coordinate 26,509,835 of NW_028227270.1, forward strand.
TTTGTAATAGAAAAAAAGAAAGAAAATTGGGGTTTATTAATCTTATATTTTCTCTCCCAATTTTCAAAAGAGATACAGGTGAAATTTTCTAGATTTCATATAATTACAACTTAGAAAGTGGTTGGATAAAAATATGGACACAATAACGAATTCCTCCATTACAATTTAACCTTTCTGGCCTGAAAAGTTCCTTCTTTGGGTCAAATATCCACAACAGACAGTGCTCATTTCCTGATTTCCTCCTTAAGGGAAATCTTAATTATTTTATTAAAATTAAAGACCCAATTTTCATAGGTGGTGTAGTATTTTCGGCCAGTCCCTGCGCGTTAGTAAATCACCCAAGGCAAAAGTCTTTGAAAACAACAAAGCTGAGGGTGTTTTGCCTGTAAGACGAAAGAGGGTGGTATTTAAGAGAATAAAACCACACCTGGAAGTTTGAGTACTCCACCCCGCTTTTTAAAGACACCAACTGCACCGTGGTTCCTCTTCCTTGTTTCCTGTATTATTATGAAATGTCTCCCATTTATCCAAATTCGTAATAGAAACTCATTACCGGGTAATGAAACACTTGTCAATAGAGCTGGAGCAAGGTGCGCGCTGGGCTTAGCTTCTTGGGGAGACAAGAAGGTTCCTATCTTTGGACCCCCGCAGCACCATAACACCGGGCTGCTTTTGAGGAGTTTTGAGATGAGGGATGGGGCTACAATGGAGGAAGTCCATGGGGGGCCTGTGGATCATCCTAGCCAATATTTGGACAGAGTATGGGATCCGCCGACCCAGGAACGTAGAAACAACAAGCGCGCAGCCCGGGATCCCAGCAGAGCACAATGCCTACTCTGTGCTCCAATCCTCCCCTTCCCTCCTTGCCTTCCTCCCCTGAGCCCAAGCCCGCCGTACCTGCACCCGCGACTCGGTCAGCCCGATACGCAGCGCTAGCTCCTCACGCATGAAGATGTCGGGGTAGTGAGTCTTGGCGAAGCTCCTCTCCAATTCGTTGAGCTGTGCTGGGGTGAAGCGTGTCCGGTGGCGCTTCTGTTTCTGTTGGCCCTGCTGTTGGCCGGCTTGGCTAGGGTTGGGGCCGCCCTGGGGCCCCGGCTGCTTGTCTGGGTCTTTGGCGCTCACCGCCAGCGAAGCAGGAGTAGAGCCCACGGTGGTGATGTCCTCGCCTGGCAGCAGAGTGGCTCCTTCGACCGGGTCCGAGTTGGGTGCCAGGTCCCCTGGATGGCCCCCAGGGTCAGAGCCCCCCACACCCAGCCTACACTTCACCGCCTCCCGGTGGCCCAGAAGCTCGGCGGCATCTTTCATACCTGAGGAGGGAAGGGGATCTCGGTCAGTACTGCCCTGGCGAGGTGAGGAGCCGGTGACTTCCCTGAGAGGTTCTGCTTCAGCCCCATCCACCGCTCCCTCTGCGCCTACGCTTGCCCCGAGGCGGAAACTGCCTGGTCCTCAGCCCGGTTTCCCAGGAATTGGACAGCTAGGTTGAAATAACATCTCCTGGCCTCCTCTCCGCAGCCCGCTCTGGTGCTTCACAGCTCTGGCCTTCGTGTCTCCCACAAAAAAAAAAAAAAACTCACTCCCAGGCCTGACAATGAAACACACCCGAATCCTTTCACTGACTGTAACCCTGGTGTCCCAGGAAACCTTGAGAGAATTCTTAGTCGGGTGATGCGGGAGAGAAAGAAATCAAGAGAGAGCCCTTGGAGGCTGCTCCTCCTGAGCAAAGGCGCTAAATGAACTCTGGCCAATTCCCTCTGACTTTCGGAAGATGAATATGTCTCCAAGCCTTCCACCTCTCAAAATAAGCCCAAATCAGCTCCGCCTCCCCCTCAAATCAGAGAAAGTGTTTGGGAAATGGAGTCACATCCATCACTAAAGCTTCCCAAGCCTGAAACCCAGAACTTGGTAACCCAGATAGCTTCAAAGAAATTTAAGTAAACTCTATAGCCATAACAGTGAATCAAACTTTAGAGAATTCAACTTTTCTCTCCCGAGAAATAAACGGCTCGTCCCTCCCCGTCACTGGCAACACCGAGTCCCTTGTAGAAGGCAGGGATGCCCGAGAGGATGAGTTGGGCTTTTCTTCTCAACCAGCGCACTTAGCAAATCCACCTTCATACAGCGGCTTCTCCTTCACAAAGGAGAAGATTTTTTAAAAAAAAGAAAACAAATTTAAGCACACTTAGAGGAGAAGGTGATGATAGAAAGGAAGAAAGGGGAAAAGGGATGAAAGAAATTCCAAATCAAAGCAAACAAGAGTGAAAAAAGAGAGAAACACCTCCAAACAAATTATCGCGGGCTAGAACTCCTTTCAAAAATAATAATATTAATAACGAAGGGGAGAAAGGAAGAAAAAATAAGAAAAACAAAAAGGTGTCAGCATCCCCAACTCCGGTTTGTTTTGGAATCTACATATTCCATAGATTTTTTTTAAAGACGATGTTAAATCAAATTAAACTTTAATACAGCACAATTACTTTTAAAGAAATTAGTCCATTTAGGGCGCATTAAGGTAAAATAAGGAACAAATTGACAATTTCCTGCCCCGGCTTCTCCTGGCTGCCCGGGTGAGAGGCGCTCACTCACCTAGCCTGGCGTCCAGGAGGTCGGCGTGAGACAGCATCGCGCACCGCTCCAGGGCGAAAGCTGTTCCCCCCCAAATTTTAGCGGCTTTAAGTTATTTAAAATAGATATAAGCTATAAGCTATACGATATAGATATATATAGATCACCTAAATGAAAGAAAATTCGGTTTGTGGTTAAAAAGGGGGCTTCTTGCATTATAATGTCCTTTAGAGAGACGGGGAGGTGCTTAACAGATGAATGAACCCGTGAGCAGCTCGGCGAGGGGACCAATCAGGAGGGCAGCCTGCAAATGTCAGCGCCCGGAGAGTCCCCCACTCCGCCCGCCCGCCCGCCTGCGCCTGCCGGGAGGAGGCGGCGGCCGCAGCCCAGGCAGCTTCAGCCTCCAGCAGCCGCTAAAGCAGCAGCGGCCACCTTGGCCTCGCTCTGGGCCTCTGGGCCGAGCCTCGGTCAGTTCTTCCCAGAGATTTTCTCCGGGCACATCTCCCCTTTTCTTGTCCTGCCTTGCTCGCTTCACAGACTCTGCTCCGTGTATCAGAGCTAGGGTGTCCCTGGAACAGGGGCAGTTCAGACACCAAAGCAGGGCATGACCTCTGCATGACCTGAGAGTCGCCACCCCCAGCCCCCACACATCCCACCGCGCCCGCGCACCCGCCGCCCCTTCTCGTGCCAGCTAGGCGACACTGGACCGCGGTAGTCAAAGCCCTAGCTCACCAGGCAGCCAAGCTACCATCTCTAGAACGACCCTAAATTTCTGCCGCTGTTCTGCAGGCCTTTTCTAGAGACCCAGACTCTGGCCTACTGAGCCCCAATCCCAACGCAAGCCTAGAAAATAAAGAGGAAGTTGCCCCCACCCCACCCCGCCAAGGTCCGCTGTCCGCTTTAGGGGAGGGGGAGACTTCATGAAGTGAGCCTTCCTCCAGAACTCCAGAAGCTGCGTTCCAGGGCCACCTGCCCGATGGGCCTACACTCTCACCCAGGTCCCAACCTGCTCTTTCGGTCAAAGTTTCTAAGTTCAGCTAGGCGACCAAAGCCACTTAAGGCAGTAAATAAAGTGAACCGCTCTTTATTTTCCTCTTGGATATGTTAAACTACTTGAACAATTTAAAGTGCTTTTGCACAAGGGAAGCGAACCATTTCTAATGTTCTGATTTTTCAGAGCCAGCCAACAACAAAGTTTAGATTAGTAATATATTTCTAACCAGAGTAATTTTCAAGATCATTAGGCATTTATGTAATTAGTGCCAAATCTATAAGCTTTTATTACGATTATTAGAGTAAAATCAGTATAAATTTGTACTAATTTACTACTGTTTAGACTTGGCTGCCAAGCCCAGAGGTTCTTATTGTAAATGATAACTGAGGAAATTAAGTGCAAAATTCTGTACCGTTTCTGATCTGCTCCCAAACAATCCGTTTCAATTGTATTTGCAGCAGAACATGATGCCCCTTTAAAGTTATTTGACTTGTATTTTTATTTGCAACACAAGAAAAATGCCCTCTACCCAAGGCAAAATGAAAACTGATATTTACTGCTCCCAACTTGATTAACATTGATTTTTAATTCGAGGGTGATGCAATTAAGATTATTCATTTAGTGCAAATAAAGCGTCCACAAAGGGTGGCCCTCTGAAGTCTGTTTTAAATAATACCGAACAAATGGCTTTTTTTGTTCGTCGCCCAATTGACTTACACAAAACATTGAAAATGCTGCCCGAGAGCAGATGCGAGTGTGTGTGTGTGTGTGTGTGTGTGTGTGTGTCCTTTACTCTGCGTGTGACAGGGAAGAGCAAGGAGACAAAGGAGGCAGCGAAGCAACTCTGGAGCAGTTTTGTTTCCTCCTCGTCCTCAGCCCTTTTCAAAGTCCTGCGGTACCCAACCCGGCTGCGCGCGTCTGCACCGGGGCACACTCGCTTGTGAGTGCAGGGTCTGGGCTACGTGGGTGTCGCAGGCGCCGGAGAACGCTCACTCGGCAGCTCGGGACCTGGCGGGGCTGTAGTGGCCGCCGGGCAGCGGATAGCAGCCAGGCCTAGCAGGAGCTGGGCGCCGCGAAGCCCGGGATGCGCTCTAGGAGGAGCCTAGGCGACTCCAGCGCGCCTGGGAGCCTCGGGGGCTTTCGGCCAGCGCCTGGTGTCCTATCCAGAAAGGTTTTTCCTGAAAGGGAAATCCCAAGCCCTAAAGCAAACCGAGCCCCTCTGGTAGCAGCTTGATTTTCTCTATACACCTCCCACCCCCCATGTTGACTACTCGGGCGCGATCAGCAGGAGGGGACAGTTCAGCCTTCCAGGGCGGGACTGTACGCTCTGGACCTGGCACAAGAGCATGCACCTGGGACTGCCCCGGGCTTTCAAACTACCAAGGAGGGGCTTTCTGGGTATTCAGGCCTGAAAGGCAGGTAGAGGTGTAGTCAAGTGGCTAAAGATGAAACCAGAAGGTGGAGTACAGAAGGTGGAATAGCGGTCGCCTGCTCGGTAGAAGAGTCTAAGAAGTCCGGTCCTGCGGTGACCTGGCTGCTTAAGTGAGAGACTTAAGAGGTCACCTGGGAAGAGAACAGGCGCAAGTGTGTGCTCACAAGCGCTGGTGTCCGCTCCCGCAGCAGCCCTGTATCTGCTGCCTTCCTTGCCTGGCGTCCTCACATGTACTCGCTCGTATATTCTGTTTTGTTGTATCTTTCAGGTCGATAAATAAATGTGTAATAGTTAATGTGAAGACACATCAGAGTAATAACAATGGGACAAAATCAAAGGATTATCCATCTCTGTTAGTAACCACTGAATAACAATGTTGCGGCGTGATTGATAGCCCGCTTCATTTTATGACTTTTCTATTGGTCTTGATTTTTATAGCAGTGTAAACAAACTAAATCATTTCTTCCAAGACTTCAGAGCACAAGCACCTCAGAGAAGGGAGGGAGGGAGGAAAGAGGAAAAAAGAAAAAGGGAAATCTAAGGATGGGAGGGGGTGACGGGGCAGCTTGGGGGCGTCGCGGTGGGGAGGGAGCGAGCTGGAGCCGGGACCTGGCAGCCAGCAGGCGTGGCAGGGAAGCAAAGAGAGTCTGTGTGTGAAACGGTTGCCCCCACGCCCCCACTCCCTGTTCTCGCTCTGCAACTCGGTTTGGCCAACGTCTGAATCCACCTGGGCAGCGCGTGAGATGTATTTACCAGAGTTTTATTCGCCGTCATCTTCCCACGTTCCTGGGGCAGCCGGGAAAGTGCCGGTCAGGCCCATTGCTGTTGATAATTCAAAGCATTTCCCACATGATCATGGGAACTGAAGTCCCTAACAAGGCGAGGCTTTAGCGCAATGGCCCCCAAATCTTCGGAATGACAAGAATGTCTTCAGAAATCACTTCAAAGCAAAGTAAAAGGATTTTCTATGACGGATCCAGTGATTTTTCCTCAATAAATAGGTTTTAGATTGTTACACACACGTAGAAGTGGAACAAAGGGAACTACCAGAAAATATATTGGTTGCCCCTAATAAAATTTATTTAGACAGTTTACTTCTCATAAAAAATAGAGATTGAATTTTGTACAAGAGCCTGCCAAGGGACGATGCACCGGGAAGTCTTTTTTTTCTTCTTCTTCTTCCTACCCCCCACCTTTTAAAGAAAGCACAAAGGGTCTTTAAAGGCCAGGGAACTGGCTCCTGGCTCCCTTGGCAGGAGCCCCAGACCAAAGAAAACTTGGTAGTTCGATGAGAAGTCGACTTTGGAGGAGAGGTGTTTGTTAAAAAAAAAAAAAAATCTTATAGCTATGTAAATTACAAGTACACCCACTATACAAACAATGCCACTCTGTTTGCCATCCAATTCGGAACAAGTCTTAGAAATAAGGTGTAGCTGGACCAGGCAGGGGAAGAAGATGGGAGGGAGAGACCCACCGGCAACAAACCCAAAAGATGGATTTATGCAGATTAGGTTTAAGATTCTGATTTTTCTCTCTAATTGTGTTTCTGCTATCATTGCAAATCCTTTGTCCAGACAGAGACAGGGAAAATAAAAATATATAGAGGGTTCTCCAGGAAGAATTGGGTGGTATGCCCAGAGCCCTAATTGCTTTTTCCACTTAGAAAAATCTCCGGTGTTTGTTAAATGTAACTGTAAGCTGCTTGTGTTGTTTGTAAACGGCTCTTTTCTGTGCAGACAGTGGGCTGAAATATGGCGCGTTATTATTCACATTCCTGCTATTAGATGCTGAATTGTAACATTGTTCCCTTTAATGAGAAGCGCCTCCCTCAATAATTAACGATCTCACATTTTCCTATTTTCTTGCCTGATGAAAAGAATCAATTTTAATTCGTGGTAAATTACAGCCATGCTTTGGGGTATTATTTGCTTACTGAAAACAAATCAAGTGACTTGAACACTCCTGTTTACTTTTCCAGATATGCAATAACCCAAAAGCAACTTTACATCAGATCGCCTCGCTCAGGCGCACTTCAGAAGGGAAGAAAAGATTAAAACGTGGGGAGGGGACGCAAAGGAGGTGCGCGGGGCGGGGGGGGGGTGCAGGAAGGGAGACCCAGACCCAAAACATTTGCAACAATGGTGACCAGGATTTTTCAGATCAACCTCAGAAGCCCGAAGTGGTGCTTCCCCAAGCCTCAGTGTCCACCCTGTTCTGGTAAGGGTCCTTCAATCACATGACCATCCCGGAATTTCAGACTGCTCCAGCGGCGGCTCGTTCGCGGCTTGTTCACGGGAGTGGGTAGGTAGAACAGGAGCTGAGAGAGCAAAGGGCTGCCCCTTGGGCGCTTCCACACTCCTCTGCCTGAGATAACTCTCGGAGTCGCCAGCCAGAGACCACAGCCAGCCAAGGAGGATTCGGCTGTATGCCCCTGCCGGTCCACTGCAAAAACTCCTTCCTCTTCTGATGGGGGCTCTTCAGGGCAGAGAGAAGCATTTGTAACTCTTAGTCAAACAGCCATGGGCCTAGCTCAAACCTCAAGACCTCCGTAACTCCGGAGCTGAGAGACCTGAGGTCAAGACGCACTTAGCCTGTATTGTCTCCAAACAGAGCCGACTTAATCTAAAGGAAAACAAAAACAAAAACCTTGACTACAGACCCAAGCTCTCAATATTCTTTTTTCTTCTTGCAACACTGAGAGCAGGGTTTCATACATGACCTGTGCACTTGTGTATGCGCTTTTGTGAGCAGGGCACTGCAGGTCCATTGCTTGGTCACCTACAGGGCCCGGGTTTGCCAGTGGCGCTCAGAAGCAAGAAACCTGGCTCAAACTAATGTCATAACCCGGGAGCTTGAGGCAATACAGGAAGTGATGGATAGATGGTGGATTGATGGGTGGATAGATAGATAGTTTTTCTTTGAATACTTTTGCACACGTTTGCTTTTGCAGACTAAAAGCAGATCTTCCAGACAGTCCCCTGCGTGATTCTTCAAGAGCTGAACCGCCAGACCCTAGCTTGCTTCTTTCTCTAGTCCTCCCCTTCTGACCACTGCCGCTCGAGGCCCTCAGTGCAGAAACAACCACACCAGACAATGACGAATCAGTACCTGCCTTGTGGCTGTACTGTTTATCCTAGCTTCCCTGGCATTGCTGTTTGCCCTGTTATTTTAATGGGCCCAATTAGCCACCCGGAACATAATAAGTGGCACACGGGTTTTGTTGCATGTGTTAAGTTCGTTGCTTTTCTCATCTCTATTTACTTAGGATAAATAATCATGTATCCGTTATTCGGTTAGGTGACAAGGCTAGTAATTGGAATAAGAAGGAAAAAAGTCCCATCCTTAGACTCTTTCTATAACTAGATATAGCGCTAATAAGACTGCATCAATCTTATGTAGCAAATAAATAAAATAGACAAACAAACAAATTTGCCTCCAACAAGTTAATGCGGTGTATCTGAGTGGAAAGTAGATATTTTCACGCATTCTGGAGATGAGGAGTGACTTTTAATAAAATCACAAGAAAAACAAATGTAATTCTGTAAGCCATTTCTTCCAGAAGCCAGCGTTCTTGCCACCCCCTTCCCCCGCCCCGGCTTCTCCGTCACAACCTCTCTCTTTTCCTAAGGAGTTGGTCCGGGTTCAGAATGACAAGGGTCTTGACTTTGCCAGTCACTTTACACTTGGCTGGGTGAGATGAGGGCGGGGCAGGAATCTATAGGTAATTAGCCTTCTGCAAGTAGTATTTTTCTCTTTCTTCCGCTTTTCCCTCCATTCTTGCTTTCTTCCCCCACCCCCTTCCTTCGCTCCCTTTCCTCTTTTTCCGTCCTGCGAGCTTTTCATCCTTTCTATTCTCCCTCCTCTTTGACCCCGTGTCTCCCGCCTCTCTTTTCTCTTTTCCTTCCCTCTCTTCTCCACTAACCCCCCCACCCCCCCCTTTCCCCTGCCGGCCCCCTTTCCCTGTCCCTTGTCCCCTCCCAGCAGCCCGAGTGCAGCTAATTCCGGGCGTCTATATTCACTCAATTAGAGAAATCTACAGTGAAGATCGATCTTCCATCTGCAGACATGCCAGCTTAACAAATTAGATTCTTGTTTCGTGCAGGTGATTTGGTGACAGTTGGGGAATTAGAAGTAATAAGTTGTTGTGTTTGAGCCCGGGCCCCCGCCCCCCGCCGGCGCCCCTCCCCGCCCGCCGCCCCGCGGCCGCGCCCGCCGCCCGGCACCCCCGCCGCCCCGGCTGGCCCGCGCCCGCCGCCGCCGCCGCATCCCCCGCCGTAATTAGTGCTGCTGCCCTCCATGTGGGCTCGATTAAACCGTGATTTAGCCGAAAGAAATATAATTATGGCTGCAAATAAAATAATCAGCATTGAAGAGCGATTTCCTTAATGAGATGGAGCGGTTGCACGTCACGGAGTAAAGGGGTCTCATTAAGAGGTGGTAATGAGGCTTGGGTGGATGGTGCAGTCACAAAATAGCCCAAGTCCCCAGCAGGCCCGGCCCGCCCTGCAAAGCGGCCACTGGGCTCTGCCACCCCGCCCCACCCCGCCCGGCCTCCAGGGGGCGCTGCGCCCGCCGCACGGTCTCCTCCCGTGGCCGCCGCTCTGTAGCCCAGCCGGGTCCTTGGCGGCCCGCGGAGAGCCAGGCTGCAGCCACGTCCCCGCGCCCACGTGCGCCTGCTCCGGTCTCCTTTCCCCAGACTACATGGAGGACAGCAGGCTGGGTGAGCGGATGGCAGCGAGGGGCCTCTGCTCGGCGCCATTGTGAGGCAGGGTCAGACCGGACTTCTGAGATCAGGTGGAGCCGCCTCCCCGGGTAGGGGTGGGGGGCGACACCACCAGAGTCCCCTCAGAGCGCCATTGGGAAGGCAAGAGCCACACCCAAGCTCAGAGCCTCAGCCTGGCCTGGAAGGCCTTGGAACTTACTCTCCCCATAGCATTTTCCAAACTTGATTGAAGTCTAGAGAAAGTCACAACTCTATTTTAACTCGAAACTTTCTCACCTGGGTTCCTCTGATCTTTCTGGTCCATAGCTCAGGGGCCCTGAATTCCTTTCTTAGCCAAGGTATATATGCACACTCCCGGATGCCTGGGTATGGTGAGGCCTCATTTGTTTATTTGTTTGCTTTCCTTTTATTTTTATTTGGTTTTTCTGAGCCAGGGTCTCACTTTGTAGCGCTTGCTGGCCTGGAACTCCCTGTATACACCAGGCTGGACTCCACTTCATAGAGATCCACCTGCCTCTGCCTCCTGCGTGCTTGTTTTAAAGTCGTGGGCCACCACAGGCAGCTGAACCTCAGTATTTGTTTCTAATTGGATTATTAGCCTTCTCTGGAGTTGCAGTGTTGGACAAGGAAAGGAACAGTATCCATACACCGTGACTCTCAGCAGCTGACACCTTTTCTTATTCACCCTACTATGTGCTAGGTCCTGTGCTAGAGAGATGGACAGATGTACTTCTGGCCAGGCTTTCAAATGGGCATGGCCTACATAGAGTTTTCCCGCTATGGTGGATTCTGTTCATCAGACAATTGCTCCCTTGGAAGCAGCCATGACCCAGCAGGAGGGTGCATGGTAGACCAAGACTGTTCTCCTCATGGTGGCCAGGAAGCTAGCAGGGAGAAGGCCCTGGATTCCCAGAAACCCCAGCAAGGCCACTGCCCTGCTACCAAAAAGACCTGGTTTTCTTCAGCTCTGGCCCCTGAACGTTTTGCCACCTTTCAGGTTTCCTCAGTGTATAGACCAAGCCTTCAACACATGCCTCTTTAAAAACCAAGGTCCCCCTTCCCCTCAGCATGGACTCTTCTTGAGCTGCACCCTGGGCCCCTCCATTTGCTTCAGGGTATTCTTTTAACTTTCTCCATCAGTAATGTGTTTCTACCCAGAAATCTGATGTCCCAGGAAGAGAGTAGCTCTCTTCAGTGCTACTAGTTAATGGAATATCTCTTATAAAATGTTCTCATTCTATAAAGGGCCACAAGGTGAGACGTGCCACCGAGATAAGTTCTTGGCCATAGCTGGTAATGACAAGCTGGAAAGAGGTCTTCCCCAAAGCACTGCTGTCTTAAAGACTCTTCCCTCAACAAATATGGGTTGGTTTTAAATCCAAACCTCTATTAGGATTTTCTGCATTCCAGAGGAATTCCTGCATTCAGGAAGCCTGCTTTGTGGGTGGACAGCTTCTGCCCCCTAGAAATAGGTCCTGGGCAGCTGGCATGCCCCTTACACAATGGTGGCTCATGAATAAGCAGCCCTTACCCTGGGTGGCAGTGCAAGTGAATTCGATTAACATTCCCACCCTGGGGCCACAGGGATTGAGGGTGATTAAAGTCTGCCTTAAGCCCACTAAAGCCCCAAATCCACAGCTTACACTAATTCTCTCATTCACTCCCCAAAGGCATTTTCCACACTAGAGCCTGAAAGCCAGGAGCAGGGGGGGCCTTCTCCATCTCTCCTGCCTTCCCGAGTTGCTAACATATGGAAACAGCCATTTCTGCTCAGGGACAGTTCTCCCCACCCCCACCCCCTCACCCCTGGATGCTTTAGCATGTGGATTTATTCAGCAACCCCTTCATTTCTGAGAGGTCCCCCAAGTCACCCATTTGGAATGATGTTGACTTTTCGTAGACATTTTTCTTTCACCTGTCTCCCTCCCTGAGAACCACAGATGCAGGAGGGAGAGGGGCTCTCTGTTAGGCGGGGCACAGTTAAGCTGCTGTAATGGAGATCCCAAAGTGGAGTGGCTTAGGGCAGATGAAATGTTATTTCTCTCACATAGCGGTCCAAGCAAACAGCAGTCCAAAACTATGTAAGAGGGATGTTGTCAATTTACTTCTGGGATGCTTGACCTGTGGACTAAGGTGATAGCTGGGAAAGTTGCTGAAAAGCGATACTTGGTCCTTTCTTTTGAGGAGATGGCTCAAAATTAGTTCTTTTCCTCTCACAAGACATTGGTGAGAATTAGGCCACAGGATCTTATTTAACTCAAAGGAAACTGGAGAACTGTTGTGTTTACACGAACTAGTTAAAGCACACGATCATGCTCTCCTGCTCTGCGGCAGACAAAACTCCCACGCTGAACAGGAGCCTCACTGATGACCCGTCTTTCCTTAACTCTTCCTCAGTTTTCACACTGAAGGATGTGTGTGTGTGTGTGTGTGTGGTGGTGGTGGTGGTGGTGGTGGTGGTGGTGGTGGTGGTGGTGGTGGCGGCGGCAGTGGGTGGATCAAGCAGAGTGAGCAGAGAAGGAAGTAGGCTAGTCAAGAAAGGTGATGGTTGAATTTAACTGTCACTTTGATAGGACTGAGGACAGCATAGAATAGTAACACACAGTTCTCTGTGTGCCTGGCAGGGCAGTGACCTGCCCTGAATGTGACCAGCACTTAGAGATGCTAGAGGCCCAGATGAAAAGCTGGGAGGAAGGGAGGTGACCTTTGAGGGTGGGCCTTCTCTCTGCCCACCCCTACCCCACCCCCAGCTCCTCTGAGCCCTGCAGCTCTGCTCTACAACACTCTTGCCTCCTTCATATTCCTCTCCCCATGTCAGACCCACAGTGAAGAACAAACTGTCTATGAGGGGGAACCTTTGAGATCAGGAGCCAAAATAAAATCCTCTCTCCTTTGAAGTTGTTCTTTGGAGTACTTGTCATCACACTGAGATGTTAGCCTAGCATGAGAGGGCCGACCAAGAGAGACATGATGGCTGCTTAAGCAAAAGAGAGCAGCAGTTTGGATCTATAGCATCTCTTAGGAAGCCTAAGGTTCCCTTGCAAATGTAGACTGTAAAGATGAGGGTCTGGGATCAACAATCTGATGCTTTGTCAGTCCATTCATCCACTGGTTATGTCATAATTTGGATATAATTTATATCTGCAGGTTCATGTGATGGATGCCTAGCTGTAGAACTATATTGGGAAGTTCTGGGAACTCTAGGAGACCTAGATGGAGAAAGTAGACTATTGAGTCCTTAGAGCGCTCTCTCTCTCTCTCTCCCCTCCCTCCTCCTCCCTCTCATTCCTTCCCTCCCCTCTATCTATATGAGGGGAGAACCCCCGCTCATCTATACACTTCCGCCATTATGATATTGTCCAAGCACATGGGACCAATCATAGACTAAACCCTCAGAACCCAGGAACCAAAATAAGTTCCTCTCTTAAGTTGTTCAGACAGTATAATTTAGTCACAGCTATGAAAAGTAACTAATGCAGGGTCTCATCCATCCATCCATCCATCCATCCATCTATCTATCTATCCATCCATCTATCCATCCATGTATCGATCCATCCATGTATCGATCCATCCATTCATCCATCCATCCATCCATCCATCCATCCATCCATCCATCCATCCATCCATGTATCGATCCATCCATTCATCCATCCATCCATCCATCCATCCATCCATCCATCCATCCATCCATGTATCCATCCATCCATCCATGTATCCACTTATTAAATTTGTATTATGCACTGGCTATGAGCCAAGCATGGGGCTTGAGCCTGTAGATATGATCTTATGATCATGCTCACATAGCTAACAAAACCAGACAATGGAGAGGTAAATGTGACTATGATGTGCCTAAGACAGTAGCTCAGAGAAAGACAGTAGCTCAGAGAAAGCGTAGTCTAGGATCCTGGAAGTGATATCATAACAGAGACAAGAATGATATGTAAGAGGTCACAAGCCCTATAAGGGAATTCTTTCTGCCAGGTATGATGGCTCATCTTAGCAATTAGGAGGCTGAAACAGGAGGATTGGCGTTAATTCAAGTCCCACTTGGGCTACAGGCTGAAACCACGTATCAAAACAAGCAAGTAGAAAAATAAAAGTCAAGTCTATCTTTCTCCAGGGCTATATGTCAACCTGGGTCCTGAAGTCCAGAGCCCTGGATTTAGTTCATGATGTTCCTTAAACAAAGGAAGAAGGAGAGCAAGAGAAAAGGAAGAAGAGGAGGAGGAGGGAGAGGAGGAGGGAGAGGAGGAGGGAGAGGAGGAGGGAGAGGAGGAGGAAACTCTTCATGATAATTTCAAGTTGATTCAATAAACATTTGTAGCTTAAGGGCCACATTCCCAAACCAAAGGAAAAAATAATCCCGTGATACTATATAACAAAATTCCAGTAATAACAGCAAAGCTGTTGAATTTTAGCAAATGCATTCTCTGAGAGATTGAGCTAGTGTGCAGAGGACTTCATCAGAGAGAGCTGGGCTGAGTAAAACAAGTAAAATCTATATAAGGTGCCAAGAGAGTAAATAAGGATTAGGAGACAACTTTGAATCTTCACTAAAGACCAACAAAGGAAGGACAGTCCTTCTGAGAAGGGAAGCAAGCCTGTGGAGTTCATCTCCTCCAAGAAGTGGTAAAACTGTGATGATGTGTGCTGGATGAGCATTTAAGGGGAACCAGAGAGACAGACAACAAAAGTAAATGAGAAAGTGACTTTTCCATTTCATCATTTAATAGTACAAACTTAAAAATTACAGGACTAGGGGCTGGAGAGGTGGCTCAGTGGTTAGGAGCACTGGAGAACTCAGGTTCAATTCCCAGAACTCACATTGCAGTTCACACCTATCTGTTGCTCCAGTTCCAGAGGATCCAACATCCTCACACAGATACATGCAGGCAAAACACCAATGCACATGAAATGAAAAGAAATAAAGTGGAAAAAAAAGAAAAAAATACAAGACCTTTGTGGTAGGTCTGTAATATCAAGGACTTTCTATCTTGTGTCTTCTTGGGTTGCCCCCAAGCTAGGTACATGCTATCTAGGAGGGCTGGCTACCACGTTGCATTCTAGTAGCAGAAAAGTGTGTGTGTGTGTGTGGGGGGTACAGGATACAGGATAGAACCTCTATTTCCTTCAAAGGCACAACCAAGGCAGGAGGCTAAGGTGGAGTTTACTGACAGCCTAAGTCTCACAGTGAATTTGAAGACATCGTGGGCTACATGAGACCCTGCCTCAAAAGTAAATAAACAAGCAAACAAACAAACAAACAAATAAAAGAAACAAGAACTGGAAAGTGTGCACATCGTTTCTGCTCAGAGTCATTAACCAGAACTTGGTACAATAATTATGCAGGTGCCAGGGAGGTCGAAAGCTGTCCTTGTCCTCAACAGCTATGCTCTAAGAGAGTCACAGCAGAGTCTTCTGTCAGTGATAGAAGGGGTACAGACGTCCGTCCGTCCGGCTCCTGCCTTTCCTACTCAGAACCTTCCACATCAGCACTTGAGAGCTAGTCTTCAGGAGTGTGTGCAGAGGCTGGGGACTGGTGGTCTCTGAATCACCATCGTTTTCTGGTCTTTTCGCTTCAGTACCTGTTAGTGCCCAGTTGCCGCTGCTTAGATGTTAGGCTGAATCAAGATCAAATCTTCCCTGGGTTTTTCCCTTTGTTGAGACAAAATGAAGCCTTTACAGAGGTCACTAGATAGAGAGGTGAAGGAGCCAAGAAGGCCACCCTTAACTGTCCCATGTTACAAAGCCCCATAGCATCTCTCAACATTTTTACACTCTTACCTGGAAGGACTTGGTCACAGCGCACATTTCCTGGTTGCTGAGCCACTTTTTTTAAGTATCTACCCTCAAAGATATATGTTCTTGCTGAAGTATTGCCCTCATCCCGACGTAAAGAAGCAACCCTGCCCGAGACTCAGGCTGCAGATGGCTGTTCAGACTTTCCTAGCCATAACTTGTTCAGAATTCTCTGCCCTGTAGTCTTATTTCTGTGTCCTGGGCCTCTCCCACGTCTGTCCACCTGCAGAACCACAGGCATAAAGGACAGTTGTTTGTGGGATATGGGTGGAACTTTAAGCTAAAGCTACAGCCAGTGTGACAGTCTCCTCCTGGCTGCCTTGGGAGAACTCTTGGCTCCTCCAGCACCATGTCTGCTGCACACTGCCATGTCTTTTACCATAATACTAATGGACTGAGCCTCTAAAACTGTAAGCCACCCCCAATTAAATGCTTCCCTTTAGAAGAGTTGCCATTGTCATGGTGTTTTTCTTGCAGCAGTAGAAACCCCAAGACAAGGGGATCATGTGTGCATGTCATAGGTCCCTTACTGTGCTGGATACACCTGGTCAATGGGAGCAGGGATCATGTGTGCATGTCATAGGTCCCTTACTGTGCTGGATGTCCCTCATCAATGGGGACAGAAAGCACAAGTCCGGTACTGGGACCAAGTCACTCACACTAAGGAATTTCATTTTGATCTTTGGAATTGCTCAAAACTATGTCGGCACTGGCCATGCTTGTGATCCCAGCATTTAGAGACAGAGGTAGGAGGATTGTGAGTTTGAGGTTCATTCAGACTACACTGTGAGACTGTTTTTAAAAGGGAGTGAATGAATGAGGGAGGGAGGGAGGGAGAGAAGGAAAGAAAGGAAATTATACTAATTACATCATTCTCTTGATTTACAAATTTTGACATACACGGAAGATCAGGAATTCAAGGTCATCCTGGGCTACATGGTGACTCGAGGCCAGCATAGGTTACATGGGACACTGTCTCAAAATACGATTCAGACACATAGTACTGAGATATTTGTACCATTGCTCCATACCTGCATATTAGAGTGTGTGGCTGCACAGGCCTAGCTGTGATCTTGTTTTGTGATCTTCAGCACACTCTATGAGAGAGTCCTCCACCACAGCCCTTCCTTATCATTCCCACATTGTGACCAATCAGTCTGTGGAGGAAGGGCCCAATCCCTCCTCCAGAAGGCTCAAACACACACGCGTACCCACACACACGGGCACGTGCACACACACACACACACACACAAACACATATAAACACACACACAAACATATACAAACACACAGAGAGAGAGAGAGAGAGAGAGAGAGAGAGAGAGAGAGAGAGCTTTCTTTCTGTGCTCCTTAGACTCATTGCTCCACCACCTGGACCATTGCTCCTGTTTATTTCTTTGAGATCTCTATTACTAGACTTCCATATGATGACACCTCCTCTCCTCTCCCTCTCTCCTCTCCCTCTCTCCTCTCCCTCTCTCCTCTCCCTCTCTCCTCTCCCCCTCTCCCCTCTCCCCTCTCTCTCCCCCTCTCCCCCTCTCCCCTCTCTCTCCCCCTCTCCCCCTCTCCCCCTCTCCCCCTCTCCCCCTCTCCCCCTCTCCCCCTCTCCCCCTCTCCCCCTCTCTCCCCCTCCCTCTCCCCCTCCCTCTCCCCCTCCCTCTCCCTCTCCCCTCCCCTCCCCTCCCCTCCCCTCCCCTCCCCTCCCCTCCCCTCCCCTCCCATCTCTGCCCAGAGCGTATTGCTAGAGAGCCCTATCATGATACCCTTTCCCCAAACCAAACCAGAGTTTCCTGATATGTTCCCATCAAATGCTTCTACCGTTCCTTCGCTTTAGCTTTTCGGCATGTCCTGATACACGCTTGCTTATTTATTGTGGCCTCTTTGCTTTAGGAGACTGCAAAGTCCATGAGGACTGTGACTTTCTCTTCAAACTCCCTTTCCCTTAGAGCTGTCTGTGTACAGGGTTCGATGTATAGCAATCTAATAATTCAGAAGGACACAGTAGTATGGACCCAGAATATCCACACAGCTTCCAGCGGGCAACACAGACCACTGACATCATCATGCTCTCTGGTGGCAGCACAGATAGCCACACGGCCTCTGACGGCAGATTGGAACATAGACTCCAACATGGAGAACCTGAAGTCTAGAGATGGGCCTTGTGGCCAAAGTCCCCTAACGGCTAAAGGAAATCATAGCTGGGCTAAGTCTTCACCCCGAGGTCTATACACACCCTCTGGATTAACCCTAATGAGGTTCAGTGAAATTTCCACCCAACATTGATACTTATTAAAAGAACCCCTACTTGCAGACCTCTCTAAACGATCTTTAAAGTGGGCCATGATGCTAGAGCCTACACCCTGAGGATGAGGGGATACTTCACAGGGTTCGTACAGAACACTCATATATTCGTGCTGATTAACCCATCTTTATGCTTAATTCCCATCCATCCATCCATCCATCCATCCACCCATCCATCCAAATGTAGGCTTGCCCAAATCCTGGCAGGGTGGTTACACTATTGTATGATAATTTTCTGGAGACAAAAGGCAGGCTCTAGGAGCCTTGCGCTAACGCACGGACTATAGAGTCACGTTCTAGCCGGGCCCAATACAGACTCTCCACAAGTTTCCTCAAGTCCAGAGTGGCCACCCAGCAAGAGCACCAGCTCCCTCAGGCAGGGACCTGCGGGAGGCTTGAGGTGCTGCTTGGCATGAAGCAGCTGCTCCCCAGGGGGCAGGGACGTGCCACAGCTGCAGTCTTTGGAGATTCTCACAGTCCTCGTTTTCAATTTGGACTTGGTAGCTAAAGAGGTAAATTGAGAATATTGATCAGCTCATCAACTGGCAATTAGGCTGTTCTTTTCCCTTTCTGAAATTTGGTGTAACGCTTGTGATGGGAACGTGACCGAGTGCGGGCTCCAGAGCGCTTCTAGACTGCCGTGTGGCCTTTTAAGGCAAGGGCGCCTTGACTTGAGTATTTTTCTTGTTCCATCTCATCTGTCCACGCCATTGGATTTTGATTATTTGCATGAAGGAATGGCGCAAAGAGGGCAGAGCTGAGAAGCGGAAGGAGCAGGTGTGCTGGGTAAGAGACGATGCCCAGAACAACTGTTGATCTGAGTTGCCAAAGAACGCAGGGTTCTCTCTCCTCCTGAGGTGGGTACAGGGGTGGAGAGGGCAAGGTGCTGAACGGAGTATGTTCTCAGAAAAAGACAGAGGTCCCAAACTTAGGCAAAGAGAAGGTAGTGACATTAAAAACTAAGTAACGCTAAGCTTGTTTGTCCCATCTACATACCGGATATTTACATTATGATTCATTACAGCTGCAAAGCATGAGGAAATATATAATATATATATATATATATATATATATACACATATACATATATGCACACATATACATATACACACATATACGTATATGCACACACATATACATACATATACACACACACACACATACACACGTTTTGTTTTTTTTGGTTTGGTTTGGTTTGGTTTTTTGGTTTTTCAAGACAGGCTTTCTTTGTGTAGCCCTGGCTGTCCTGGAACTCACTCTGTAGACCAGGTTGGCCTCGAACTCAGAGATCTGCCTGCTTCTGCCTCCCAGGTGCTGGGATTAAAGGCGTGTGCTACCACTGCCCAGCTGGAACTGTGTATATTAAAGGGTCAAAGGCGAGAACAACTGTCCTAGAATCATTTGTATTTCCTTCTGCAAACAGTGTCCTCCTTATTTTTCTGCTTGGCTTTGTTCCAACTGGCCTGCTGAAATCAACGTATAACAGAAGTGCCTTGGGTTACTGAAACGGAAGCAGTAAGGGCTATGGGTAAGCCAAACAAAGCACATCGGCCACCCAAAGGTCCAACTGCAAGCAGTGAAAGAAGTCACAGAAGTCAGGTTCCGTAGGTCCAGTATTAACTACGGAGCCTTTCAACAGCTTCCTTCGTGGAGGGAAGCACTAGTTTTTGGGTGACTTAGATCTCCTAGACATTAAGAAGGAATAGAAGGCAGTTGCAATCACAGTGATAAACATTGCCAAATACATGGTAGGCAAACCTGGAATTTGCTCCTGTAGCTTCTTTGCTGCTACTGAGGTGACCCTGTAGAGCTAAACCAAGCTGATTTGGTTTTAGATATTTTCCTGCAGAGGAGAACCAGTGGATGTGAAAGCTGTAGCAATTGCTTTTTGGAAGGTGGACCAAGGTCCCTAACTCTTCCCTCCAAAGACAGTCTGGATTAACAGACCCCTCCAGCTATGGTGGTGTACCTTAGAATTAGCACTTTGGAGCTAGAGACAGCATGATCAGGAGGTCAAAGTTTGTCTTATATAGAGAGCTTGAGGCTAGCCTGGACTACATACATAACACTGTCTCAGAAACAAAACCAAACAACAACAAAAAACAATAACAGCAAAACAGAGCCCTAATCTAAATGTTTCAGCTGGCCTTCTAATCCATCGCCTCCACAGATAAACTCAGAAGAGACTTGTGACGAAACAGGTTTGTAACAGAATGTTACCAGACAACAGGGAAACTAAGATTCCAGAACTTTCCTCCCTACCATTAGAACAGTTCCTTGATGTTGTATGCCGGCCTGCACCCTACTTGAACCGGGTACACCTGGGAGGCAGGCTGGGGCTGAAAGAGACTTAGACAGCGAGAGATTAATGGAGACCAAGACATGATTCTGTTCAAGGCCCACCAGTTTACTAAGAGAGTCTACTTATAAAAGGGGAAGGCTCATCCCCTGCCAGTCCATTCTTGGTGTCTGGAGCCAGCCTGTAGGTGATGTGCAGAATAGGATGTTCCTCTAGAATATCTCAGAGGCTTCTCAGCAGGTAGCAGTGTCTTGGAGAGAGTAGTGGCAGGTGACAGAACAAAAGAGCCATCTAGGTCAGAAGGCTCCACCCTAGGTATTCTCCTTCTCAGTGGCAGCAAGGTCAAAGTCTGGATCAGCCTGCTTCAGGGCTAAGGGAGGCTACACCTTGACTACAGAGGGGCACAGCCAAGCTCTGGACACCGATGCAGGTTGTGGAACTAGAACATGACTTGCTTGGTAAGGGGCGAATGAAAACAGATACTCTTGTGGACACTGCCTTTCTGTAAGGCCCTGCAGCTTTTTCCTTATGATTAGAGGCATTAAAGAACTGTGTAGCCCAAAGGAGCCATTTTCTAACTACGGTAAACTAAAATGTAACTGTGTGTTTTGAGTGGTACCTAGTACTCAACAGGCACTTAATCAATATTCAGTAATAACATTAGGCCACTCAGCGCTGAGCAGGAAGACAAGGCCATTTCTTTGTTGGCACCTACTTGGGTAATTGATAAAAATAATTGCAAGGCTTTAAATGTTTAGCAATGATTAGCTAAAACCATCACCTCGAAGCCCTTCCCACTTTGATAAACTCACTCCCAGAAAAATCCTCAGAGCCCTCGGAACAGCAGGGGAAGCAGCCAATACCTGCAGCTCAAAGAGTTTTCCTTGGGCTCTGTGAGCTACCCAATCGAGCCTTTTTGAATGATCTATGTAAATGAATTACGCTTTTTAATTAGGTGGTCTTTTCACTTGCATATTGATGTTTACCACTAATTACAGCGAGGCAGGAGGTCACTTGAGTGATATGGGAAGCAAGTGGCCTTTATTTCACTGAACTAAAATACTGACTGGTTAATGTGTAGAGGAAGAAGAAAACTGTAAAAATGTATGCCTGGTCTCAAAATTCAAACTGTGAAACTCCTGGGCATTTGGTTCTTCCTGACTTAAATCCCCTTCTGTGGCGCATTGGGGTTTTTCCTTTGTAAATACCGGAATGATTTCTAAACACCCAATGACTCAAAACTATTGTGGCAGAATAGCTTGGAAGCCTGGAGTTTTGCATTCTTAATGCCAGAGGAAGAAAAACATCACCCTTTTGGTATCCATCATATTAAATGCCATTTAATTGCTGGCGCAGCTGTTTCCAGATGTGGCTTTATTTTGTTTCTGCCAGCCAGTCTGTGAGTTTCATTAACTCCATCATTAAAAGAAAGCAGAGAAAGCTTTCTCTTCATACTTCATGGGAAGCCGAATGTTCTCCAATTAGCAGAAGAGAGTGGTCACTGTAACAAACAGACGGCACTGAATATTCTAAGTAGCATTTTGTAAACTTTCTCCCCACTTATTTTTAGAAAAAAAGCGTTGTTCTTGTTTTTATTTGTGTGTGTACAGTGCATGCCCTGTGTGTGTGTATGATTGTATGTGCTTGTGTGCATGTGTGTGCACACCCTTAGTCAGGAGGCATCAGAGTCCCTAGAGCTGGACTTGCAGGCAGTTGTAAGGAACTGAACCTGATGTGGGTGTGGGAACCAGACTTGAGTTCTCTGGGATAGCACCAAGTGCTCTCCTCCCTCGCCCTGAGCCTCCTCCCAGGCTCCCCTTCATCTGACTTTTAGGCCAGACATGAGGCTCTCAAGTTTCTCTTCTTTCCCCACATTTTGGTGATGCATACCATCTAATTCTGGCTGCAAGAGGTGCAAGACATATTTGCTGACTCAATATGCAATCCTTAGAAAACTCAGCACCGCTAATTAGAAGTCAGAGAGTGAGTAAAAGTCGGGACCTGGAGGTATTCCCCTACCTGTCACTCAGCGCTGTGCTCATTTCATGCAGATACACAGTATCAGGCCACCCTTGGAAATAATGAAGCTACACTGTTGCTCTTTCCCCTGGGCTAAAAGTCTGTGGAGCTCTTCTAGATGTCCTGAGAGACAGCCTCACCTCCTGAAAGTCTCAGCTTCTGACCATGCAGCAAGGCAAGGGGTTTGGAAGGGCCAGGCCCCGGGGATGGGGAGTGCTGCTTTCAGCCTGCTTTAATCTTTCCAAGGCTGGCACTGCTGAACTTGGATAACATCCATTGTGCCATGGACCTCTCTCCATGGCCAATAAGATCTTAGGAGGCAAGGGTCTGATTCTTTTCCTTTCTTGATCCCCAACACTTAAACCCTAGAAATGCTGTAGGCATGCTATAAATACTTGTTGTTACCAGGATTCTGGAAATCAAGACTCTGAGACAATAGGTTTTATTATCATTAGTAATAATAGTAGCAAATAGACTACCCTTTCAGAGAATATATATGTAAGCTAGGAATTATGCCAAATGCTTCTGATGGTTTTCTTCATGGCATCAAATCAGAGGGCGCATTTGAAGCACCAATAAGCAACTGGAAACCATTGTTATGTAGAGTAGGTCACTGGCTCAGATGCGGTGATAAGCTGATAAGGTGAGGGTGAAATTTTGTGTGGTCCTTACAGGTAAAAAGAACTCTGGGTTGGATGTCGAACTTCACCATTTCACCTTTCCTTACTTCCTGCCTGGGTCTTGGAGCCTGTACCTGTAGGCAGGTGGATTGGCTACCATATTTCATTGTGGGCAAAAGTGTGGTGGTGGTAGGGTCAGCAGATTAGCTCAGTGGTGGGTAAAGGTACTTGCCACAGAAGCCCAGGGGCCAGTGTTTAATCTTCAGAACCCAAATGAAGGCAGTTGGAGAGAATTGATTCCACAAAGCTGTTCTTTGACTATATGTTTCTCACACACACAGACACAAACACACACACATACACACACACTCATGCACACACGCTAACAACAATCATAAATAATATTACACTTGAAGAAGAGGTTGGTGTGATAAGATGTAGTGTAAATCCTGGTTCTTTGGTCGCCTCCTCCAGTGGAGGCATTAGCCCTGTGCTGCCCCTCTGGGGACTTCTGGTGATCAGCGTGACATTCTGCCTTCCTGGGACAGCACACATGAGAATACATCCTTTGATAATAGACATAAACCAGCCATGAATGAACTCTCAGACACAAGTTTTAATTGAAGAAAACAGAGTAGTACCACTTTGGTGGAAAACAAGAATTTTATTGGGTTCTTGGGGTCTGGGGCTTGTTATAAGAATACCCCAAGGGGCTGGCAAGATGGCTCAGTGGTTAAGAGCGCCGACTGCTCTTCCAAAGGTCCAGAGTTCAAATCCCAGCAACCACATGGTGGCTCACAACCATCCATAACAAAATCTGATGCTCTATTCTGGAGTGTCTGAAGACAGCTACAGTGTACTTACATATAATAAATAAATAAATTAAAAAAAAAATCTGATTTCTAAAAAAAAAAAAAAAAAGAATACCCCAAACCCCTGAACTCTTGTCCTCACAGTTTAAGGGGATTTCTATCCTGTTCCTGTTCCGTAGTGGCTTTCTTGTCTCCTCCCTCCTCTTATAACTGTAAGCCCCCTTGCCCCATGGGAGTGAGTGGCCAGGCCTCACCCCTGATTACCTTCAACTGTCAGGCCCCACCCACAGAACTCCCAAGATGCGATCCATCTAGCTCTGAACTTGAAAACCCACCAATCCTTACCCTGGAAATCTCTACCCTGCGAAGCTCAGCCACCAAGAAAGCCTATGTAAATAAACCCTGTCCTCTGCTCAGTTCTCTGATGCCTCTCCCCCAAGCAGAGGCAACCGCTCTCCTGGGGTTTTTTCTCTCCCAACAAACCTCTTGTGTGAGGTTCGTTGTGTGATGTGACTTTGTGGTATTCCGAACTGCCAGGACACCTTTCCATTGGAGCTGTGACCTTACAATAAGGGTTTAGAGACACATGTTTTACGTTGTTAACAGGGAAGAAAGGGACTCTGTAACAAGCTGTGTGGGTTAAGAGAATGAGAACCCATGTCCTATCCCCACGACTGTCTTCCCTGCATGCTGTCCCTGACGGCCAGTTGAGTGCTTCCCGGCTTTGGCTCACACAGAACCATGTCCTGCAGCCTCCAGCTCCTTTGAGGACCTTGCCTCAGGCTGAGTCTGAGCCTGCTGCAGATACTGGATTTTCTTGTTTTCCATGATCCTGATGTTCTGGCATCTGGCAGGGGTGAGGTTGTTCTTTGTTGGCCTGGTCACTTCTTAGAAGCCACAATGATTTGGTAGGAGGAGAAAGCCACCAGAGGCCTCCCTCGAAACCAACTGCCTTCCCTGTGTAGCTTAATATCCCAGAAGGCACTACGTCTGTGTCCTTATTACCACAGACTTGCAAGCTAGACAAGGAGGGACCACCCGTAAGCAGATCTTAACCAAGATGACCTACACTATAAACCCTCAGTTTCTTACCTGCCCGGCAGCCCCTTGCTTAACTCCACGAAGCATATGCCCGGGTCTTTTCTTGGTCTGTCTGGTATGACACAGCCTGGCTTGGGAACCGTGAGAAACAAACCTTTAATAGCAGCAGCCTCCTGATAAGTTTGCCTTCTCCAGCTTGAGTAAATTCGACATTTTAAGGCAAATTCCTGTGGCTTTATGTTTCCTACTCTCCAGCCTCAAGCAACTATCGGAGATGTTACCAGGACAACAGTTCTGTATTCCCCACTGCCCTGGGCACTGCTACGGGGCACGGATTAGGACTCCCTTCACCTGGAGATATAGTTTTTCTCTCGTTGAGTTAGACATTTCTCTTTCACCAAAGGCCTCTCTACAAGTCTGCACCAAGTTAGATATCTATAGCGACATGATATTATTGCCAGGAAACAAAGAGTCAAATGCAATAAAGAAAGTGGACACGGGGGTGGGGAGGGGTGGCTGGAGAGATGGCTCAGCGGTTAAGAGCATTGACTGTTCTTCCAGAGGACCTGAGTTCAATTCCCGGCAACCGCATTGTGGCTCACAACCATCTGTAATGGGATCTGATGCCCTCTTCTGGTGTGTCTGAAGACAGCTATAGTGTACTCGTCATATATATATATATATATATATATATAATCTTTTAAAAAAAGAAAACAAGAAAAAAGAAAGTGGACAAGGGAATTCTTAGAACGTGACGCTAGAAAGCAACATTAGGGATCCTCCAGACAGGAGATGCTAGGCTCTTCCTATAACCTAGAGAGGCGAAGTGACATTATTCCCAAGGCACACAGGGACCAATGATACACAAGTATAATGTGTACAAGTGACTTCCTTTTCTGCTAGGTATTCAGTATACCATATATATAGTGTATAAGACAGCAGTAACTGAAAGGTTTAAACAGTGTTTAAAAATAGAAAGGTTGGGCATAATTGCACACACCTTTAGTCTCCTGGGGCCGAGGTAGGCAGAGATCTGTGAGTCTGAGGTCAGCCTGGTCTATACAGCAGGTTTGGGGCAAGCTGAGGCTACAAAATGAGATTTTTGTCTCCAAAGCAAACAAACAAACAAAGGAGTGGCAGAAAGCACAACGCAGTGCGTGTGAGGAAGGGATGACAGAGTACAGTCTCTGTACTCAGGAACACAAGGGGACAGGGTCTTGGCCCCACAAGGCCGTGGAGATGGCCAGGATGGCAAACGGTCCAGGGTCAGGTGACCACACTGAGTTTGCCAAGAACAGAGGGCTTATTCTCCACTGAGATTGGATTTAGAAACACTAAAAGGCCCAGAGATGGGGACCATGGAAATAAATATGTCTCCTCATACCCATCCCCCAGTCCCCACACACCAGTCTCAGGCCACCCATGACTCCCCTAGATGGCAGCCTGGGGAGAGAAAGGCCTCCACAGCCCGACACGTGGTATGATAACACTTGTGGTCACATCTTCTCCCTTGCTGACCCCTGAGGAGGACTTTGGTAAGCATCCACCCACACAGCATCTCCAGGCAGCTCTCTGGCCCCTTGTCTATGGATGCAGGGTGGAGAAGCATTGAGTCCACCTGAGAGATGCCGTCAGGATGCAGCCAGAAGATCAAGCCAAGAGCATGAAGAAGCTCAGGAGAAACTAGACAAGTGCAATTAAAATCTGAAGAGACTTACGATAGCACAGGGGGCGGGGGGCAAAGACCACACTCAGAAAACACATGAGGATGGCTGAGAGATCAACAAAGCTCTTAGAAAACAAACAAACAAACAAAGAGTAAAAGACCAGTGAAGGATGACAGGTGACACAGGAAATTTCCCCGAAAACAATTAACAAACAGGACAGAAAAAACCATGAGCTATGCTGTTCCATAGACCACTTTACCAATCACAGCTGTTAATTTAGTTTTCTGGTAGCCAAGTTTAAGAGGAGGAAAAAAATCAGCAAGGAGAGTTAATTTTAGTAACCGCTTTAGCCTACTAAATCTAAGACTCTATCATTTTTAAACACGCTGTGGTGTAGAATTATAATAAAATATTTTATAATCTTTTTTTTTAATATTAACACAGCGTGTCTCAATTTAGACAATTCTCATTTCAAGTATTCAATAGACTCAAGTGCCTGTGGGCTGCAGTAGTGGACAAAGCACACACAGAGGGGCATCCTAGAACCTCCAAAGTCTCAATAATGAAGTGCGCACAGAGGAAGACACTTTGGAACCCTGGAAGCAGAGGACTCAGCATGAAGACCGCAGGAGGGAGCCATCGGAGAACAGGTGTGCAGCTACACACAGCTGGGAGGGAGGGTCTGAGAGGGAGGACCATGGCAGAACCCAAATATGTTCCGTTTTAAGTTTGGGGAAATTGACTCCGCGTTGTTTGATAGATGTATCAAAGCATCTCAGAACACTTCATTTGTGCAGGCTTATAGAGAGCTAACATTAAAAATGGAGGCTATTACTAACTATGAGAAAAATAATTATGGGTCAATCAAACATAATCATAGCACATTGATTGGCTTAAGAGCACGAGGTCCCCACGGTCATTACAAGAAGTCGATAAACGCTTCGGAGCAGTGAGAAGCCCACAAGTGGGGATCCTGCCTGGGACCAGAGGCTCTTCAGATTCAAGAACTTTCGGGACTTGGGAAGACTTGAATAGACTTTGCCTAAGCTGCACAGTCCAGTCACATGGGTTATGGGGAAGTCTGGATTTTAGGCTAGGGGTGAGCTGCCTGTGTAGCCTTTGCTTAGAGACCTGGAGACACAGGAGGAAGTCAAAGTGCCCCTGGGGAGTGAGGCTGAGAAGAAGATAGCACAAGTGTCAGCAGTGTCCCACAGCCTTTAAGACGAGCAGTTTCAGCCGGGCGTGGTGGCACATGCCTTTAATCCCAGCACTTGGGAGGCAGAGGCAGGTGAATTTCTGAGTTCGAGGCCTGCCTGGTCTACAGAGTGAGTTCCAGGACAGCCAAGGCTACACAGAGGAACCCTGTCTCGAAAAACCAAAAACCAAAAAACACAAAAAGATGCTCAGTTTCAAATACTTTATATTGGGTGTGTAGTTGTGCATGCCTTTAATCCCCACTCTTGGGAGGTACAGGCAAGTAGATTTCTGTATTTTAGCCTATGTGGGTCCTGGGGAGTGACAGTCTGGTTGTCAGGCAGGTGACCTTGAGCAGCAGACTCATCTCTACTGTACTTTTATGTGTGAGCTATCTATGTTACTTGTCCATTTATCTCTATTGAGAACCTTGCCATTTCCTTCTGATGTGTAAAACTTTTGTTGTTAAAAAAATCCTTTTGTGAAATATGAATAAGTAGTTCATTATAAAAATTGTTATGGTCTGACCCCCGGCTCCCAGAATAGCTGTAGCCGTTTTGTTCCATACCTGTCAGCTATTTCATATTGTTGCTGCAACATGTCTGGCAGTCATTGACACAGAGAAGTGACTTGGCTCAGCGAAAGAATGCTGCCCACATACCCTGTTTTGTTCTGGATGTTCTAAATGTTCAGTATGTTTGCTAATCCTAAGAAATTCCACAAAGTTTTACATAGGACCCATCAAATCAATATAAATTGTTATGTCTAAAATATCTTGAGTCAGAGCTGACCACTGGGTAGCACTTCCTGCATCTGTATATGAACTCATTATGAGTGTATCTCTCTCTCTCTGTGTGTGTGTTTTCCTTTATAAGCTGACAGAAGAAGATATCTGTTGTGACAGTTCAGCTAATTCTGAGCTGTGCCTCTGGTCTGACCAGTGTTAGCATGCACGTTCAATAAACTATTCTTGCTTAAGTGAGATCAGTGTTCATCTGGCTTGACCACTGCTGAACCCCAACAAAAATTGCCCAGTTTCTGTCTCCGATTTATTAGCCTATCCTCAGGAGACAATGTGTGCTTTTGGGATACTTAGCATTTCCCATAATTCTGCCAAAACCAAGATAAGCAGCAGTGTCTGTTTCTCTTTCCATGTAGATCATGGTCCATCAGGTCTGGCTCTTGCTGTAGAAGCAGCAGCTGTTTTCTCTCACTTTCATCCATGGAAGCATCCACCGGCTGGGGTCACCTTCATCCACGGAAGCATCCACCGGCTGGGGTCACCTTCATCCACGGAAGCATCCACCGGCTGGGGTCACCTTCATCCACGGAAGCATCCACCGGCTGGGGTCACCTTCATCCACGGAAGCATCCATCAGCTGGTGGCTTTTACCTTTTGCTTTGTTAGTTGGTTTTATTTGTGAAATTAACTAATTTGCTGAAATACGACTGATAACCCAAGACTTGAGCTGGAGGGATTGCTCCAGAATGTGGGTTAGTTGCTGTACACCCAGAGATGGCTTTTTTTTTTTTTTTTTTTTTTGTGCTGAGGATTGAGCCTAGGTTCACCGGCATGCTACGCAGGAGGTCTACCACGAAGCCACTCCCAGTCACTACTCTCTTGTCAATTGTCTTTGATTGTGGCTCAGCTTCCGGAAGCAGCATGCACTGATTGCTTTTACTTGTATGCTATTAACCCAATAGGGATTAGCCCAGCAGACACGACAACACCCGTAAGTTGTGTGTGGAGTGAGGGAGAAGGGCCATGAGGTGAAGATGAAGCTTGCGAATGCGCGATGCAGCACTCACTGGTGACTGAAGGTAGCTCTGGAGCCTTTGGATCAACAAACACTTGGGAAGAACTCTGAAATGTTTCTTTTCACAGTTCCCAGAGGTAGCGCTAACACTTGTCTAGTAAGATCCTAATGTCAGCTCTGACACCACAGCTTTAGAGCAGTCTTTAATCACACCTTCTTGTTCTAATTCTACACACAAACACACATGCTACCAACACCTTTGTCTGTTGCTTAAAAGCATTCTGTAGGAGAGCAATGTTTACTGCACAAATTTCTTAAATCTGCTTTTTAAAATGTGTTTATGTGTTTAGCATGCATATACACATGTACCATGTGTGTACCTGGTGTCCACAGAGGCCAGGAGAGGGCACCAGATCCCCCCAGAACTCAGTTGTGACCTGCCATACATGTGCTAGGAACAGACCCCTGATCCTTAGGAAGAGAAGCCAGTGCCCTCAGCCACTGAGTCATCTCTCCAGCCCCTTATCCACTTCAGTTTACTTTGTTGTGTAGCATAAGAAGGAAATTTATATATATATATATTTGATTTGTTTTATGTAAGTACACTGTCGTTGTCTTCAGACACACCAGAAGAGGGCATCAGATCCCATTACAGATGGTTGTGAGCCATGGTGTGGTGCTGGGAATTGAACTCAGAACCTCTGGAAGAGCAGTCAGTGCTCTAACAGCTATCGCTCCAGTCCTGGAAATCTTTTTTGTTTGTTTGTTTGTTTGTTTTGTTTTTGTTTTTTGAGACATGGTTTCTCTGTGTAGCCCTGGCTGTCCTGGAACTCACTTTGTAGACCAGGCTGGCCTTAAACTCAGAAATCCGCCTGCCTCTGCCTCCCGAGTGCTGGAATTAAAGCCACCATGCCCGGCTTTTTTTTTTTTGGGGGCACTGGGATGGGAGTGAACCCAGGCCTCACAGGTGTGTAATGCTGTGTCCCTCACACATGGAAGGCACGTGCTCTGTGTCTCTTGGCTCTCATTTATCTCAGCATATAACTCATCTTGCTAATTCCATTTTATTGCAGTGGAGTCATCCATTCCTTTAGCTCCAACTTGAAAGGCCAGCTCTGTTAGCAAGAGTGTTGATATGTACCGCATATGGCTTAGCGCTTTGTGTCTGCTGACACCTCTCCAACCGACCACTGCAGCTTCAGGCATTTCTGCAGACCCTCCCACCCACTCTCCATTTGAAGTTTCCTGCTTCTTTTCTCTGTCTCTAGTTCTGATGCAGGCTGGGTTGGATCTATACATTATTTTGTGGAGAATCTTCTAACTACACTCCTCACTGCATTAAATTCTCTTTCTTATTCACTGCACCAACTGAAAAACTCTTTATCAGTGTTTTCTTCTAACTTTTTACTTTCTCTTCTCTAGATTGAAATCACTGACCAACTTAAGTGCATCTTGATGTCACAGGTAAAGATGTTGGCATTTTGTTTTCTAGATTGCTAGCCAGTCATTGAATAATCTAGTTTTCCTTCAGACACCTGAACTAGCTGAATTCATAGATGTGCACGTAAATTTGTATATATTTCCTTCTATATCATACTTAACTTGCTCCTGACCCCATTTTCTCCCTTTAGGAAGCACCCATGCATACACTTGTATGCAAACTCCAGGGATCAACCCCAGGGCCTTGCACTCACTAGGTAAGTGGCCCACACTTCGGTTTGACTTGGTGAGTTCCAACAGCAGACAGAGCTAGCTCTCTCACTGTGCCTTTTCATAATCCCTCCCAGCCAGCGCTCTTCCTTGCTCCAAATCCTGCTGGATATTATTCACTGTTTTGATTGATATAAGGAGAAATAACACTTTTTTTCACAGTCTTTTTTTCCTCAGTATATAGGACAAGTTATTCAAAGTGTCTTATCTGACTCTCTGGGGCTCAGTTCTTTTCTATTTGGTGACTGCTGCCACACATTGAGAGCGTTTGGGTTCTCGGAGGGCTGGAAGAACTACAGCCTGGGTGAGGATGGAGACTGTTTCCCATCTCTGTGGGCTTCTGCACGGGTATATGCGGACCCCATGGGAGAATATTCCATGCCTGCCTCTTTATGTCTCCATCTCCAGGACCACACCAGCCCACAGGGAGCCACCATCTGCCCTGTCCTGTGTCCTGTTTTGCTAGGATGCCAGGCCTGTTGGCTTACTCAGTGGTTTCATCTTTTTTCTACAAGAATCCCATTTACAAATCCAGCTCCATTCTCAGGGTGCGGAGCTTAGGCTTTGAACACGTCTTTCTGGGTGGCATAATCCAAGCCTTCACCATTGTGTAGTTTTGTAAGTGCCCATGTTAAGATCCCATGATACAGCAGCCCCTCGGGCTTCCCGGTACCCATCAGTTGCTTAGAAAGAGAGCGATGCACCATCGCTGGTGTTTATTTCTTATTTCTTCCAGTAGCTAGTCTCATCAGCTGATACTTAAGTACATCAGGACAACAACTCGGTATTCATTACTAATTTGTGCCTAATTAGTACTGGGTAGAACAGCAGAAACCCAACTATCCATTTGCATTTCTTCCTCTGTGAAGGAAGCATGTGTTTTTATTCATTTTTTTTCTACTGAAAAAAAATTCTGTATTAATTTGAAAAACACTGTGCAATAAAAATACTTCCATCTTGTGATGTAATGAAGATATTTCCCTTGAAAACTATGACAGCATCATGTTAACTGCCCGTCAGAAGGCACAGCACAGGAGGAGGGCGCAGGGCACCTAGCTATGAGTGTCTGTCTGAAAGGTACTTCTCAGAAGAGCAGAAGAGAAGCCGGCCATAAGTGCGATGTGGGTCTTACGAAGCGCTCTTGAACTTCAAGTACACTAATACTTCTAATTTGTTTGACAGTACACTATTTCTGAACCATTCAATATCTTTC
Source organism: Mus caroli (assembly GCF_978045245.1). NCBI lineage: Eukaryota > Metazoa > Chordata > Mammalia > Rodentia > Muridae > Mus > Mus caroli. The sequence continues at coordinate 26,541,978 of NW_028227270.1, forward strand.
GAGCTAACATACTCAACAGGGCTTCAAGGACTAAATCATCTGATTAACCCTTTCATGCCAACTGCTTCAGAACTCCTCATGCTCTTCTCTCACACGTGCCAAATTTCCAACGACATTTAAAGCCACCCAATCCGCCATCAAGGAAAGGATTAATCTCTCCCTGGTTTATCTAAATGACCAAATAATAAGGTTTAAATGATAACCAGCTATAGGATATGTCCTTATTAAGTCTGATGGGATTTTTTAAAAGACAACTAATGTGATAAAGTTTGCAAAGTGATCTAGATTAAACAAGTTTGACTGCTCAATTTGGAAGATTCAGCGCACAGGTCCAGGTAATTGTAAAATGTTAGGCTCTGAATGGTACTGTCCAGAAAGTTGAGAAATGTTAAGTGAACATTCTATTAGCTAGTTTTTATCACTTATACAGTAAGCATGTGCTTACGTTAAGTGTGCCTTTCCCCTCCCGCAGTTCTATTTCTTCCTAAGGAACAATTTACATGCTACAATACAGGCTAAAGGAAGGACAATCTAGTTACTGGGAAATAAACACTTAATCATAAATGTAAATGATCAAAGGCTCAACCAGAAGCTCCTGTTGGGATCACTGGGAAAACCGGGGCTTACTAGGGTGCGCTTCCCCACAGCCAGGTCCAAATGAGAGGCTGAGACAACAGGAGTGTGCACTCTGGTACTGTGGTAGGAAGGGACCCTCAGACATGCTAGGTAAGGACAGTATTTTCTCTTCTCCAGTTCTGAGTTTCAGTGAAGTTGCTAGTTTTGAGCGATCATCCAGCCTTGAAACCAGAACAAGCCAACCGTCCTAAGCTCTTTCCAGCACTGTTTGTTCCCCCACTGTAGGTTTAAACGTCCTATGCTCATACTGTTCTGATTCACTGCATCAATGCTCATGTTCAGCTGGGGCCACAAAGTTTACACACATGTTCCAGGCATGTGAGAAACTAAACGAATTATGTATTTGAGGGGGAAAAGCCCTCAAATGATTTTGTAATGAGTTTATAATCCTGCAGGAAAAATACTTTGTGACAAAATGATACTATTTCCAGTCAATCAAGGCAGTTTGGCTGTATCTCGTACTGATGGTCTGAAACCCTGGCTACTCAGGACACTGAGGCAGGACAATATTTTAAGTTCAAGGCCCCCGTGTACTACATTGTTAGCTCACGGCAACCTGAGGAACATAACAAGACCCTATCTCAGAAGGCCAAGTAAAACCACAAAATCCAGGTGGAGCTGCAGCTTGGTAGGAGCACATTTGCCTACCCTGCTTGAGGGCCTAGCTGCATCACTAGTACAAAACCAAAAGGGGACAGGCACTAAAGAGAGTGAGTGCAGTCTGCGGTGCCATCCACCATGTTGCTAACATTCCTTCCTTGGGGGGGGGGGGCACAAACAAAGTCTGCCCTCATCCTAAGGGCCAACAACAACTCAGGCCAGGTCCCATAAAAGTTCAGTCTCCCCTAGTGCTCCCAGCTGATACTGCACAGGCAGAGCCTCCCCTAGTGCTCCCAGCTGACACTGCACAGGCAGAGCCTCCCCTAGTGCTCCCAGCTGACACTGCACAGGAGGAGCCTCCCCTAGTGCTCCCAGCTGACACTGCACAGAAGGAGCCTCCCCTAGTGCTCCCAGCTGACACTGCACAGGCAGAGCCTCCCCTAGTGCTCCCAGCTGACACTGCACAGGCAGAGCCTCCCCTAGTGCTCCCAGCTGACACTGCACAGAAGGAGCCTCCCCTAGTGCTCCCAGCTGACACTACACAGGAGGAGCCTCCCCTAGTGCTCCCAGCTGACACTGCACAGAAGGAGCCTCCCCTAGTGCTCCCAGCTGACATTGCACAGGCAGAGCCTCCCCTAGTGCTCCCAGCTGACACTGCACAGAAGGAGCCTCCCCTAGTGCTCCCAGCTGATACTGCACAGGAGGAGCCTCCCCTAGTGCTCCCAGCTGACACTGCACAGAAGGAGCCTCCCCTAGTGCTCCCAGCTGACATTGCACAGGCAGAGCCCCCCTAGTGCTCCCAGCTGACACACTCTAGTTTTAAACCCAACCTGCGACTATGAACTATTTACACTTCAGATAACCTTCAAAACCACCTGATTTAATGACATTTAACTAAGTGGCCAACTGAAAATTTGGTAAAGTATAAAACAAACAAGTTTATTAGATGAACTCATTTATTTGACACATAAAGTTATGCAAAGAAAAATATATGCAACTGCATAAAAAGAACCACGTTTTCATATTATTAAACACAGCAGTGGCCGAAAATAATGAATTGTAGAATGGACCCCAGGATTTAATGCAAAAAAAATCCCATACAGAAAAATGTCAGGCTTCTAGCTTTACGGAATCCAGCACTACACGGGCTTCTTTATACTCCTCGGCTTCTTCCAAGTCTTTTTCACTTTCCTGAAATGAAAAATAGCAAAATTAAGTTTGTCGTTTAGGAATTTCAATACTTTGCTGAATATGATACAGACCAGTTAAGTAGCTTGAGAATTAGAGAAAAGGATTCTAAGATTTCTAAGTATATAACAGTTCTGTCCCTTTGTTCCTAGGGAAGGAAGAAATGAGAGGTTAGCTTATTTTTATTATATATTTTCATACTATATTTTCATGTTATAATTAAGAACACAGTTGTCTACAATTATTAGCATTAAATAATTAAATAAAATCACAAATTAGAAAATCATTATTTGTCCAACATCATCATACAAAAGATTACTTACAATGTACAAAGTAAAAACAAGGACTTGCTAATCATCCACCGTAAAATGGCACTCCAATTACTCCCATGCCAAAGGATGTCACTAATGTCACCCAAGTTAAATACAATCAAACTAGAAAAGTGGACTGTCTGCTTATTTATGAGTATATCATATTGACACTAAACAAAATTTTAACATCTTTAATTTTCTTTTAATTTTTTTATTAATTTATTTCATGTATATAAGTACACTGTCACTGTCTTCAGACATACCAGAAGAAGAAATCGGATCCCATGACAGATAAATTACCATGTGAGCCACCATGTGGTTGCTGGGAATTGAACTCAGGAACTCTGGAAGAGCAGTCAGTGCTCCTAACTGCTGAGCCATCTCTCCAGCCCCGCATAATTTTCTGATATTTAAAATTTGAGTTTTTGTACATACTAATATGTAGGAAACTCTCACTAAAATATAACAACAGACTAATTAGAGAATGTCTATGTTTTTACAGAATGGAGTCTTTGACTTTAAAAAAAAAAATTATTTTTCTTTTTATGTGTGTGAGTATTTTGCCTGAAAGTATCTGTGTGCCTCATGCACGCCTGCTGCCCATGGAGGCCAGAGGAGGCAGGGTGTGTCTGACCCTTTGGAACTGGAGTTACAGTTTGTTGTGAGCTGACTTGTGGTATGCAGCTGAACCTGGGTCCATCAGTCCAGCCCTTGAGTTTAAATGAAGTTACGACAACAAAAGATGCAGACAGTTATAACAGAGATAAAAAGGAACAATGTGTATATTCAACATAAACATGCTTCTTTCAGTAAATTTAAGTTTACTGAGAAGAGGTAATAGTTTAATTTAACCCCAAGTACAACTACCCAAACACATTAACAATTTGTATTATTTTATCTTATCAGCTATTAGATTCCTAAGGAGAAAAAAAAAGCATTGAAATTGTTAAGACATATAAATGGTGTTTCTATGTAGTATTTTAATAGTGGTTCTCTCTCTCTCTCTCTCTCTCTCTCTCTCTCTCTCTCTCTCTCTCTCTCTCTCTCTCTCTCTCTCTCTCCCTCCCTCCCTCCCTCCCTCCCTCCCTCTTCATTTTGTTTGGTTAGTGTACTGGCTAGTTTTGTGTCAACTTGACACAGCTGGAGTTATCACAGAGAAAGGAGTTAGGAGATGCCTCCATGAGATCCAACTGTAAGGCATTTCCTCAATTAGTGATCAAGGGGGAAAGGCCCCTTGTGGGTGGGACCATCTCTGGGCTGGTAGTCTTGGGTTCTATAAGAGAGCAGGCTGAGCAAGCCAGGAGCAAGCAAGCCAGTAAAGAATATCCCTCCATGGCCTCTGCATCAGCTCCTGCTTCCTGACCTGCTTGAGTTCCAGTCCTGACTTCCTTTGGTGATGAACAGCAACATGGAAGTGTAAGCTGAATAAACCCTTTCCTCCCCAATTTGCTTCTTGGTCATGATGTTTGTGCAGGAATAGAAACCCTGACTAAGACAGGTTTTTTTTTTTGAAACAGGGTTTCTCTGTGTAGCCCTGGATGTCCTGGAACTTACTTTTTAGAGCAGGATGGCCTTGAACTCAGAGATATGCTGCCTCTTTTTTTACTTTATCTATTTTTTAATAAATAAAAACCAGTTTCTCTGTTTGATGAATATCAGCATCCTACCTTTAAGAAGTTCACTATGGGACCTGGAGAGATGCCTGAGTGGATTAAAAGTACTTGTTGCTCTTCCAACGGAACAGAGGTCAATTCCTAGTACCCACATCAGGTGGCTCACAGCTGCAATGATGATTGGATGATATGACAGACACCTTTTGTCCCTAACAGCACACTGGGGGGCAACACTACTCACTAGGTCAGAGGTCCTGAGCTATAGGAGAGTAGAGAAACCGAACACAAGTAAGTGGCCTTGTGTGTGTTTATTTCCCTCTACCATTAACTGGATGTGACATTACCAGTTGCTTCAAATTCCGGTAACTTGATTTCCCCATAATAAATTATAATCTGGAATCGTCAATAAAATTAAACTCTTTCTTCCTGAAGCTGCATTGTAAAGGCTAAAGTTATGTTTTAAGTTTTAAATCGCCGTACTGAAGAGATCTATTAAACAAAAATGCTTCTAACCTGTAAGCCCCACTTGCCCACTTCCTGGAATGCTGGGGGCTATTGTTCATGCAAGGTAACAAGCCACATGGCCTACAGAGCTCACACTGAGGACATACATGAAACACACCGAGAACCAGCTGGCCCGCAATGGGGCATTTATGGTTATTAATAGGCTAGCAGGGTTATTACAGTCCCAGAACCTGCCTAGTTTAGGTTTGTAGCTTGTTAATAATTTTGATATCTGTGTTGTTCACTTGGGAGCTAAACAAGAAAGACTATGGCAAAAATCCCCCATAAACATCACTTCAGTAGTACATGGCCTTGTGGGTTCCACCTTTATAAGCATCTGACTAACGTGGTTCATGGCTATTCTCTGGGAGTTTTGGGAATACACCTGGACAGTGGCCATCCTCCTAGATAATATTTAATACAACTTGCTTCAAATCGGCTCAAAAATTATGATAGTGGTATTATGCTCACCTGGTGGGGTTCATTTTTCTGTTAGGGTTGTTTGTTTTTAATCTCAGCAACAGACATGAAACTAAGATAGTTCGGATGGATTAGTTTTGGGACTGGGACTCTCTATGTTGACCCTGAACTCACAGAGACCTACCTGCCTCTGATTCCCCAGTGCTAGAACTATAGGTGTGTGTCACCACCCTGGGACTGTGTGATGGTTGGCACTGACTGCCGACTTGATATAATCTGGAATCGCCTGGGAATACCTATAAGCTCTTGAATAAGGATATAATGTTGACTGGCTGATTCAAGTCCCTGTGACCTCCATAGGATGTAACCTGGAATTATGAGCCAAATAAGCTCTTTGTCTCTTAAGCTAGTTGCTTTTATTCAGTATTTTATCACAGCAACAAGAAACAAAACTAAGGCAGACAATAGAACCAAGAGGTAGGCACTTGCTGTGATAATCTGACCAGGTGGCTTCTAGGCCACTGCAGCTGTTTCGTGGGAAGAACATGATGTGTTTGGTATATGGTTAAGAAAAATCCATTCAATGCTGGAAGCAGAGGCTAACCTGCGATCTAGTGGGGTCTGGAGGACAAGAATGTGGAGGCCAGGAAATAGTTACAGAGGGAAGCTGGATATAAAGAAATGTACAGCTTTGTCTGCAGAGGGCAAGAGAAGCCTTCGTGCTGCAGGAGAGAATGAGGAGGGCTCTGAGGGCAAACCACACCATTTAGAGGTTCCAATTCATCCACGGGAAGAAAGCCTAAGGCATTCCCTGCTCCTGGAAAGCAACTGCAAAGGAAAGCGTGTCTTCAAGGTCAGCCACGGAAGCGGATACAGCTGTGGTCCAAAGGGAAAGGCTGTATCTTGAGGTGCCAACAGAACCTGGCTTCTATCCATGTGTTATCTGTTTCGAAGTCATGAAAGAGGTACAGGTGAGGGGGTGACTGAGAGCAGCTGAGGCAGACACTGTGTGGCATGGAGGCAGTCCCAGTGCCCCCAGAGACCCCGAGAGGCTGATCTATAAGGATGGAGCTTTAGGCACAGTGGAACCCCAGTAGAAAGCCAGGCGAAGCCAGGACCATGGTGGAGTGCTGCCGGTGTGGGGCGCACAGACAGAAGCTGTGTGGAGGAGGCAGGGCTGAGCAGTGTGGGCTGCCTATGCATTTGGATCTCGGCCAATTTCATTACAAGCCTCAGATGCAGGACAAAGAGCTGCAGGTTTTGGTGTTTTCTCTGATGGAGTTTCGTTTATTTCTTGTTATGCCCAATTCTTTTTGAAACAGGAATGTTTACTCTGTACTGAATGTATAGAATGTTCACTCTATATTTTATGCTGAAAATATACAACTTATTTTTGATTTTATAGGAACTCAGTTACAAGAATCCAGACTTTTAAAATATTGGAAAGTTTAAAGACAATAAGAACTTCTAAAGGTGGCCTGTAATCCACATCAGGAGATGAACGTGAGACTCTGGGGACAAAGGGTAGAGAAGGGTACTGCTTACAGTGGTGTCTGTGTGTCAAGTAGACACAAGCAGGGTTGTGATGGCTGGCTTTAGTTGTCAAGCTGACAGAGAGTAGACCCACTGTAAACACCAGCTCTCGGCTTTCTGGTCTCCACTATGTACATAACGTGACCCTGTAGCCAGCCGTCCCTGCAGTGATGATGTAACCTGCAATCTAAGCCAAGGAAGCTCTCCGTCCCTGAAGCTGCTTTTGTCAGGGTGTTCTATCACAGCAACAGAGAGTGGAGCTAAGACAGTCACACTGTGCATCTGGTTAACTATTAAAAAGAAACAAGACGGCTTTTACTTATATTTCCATTCCCTCATTCCTAAAGTCAGCTAAGCACTGTATGCTTTAACAGTAAGGATAGCAGTGCCACACGCCTCAGTGGCTTCCTAAGAGCTCAGCTCTGCCTCCATTACCTTTGGCTTCCCTTTCTCTCAAGTTTACAGGTTTGATTCTAAAATCCCAGCTGTTTTAAACAAGGACCAAATTAATGTGAGACACTGGATTGAATCAAATTTTAAACAGTTAGCTCAGTTATTTGTCAAAAAAAAAGTATGTGTACACACACACACACACACACACCCCAAATATACTGCTGCTCAAAACTGGTACCATGTATACCTGCTATTATGGTTCAAATATTTAATTAAATCAGTAGAATAAACATGGTAGAAAAGTACTTTTAGTGGAGTCGTGACTCAAGCATAAGTTAAAGTCTTCAAATATTGAAAAGCATGCTGGTGCACCAGGTATGATGGCTAAGACTGTCCACTTGATACCTAGGAGGCAAGGCCCAGACACACTAGTGTGGGGTTTTACAGATTAATGCTCATCTCTGAGCATGTCAACAGAGATTATTCTGATTATGTTAACTGATGCGGGAAGACCCATCTTAGCTGTGGGCTGGAGCATTCCCTAAGCAGAGACAAGCACACATGCATTCACTGTGTCTTGTTACAGATACAGGTTTGATTCTAAAATTGGTATACATGGTACCAGTTTTGAGCAGCAATATAGTTGGTGTGTGTGTGTACACATACTTTTTTTTGACAAATAACTGAGCTGTTTAAAATGTGATTCATACATGCATTCACTGCTCCTTGTTACAGATGTATGTAATCAGTCCTCCCAAGTCACTGTGACTTCCTGCTATAACGCACTAACCTGGGGCTCTAAGCTAAAGCCAACCCTTCCTTCCTAAGCTGCTCTCCTGCCAAGACTATTTCGTTATACAATAAGAGAAGAAACTAAGACACACAACAAGCAAATACATCTAGTAGCAAATTCAAGTAGCTGTAGTGTTAAATATTGAAAATTTTGGTTTTCTACGTATTAGGTTGAAAAAAATGTTAAATATAAGACAGAGAAATCTTTACTTACTAATATCTGCTGAAGATCGGTATATGCAGCCTCTAACCGACGCTGGCAATCTGGGATCATCATCCGGGACTCTTGCAGGATCTCTGCCTGGAATGAGAATATTTGGGAGACATGTTAGATGATAGAACTAATGTGTATTTATTTTATAAATTAGCATATAACTAATGATTTAGAGGAAATGGAAAGTATGATTATGTTAAATGAGTCAATGTTCTAATTTAAATTGGGTTTATCAGACTGTAATTTTGCAAAGTATAAGTTCTAAGCAGAACTTCACAAAAGTTTTGCAGTTTTCTTCCTTTTGGCAATCACTTTCTCGTGGTAAGTGGCAATTAACTGGCAAAGCTTTTCATCCAGCTCTTATTTTGAAAGGCTATTTAAAGTAAACGGTTCTCCTGCTGTCACAAAGCACCTTTATCTAAAATGGGATCAGCTGGTCATATAAATATCTCCTGCATCTTTGGGTAATAAAGGAAAACAGTGTTCAGATAATATCACAGGGAGATAATTACTGCATGAGAGAAGTTATTGAGTTATTGATCACATCGTGTGCACACTGCAGGAGGGACTCACTGAAAGACAGAGGTAAAGAAACATGAAAAGCAAGGACCAGCAGGTTCATATTTTGTTGCTTATCATGCATAAAAAGTTATTACTTATCCCTGTGCTTCATTTTAGGAGAGAGATTATTCTCCCCAAGCAGTTTGAGCCGAGTTACCAATGCAGCCCCCTAATGAACCCGAGCCTCTTGCCTGTTCCTCCTGGAGATAAACCCTGAAGAACTAACCACAGGGACACTTTGACTTTAGAGGATGTTTTTGGATGTAAAGTCTACCATTCAAAGCTAGTTGTATATAAAGCACAGCAGAGAGCCAGGAAGCTCAGTCATCAGTCAGCCAAGACACTGAGCTGAATGCTTCCTTAGTTGTCTCAGAGACAGCCAGCATGATAACCAAAGACTTTCAGAGAAATGGGTACAGGATTAACCAAGACTGCCTGGCTCAAATAAAACACTACATACAATTTAATGGCAATAATGCTAAATTATAATGGAAACTTTAGTAGGACCCAGTATCTTCATGCTTTTTTCTGACAGTCTGTCAGCTCATGCTGTAATAAAACCACTACTGTATTCAGACTCTCTATCCATATCTATTTCCTTGGATCACAAGGCATGGCTGAACTCAGAGTCCCTTTATTAACAAGGCACAGGCTAAAATCTCAAGCACAGGGACCTGACTTTACTTTCAGGCAAATGACATCTAAGCAGTGCCACTAAGCCATTTTTGTATGTCTCCTTTTGAGTATGTGTGGGAAACTGGCACGAGAACATTCCAGAATTCCCCTCCTGTGAAAAAACCTCCTGCAGAACACTTACCGGAATTAAAGAAGGCGAACAGAAAGACCAAGGTCAAACGTGTGACAAGTCAAAACGTGCATTTACAATTGTTTGCCAAGCTTTAACGTGACTGAAATGAACCTTAAGCAGCATTACCCAACAGAACTTCTATTCGTTATTATCTCTCTGTATTAGTAACAGAGCAGGATGGTCTGTTAGTCTAGCAACATGGCAAAAGCTCATTCTCTTGTATTCTACCCTGATTAGTCACTAAGTTTCCTCCATATTCACTCCCCCCACCCCCAGCCACAGGTCCAGAGCTCAAGATTTAACCCGCAGTAGGCTGCACTGAACATCTGCCATATCTCTATCTATCTATCTATCTATCTATCTATCTATCTATCTATCTATCTAATACCATAAACTATACCTGCATCAAATTTGCAAGGTGAATACTTTTCCTTGTAGCAATGAATTATGACTGCCAGGAGTGTGTGTGTGTGTGTGTGTGTGTGTGCGCGTGTGTGTATAAAATAGGTCCTCCCAGGCCTTTCACAAATTGATACCCAGCCAAGCTCATGTTCTTTACAAAAACAAACAAAAAGACCACTAAAAAACCATGGAGTCCAGTTTGTGTTGGCCAGCTATCCTGAGCATGGAGCCCTTGAGCACTGGTGCCTGCTCTGAGCTGTGGCCGACATAGCAAGTCCATTAAACAAAACTGATTTTTTTTTCCCCAGCAGCTTTCATTTGGAATTGTTTCTTGACCAGGTGTGGGACTACATCTGCCAAGAACAACAACAACTGAGTCATGACTACACAAAGAAGACAACCCCAAATACCCAAATTTAACTAACAGTATCTCCCTTGGAAAGTAGGCATTCAAATGCATGGTACCTTTCTTTAGAAGACCTGAATAAAAGGTTGATTCTAATGCTTACTACACTTTGTCTCAGGGAAAACCAGGGTCTTGGTGTAGTAACTGGGGCACATAAGGATCCCTAGGGAAACCATGGAGTGCTTTACCCACTGATGTGAAATTCAATTTAAAACAAGTTGCAAGTTTTTGGGTATTTATCCTGGTAAAATGGAAGCTGGGGAAGACTAAGCAAGACTCATTAGTTTATAACAATCAATAGACTGGAGAACCTACAAGTTGATCAGTTTCTTTTATACTCAAACATAAAAACTGAAAGGGAAACATTCTAATTGATAAGAAGTCTTGGTCAGGGAAGAACGCTGTGAAATAATGTGGCAATCTTAAGCTGGTAACTGGTTAGGATAAGGGTTTCGGCTTCTTTAGTGAGACGGAGCTTATACCCAGGGTTGGGCGTGACCTAGAGTCTATAACAACCTATAGTGTCAGCTGTCTCTGAAGCCCATGACAGTCATACTTGTTTGTCAGATGGAACTCTAGAAATTACTGCAACATTAATTAGTCCTCGCTTTAAATGGTGCAGGATGTTACCATACTCAATGTGGTAAGCTACGGACCCATTTGACTTGTGTTGGTCTGATTATTTCTGAATCCACTGAGGGAAAAAGGAGGTGTGGAGTCCACTCCACTCTGATACCCCAAACAAGTGTCATGAGATGTAAATGGTGCAAACATTCCATGTAAAGCTTGGACAGACTGACTGTACCTGACCATATACTCTCTATAAGAAGGTCACTTCAGACATAATAAAGAGACAGAAAATAAAAGGATGGAAAAAGATGTGGAAACATTACAAAACAAGAGCAACAGTGAAGACATTAATACTGTACAGCGAAGAGTCCTGCAACACTGACTGCTGCAGATCAAGAAATGCTGTCAGGGATAAAACAGGTGTCACATTATCATACTGTTATAAGCACATCAAGGTAACATGACTCTGTATGAACTGAACAGATAAACTGACAAATGCACATAAACAGATGGGGATTTCCACACTTACAGTCAACAATTTATAGAAATACTAGAAAAAAATGAGCAAAGACGGGAAAGAACTAAACACCAGCACAGAAAGCTATCAGCCAGGAAACAGAACACTACAAAAGAGAGAGAATGCATATACGTTGCAGCCCTATGACACACTGCAGCAGAGCACATCCTAGATCAAACTACAGTAAAAACACAACAAATCTAAACCCACAGTCACACTCCGCACAGCACCTAACTGCGATGTAATCCCTCAGCAGGGTAGTAGTGGCACACACCCTTACTCCTCACACCTGGGAGGCTGAGGCTAAAAATGTAGCCAGACCTAACCAATGGGGAGAGGGAAACACACTGCACTGAATGCTGACATCATCAAAGCTAAGCTTGCTTACCTCAAAAATGTAGAAAAAGAAGCAGATGTAAATAGCAGCACTTCCTGCAGCAGAGGCAGGAGGTCAGACTGCTCTAACCAGGGGACTCCAGGACTCTACATACAGAGCCCCTGGTAAAAGAGACAAACCAAGCAAATAGCAACCCCTCCCAATCAAAACAACAAACAAACAGAAAAAAGGCAGTGAATGAATTCAATGAATGAGCTCAAAACAATCAAAGGAAATGAAGTACAAACTGATAAACTTACAAGTAGAAAAAATACAGAGGAAAGTCAGCAAACGGTGATCTAAAGAAAAAGTCCACACGCTTCAAGCAAGACCAAGCGAGGAGGCAGGAATCGCCAAAAGCTGCACAGACAGCCCCCGCAGCCCCTGCAGATAAGGACATCTAAGAGCAACTACAATCCTAGCCATTCACAAGTAACAGTAACGGAGCCCACTCCTCAGAACTTAGGCCACTATCCAACCAGCCAGTCCATCGTTTCCTGCAGGTTTCCTGACTCCATCTTAACCTACAATGAGTTCTAGTCAGTGTGCATGCAGAACACTTTCCTCATCCCTTCACTGGAGATGAACATCAATCTCCTAACTATTAGGAAATGAAATACAACATATATTGTATTTTAGTGGTCTTCACATTAGTTTGGGAAGCTATCTCTAAATGTAAGCATGTAAGTGAATGACTATAGCCTCTAATTTTATGTTCGGCACTTAGCAGTCGGGGAGCTGGGGTTCCCGGCTGAGAGCACCCACAGACACTTGTGTCTGACATGTGAGCACTGTGGCCTGCTGTGGCCGCATCACCTGTGCCATGTCCTACCTTTGCTGAGCTTTATTTCTGCTTTGCTAGGGGTCTCTGTCTGTGCTTGTCTGACAGGGCTCCCCTAGTCCACAGGCTGGCTTCTAACTGGCAGCGATCTTCCTGCCTTAGCTTTCTGAAAGCCAAGCTTACCGACATGCTCACCACAGCCATTCCCTTCCTTGTAAATGCAAGCTCCTGTCACAGTGCACAGCGCCCGCCCGCCATCTGAGTTATCCCAGTTCTTGTAAGTGTCAGCTTTACCTGCTTCTTAATGGCGTAGTTCTCTCCATCTTCAGCCTTCATTTTTTCAATCTTTTCTTCTTGCTGCTTTGCTTCTTTTTCGTACATCACTCTTTCTTTGACCAATCTATAAACAAACCAAGAATGTTTCAGAGAATTAGATTTTTTTTCTCTAAAGGATAACAAAGAAACTATGTAAATACAAAGCCTAGTTGAAATACTAATTAATATGGGTAGGCAAAATGGAGGTAGCTACTTTTAGCCACTGATATAAGTATGAGCCATGTGTTCCAAGTCCTCTACTGAGGTAAAGTGTGTTTTACAGCTTTGAGAGAAGCCAACCCAGTCACACCAATCTCAGTCAGATGGCAGAGAATCCCATTGTAAGCCCCACCTCTGGAGATCTCCAGCTGCCAGGCTCTACCCCTAGGCTACTATGGCAGACAGGCTAGACCCCCCTCCAGCTGCCACTAAACCCAAGTGGCCAGGCCTCCAGCCTAAGGACCACTAGTGGTTAGACCCTGGCCCTAAGGAGCTCCAAAGGCCAGGCCCTACTCCTAGACTTTCCCGGTTTTCCCTCCCAATACCTCTTGTGTGAGGTTTATTGTGTGGTGTGACTTTGTGGTGTTCCTTGGCTTCCAACTGTCAGCATACCTTTCGTGAGCTATAACCTTTCTTATAAGCTATAACACATGATATTTATTGGGAAAGACCCAAGAGAGAGGGTGGCTGCCTCTGCTCGTACATTAAGAAGAAAACCCACTCTTACACCGGCAATGTAAAGGAGCTAACACTTCTGTGTTGCTTTTTAAAACCGATTTTTGTGTGGCAGTTTAAATATTCTTGGCCCAGGGAGTGACACTATTTGGAGGTGTGGCCTTGTTGGAGGAAGTGTACCACTGTGGGCATGGGCTTCAAGACCCTCCTCCTAGCCATGTGGGAGCCAGTCTTCTCCTGTTTGCCTATGGAACAAGAGGTAGAGCTCTCAGCTCCTCCAGCCCTACAACTTCCTGGTTGCTGCCATGCTTCCAGCTAAGATGATAATGGACTAAACCTCTGAAAATGAAATCTATACCCATTAAGATTATAATTTTTAAATATTAAAATCACGACAAATAATTGTCTTAAAAGGTCCTTTAAAACAGTTTTGTTTTTGTTTTTTTTTAAAGGAAGTACTGAGACAGAGAAGTTTATGTATATATTAAAAAGCTGGGATTCTACTAGGTGTACAATCCTTGCTTAGCAAGAGTGAGGCCCTAGGTTTGAGGGCTAGCACTGCAAGAAGTAGCTGAGTTAAGTCTGGATTTCTAGTTTTTGTCGGCTGCCTCAGTAGGAAACCGGAGGGTGCACTCTCACTACTGGCTGGAGCTAAATGCAAACCACTCTTTTTGAAGAGTCATATGTTATGAACTGCCCCACTTCATACATATTCCTATTTTCCAAACACACAGGTCATGAAGGTTTAGATGAGACTGTCCCCCGTAGGCTCAGTATCTTTGAATGCTTGGCCATCCACTGGTAGGACTGTTTGGGAAGGACTAGGAGATGTGGCCATATTAGAGGAGGTTTGTCACTGGGAGTAGGCTTTGAGGTTTCAAAAGTCCACACCATTCCTAGGTAGCTTCCTGTCAGGAGGTAGTGGGTCAGGACGAAGGCTCTCAGCTACTACTCTATCACCTCATATGCTGTCACATTCTATGATGATGGTCATGGACTCTAACACTCTGAAACTCTTGAGTCCCAATAAACTTCTGTAAGTTGCCTTGGTCAGTGTCTACAAAGCAATGGAAAAGCAACACACACACAGGTCTTATGCTTAGCTTCTGCAAGTTTTGGACTTGCAAGCTGTGCATCTTGTATATCATTATTATTACAGAGTCGCTTTTTAGTTATCATCATGTAACAACTATTATTCATTTGTATTCAGAATCCAGTGCCTTATCAACAAGGCAGAGTGTTTCCAAATATTTCTGGTTGCTAAACTTCTCTAAAAAAGTAGTCAGTCATCAGTAGTCCTCCCAACTCTATGACAGACTCTATGAAAGAGAAACAATGTAAAGGAGTCTACTCATGGTCTGAGTCCACATTCACTGTTTCCAGCCTTGGTAAGTAAGACAAAGCCCAATGGGGAAGAACTGCTTAACTCATGGGAGTCAGGACGTAGAGGCAGAGAGGGACCAAGGACAAGATTTGTTTTGCCAGGGCATGCCCCAGTGATCTACTCCTCCTCCTCAACTCGGCCTAACTTCTCAAAAGTGTCATCATATTACCAATTCATCAAGGGATTACTCTGTTAATTAAGACAAAGATCTTAGGACAGCAATAGAGCCCCCAAATGCATGAGTCTTTGGGGGCCATCTCAGATTCAAAGCCCAGTGAGCTGGATAGGCTACCGGAGATCACAACATTCCATAACATCCTGTAATTCAAAGACATAATCAGGGCGGCAACCTATGGCCAGGGCCAGATGAGGTTAAGAGCCATCAATGTGTTAGACTTATGTTATAGTTGCTCACTGTAACCTGAACGTTTAGGAAATGAGCCTAAGGAACATGAATACATTTGCCTTTAAACATTTTCATATTATAGAAACAAAGTGATTCTGAAGTAGAACAAAAGTGAGAGACAGTAATGGAGAAACAAAAACACACTGGTAACTGGTATACAGTGTTTTGCCCTGCAAAACATCTGACTCGAATCCCTGTCACCCCATTATGTTTGTCTACATAGAATGGCAGAAACGGCCCCAACAAAATTAGGCACACCTACCCACTTGCCACATGTAACACACAAAGGCTCAGGAAAGAGTTACTGGATAAAAAATACTGCCCTAGAAACACAGGGGAAAATCCCCACCACCTAGTGAGAGCCTGTGATTCTAGTATACACACAGTAAACACAACAGGAACAGTTCCACTTAGCAGTATCAGTCAATACATGATTGACAAGTTACATGACGTTGAAAATACAGCTGCTAGTAGCTACAAAGCATTATACAGGACAAACATAAGAGCTTATTAGGTATTAAATCCTGGGTATAGAGGTCATTATCACATCATATATAATAGTACAAAGAAATTCCTACCCGTATACTGTGCCCATGTCCTGGTTTCATTCTAAATTGTTCCCCTAAAAAGTATGTGTGTTAAAAGTCTGGCTGTCAGTTCAGGGGGGTTGAGGAAGGGATAGATCATAAGGTTTTCATCTATCTATGGAGCTATAATCTGATGGCACCTTAGGGAAATGATGGAATTAGATCATTATATTAGATCACTTTGAGATAAGACTTGGTGCCACACATACAGACACATTTGCATGCACACAGACAGACAAACAGACACACACAGAGACAGAGACAAACAGCCATAGTGGCTGCCTAGCAATGTGGTTGGGAAGCTTCTACACTCGTTTGGAGGCAGGATCTGTGAGGAGCTTGCACAAGCTTCAAATGCTGTAACTAGTAGCTCTTACTGGGTGATTCTACCAAGAGCTTGCAGACCAGGATACCAACAGGTACATGTACAGTGAAGATCAGACTTAGAGGAGATTTCAGCCAAGAACAAGGATCTATTAGGAACTGTGATAGAGTACCTGGGCTGCAAGAACAGGAAGGATTCCTATGAGATTACAACTGACCCTGCTCAACTCTCAGCCACAGCCCAGAAAGGAATGTTTGCTGGGAGAGCCTGTCTCCCAAAACAGTTTGTCTTGCTTAAGCAAACAGTTGCAAGAAGAAGAGACTACAGACCCTACAACTGCACCAACTTCCTTATTTTCAAGCCCTCACCTGTCTCTATAAAGGATTCCAGATAGCTTTTCCCCCAGCAAAACCTCCATTCCTAAGGGAAAGTGTCTGACCTTCACTATTTGAAATCAACAGACTCATCTGTAGAGGTCAGACTCTGATCTCTTTCTGCCTTCTGTCTCTTTACACTCTGAAATCTAACAAACCAGACTGGAGCCATTCATGTCATACTGTGGCAAACAATCTGCTCCATTTTGTGTAGGACTTCAGACCTTGTGGGAAGGGAGAATGAGCCAAGGGTGAAAGTACAATGCAGGGCAGTATTAGTCAGGTTTCTATTGAGAACTCAGACTAAAAGTAGAACACAGGGTATTGAAAAGTTGCAGTCTGGCCCCAAAAGCTGGGGGCAAAGGAGGGTAGGAGAGCTAGAGAGCTATGCCCTGAACGAAAGACAGGACGACTCAACAGGACACCAGAAGAGAGAGACTACCAGGGCACCTCAGGATGGGTACCACCACCCACCCACCCCCTTCCAAGCTCAAGGAAGGAGTAACCTTATTTGGAAGACTGTCTTAAGAAGAGAGTCTAGGGGCAGGACCACCTAGGAGAGTGACACTGGAGAGCTCACTGCTGCTGTGGTGCAGGGGGTGTGGCTACTGACTGAGCATTCAGAGGCTGCTGGCCTTAGTGTTCTGACTTGTTACAGTTAAGCAGCTGTCCCACTACCCCCTTCTACCACATCACCCTGCCACCACAGGCTCCAAACCAATGAAACCATCTGACCATGACCTGAAACTATGAGCCAGAAGAAAGCCTTCCTACTTTAGGTATCCACCTCAGGCATTTAGTCACAACAACAAAAGTTAACATTTCCTTATAATAAAATATTACAAATGTGGGGTGCACAAGGTAAAATTAGATTAGGTCTGTCAACCAACAGTTACTTTTTTTTTTTCTTACTCATGTGACAAACTTCTTCTTTTTTTTTTTTAAATTTATTTATTTATTATATGTAAGTACACTGTAGCTGTCTTCAGACACACCAAAAGAGGGCGTCAGATCTCATTACGGATGGTTGTGAGCCACCATGTGGTTGCTGGAATTTGAACTCAGGACCTTCGGAAGAGCAGTCAGTGCTCTTAACCATCTCACCAGCCCATGACAAACTTATTACTCATTATTAGTAATAAAATCCAAACGTTAAATCAATCTGTGCCTCTTTTAGCATACCATTTAACAAGTTCCTTTAAAGACAATAGATCAGATTTCACCGTTTAAACAGTAAAAGCTTTAGTGAAAGCTTATACTGACTATTAAAACAAAAGGAAAATAGAGCACACATACAAAGGTTAAGTTTAAGAGGTGCACTGTATAACTACAATGAATTGAAAATAGTACGGGGAGTAGGGGTGAGGGCAGAAAGAGCTGGGGAGACGGCTCAGTTGGCAAAGCACTTTCCACATAAGCTGAAGGACTGAGAGTCTGCTCTCTGGCTTTCACTTTAAAAAGCCTGGTATGGTGGCGGACACGAGGAAAGGGAGCAGCAGTAGTTGCTGTTGTTTCAAGCTAGGTCTGATGGTGCGCACCTTTAATCCCAGTAGCCCATCAGTTTAAGAGCAGAGGCTCTGTGAGTTTCAGGCCAGGTAGGGTCACCTAGTAAGTCCTCTCAAACAGAAAAGAAAAAAGAAAGAAAACCAATTCTGAGCTCTAAGAAAACTAAAGCTTTCAAAAGGAGAAGAAATGGGTCACCTACAAAAGAAGGAACACCCATATTGACATTATATTTCACATTAATAACAATAGCTATCAGAGGACAATCAATTAATCCCTTCAACATTCTTAGAGAAAATGACATAACCTAAATTTATAACTATAATAAAGGGTGAAGGAAAATTCATTAACTCATTTAGCAATTACTTATTGAGAAGCTACTGTATGCCAGTCGTGACCTCAGATACCAAGGACATAACTGTGAATAAAAGTACAAAAGTCCGACCTTTGGCACTTTCTAGTGGGGTGAAATGATAACAGACACAGCACAGAGCATGACAGATCATGGGAGGAGCCCAGAGAAAAGAGAGTGAAGGGAGATGGGTGATACGGAAGGACCGCAACTGAAACGGAGGTAGCCAGGGACGTGAAGGTGCATGCACTAAGATCTTAATTCAGTGATTTATGTAGGTAACCTATGAACGATGTTATAAGGCAAGTGAACTGTTCATACACCCACACAAAATCAGAAAGTTCATCTACGGCCCCCTTCTAAGAAATTTATTTAAGAATATATGGTACAAGTAGGAAATTCTTAAAACTTTTAAATAATGAAAAAAATATACTGTAGCAAACTGAAAATTAAAATCTAGAAAAGAAGCTACAAGAACAAAAACTTATGGTCCATACAATGCTTCAATGAAAGTGTGTGAGAGGTGTGTGTGTGGGAGAAGTCAACAAGACTGCTCTGTAGGCCACAAAGACAACAGTCTAAATGAGAACCTTCGTATGAGCTCTAGAGAAACATCTTAAAAAGAATGGACTCAAGTCTAAGAATAAAGAAAATGGGGGCCAAGAGATGGGTCAGTGGTCAAGAGTACTTCCTGCTCTTCCAGAGAACACGAGTTTAGTTCCAGCACCCACACTGACTGGTAATTCAAGCTCTGTTCAGAAGACCTAACATTCCCTTCTGGCTTCTTCAGGCATACATACATAAAAGTGAGTCTTAGAGAACAGAGAAAATGAGTAACGAGGCAGAAGACAGAAAACGTAAGTTTTCTTTCCATCATACAGCTATAAGGTCTATGATCCTCTGCAACACTCACGGTATAATAGGAAACACAAATGAAGAAGACTCCATTTAACCTAGGTTACCAGGGAGCTCCCTCGGCAACAGAAGCTCTCTATGTAGGGAAATGTAGTCCTGTAATAATCACACTTAAAGCAGCATGGCCCATGGGCTCATTTTCAGCTTCACTTGCTTTGTGTCTTCAAGGTCTGCTTAAAGACCAAGGATACTGTGGCGGTTTGAATATGCTTGGCCAAGGAACAAGCACTACTAGAAGGTGTAACCCTGGAGTAGGTGTGGCCTTGTTGGAGGAAGTGTGTCACTGTGAGGGTGGACAGTGAGATACTCCTCCTAACCACATGGGAGCCAGTCTTCTCCTAGCAGCCTTCAGATGAAGATGTAGAACTCTGTGCTCCTCCTGCAGCACGCTTGCCTGGACGCTGCCATGTTCCTGCCTTGATGATGATGGACTGAACCTCTGAACCTGCAAGCCAGCCCCAATTAAATGCTGTCCTTCTAAGAGTTGCTTTGGTCCTGGTGTCTGTTCACAGCAATAAAACCCTAAGACAGATATTTACCAAATCTCTCTCATAAAAATCATGACATAGGTGTTGGCAACAATGAGTCCTGGTCAACTAATGAAACCTAAACTATAAATAATATTTAAAAGTATTTTGTAAAAATTTCAAACCTAAATAGCCAATCTCCTGTGTGCAGGTCTTAGATGTGAAATCTCTAGTATGACTCTACTTCCTGACAGACAAGGGTTCTTTTCCACTGACAGAGCTGCTGACAAGCTTTCCTTTTTCTAAAGAAACAACACTTTTCAGATTTCTACTGTGAGACACGAAGGAAAAGAAACTTGTTGAGGCCCTAATGACAAATAATTTGATACTGTATTATATTCAAACACTAGAACCTTAGTTATGTCTCTACCCATTTTACAGACTACTTTGTATAACTTTGTGTATCTGTGTGCATGGCATATGTGAGTGTTGCTGGGTGCTGGGCGCTGTTCCTCTGAAGCCATCCTCCTTGTTTCCAGAGCCAGGGTTTCGCACTGGCCCATGGAATTCATTAGTTAGGCTAGTTGGTGTACATCAAGGATCCACCTTTCTCCATGCCCTCAGATTTCAAGCAAGGACTTGGCATTTCTCGGTGGTTTCTGGGGTTTGAACTCAAGTCCTCATGAGAAGCACTTTACTGTCCCAGCTCTCTCCCTAGAACTACAGTCTCTTGTCATCTGCACTGCAATAAACCAACCCCAGCTGTTTGGTGAGGGGCAACAGCTCCTCTTTACAGTGAGGCAGTGTGACAGTGCATCCTACAAACATGACAGAAATTGGTGCTGCCACTACAGATGAACTTTAATGTGATTCTCAAAGCCTTGAGCATACAACAACAAACCCGTGTTTCGGTGTGCTCAGTTATGACCAGTGCTGTGTGCTCCTTAGAACTCATGCCTTAGTTTCTTGATAAGAGAAACCAATCTTGGTTATGATCCCCAGGAAGTCACATCTCTCAACTTAAGTCAGTCCTAGTGTCCTTACCTAGTGTCCTGTTGATAGAACGGATCTGTCCTGTGTGTCATGTGCCAAAAGGTCTGTGGGGTCATGAGAAAACTGACTTTAAAGGACAGGCCATTCTAGATATCAGGTAACTCCTAGTCCTAGTTGATGTCACTGAAGTCTTTCCAAGAACTCTATCTGCAGATTTATAATAAGATAATTAATGATCCTCACATCTTAAGCCATGTAAATCTCTTGTCTTCTTGTCACTTAAGCTAACAACATCTGTACTGACACACCATTCAGTTACTCCACAGGACAAAGATTATGTTCTTGTTTCTGCTCGAATGGAAAGATGTCCTGAGGCTCGCAAGCCCAGGAACCACACAGCTCTTGAGGTGGGACAGTGTCCCAGTGGAAGGGCTGAGACACAGGAGCTCAGGAACTACGCAGCTCTGAGAGGAAGCCACTCAGCAGATGCCTTGCAATTCCCAGGGGAGGGTATCCATTGCTGAGTTGAGAAGCTGAGGACCCTATGGCTTCTTCTGATGAGAAGAGTCACACCAGGCAGAAAACTTCAATAAAGAGATTTATTGAAGGGTCCAGGGTGTGAAGGGATGAATCCAGGCATGGCTGCCCTCTGCTCTTGGGAGCTGATGGCAGGGAATTGTATAAAGGACAGTGCTTATATAGGATTTCTTGGTGGGTGGGTGGGCTTTTCAGGGCAGAGATTTCCAGATTAAGGACTGGTGGGATTTCAAGCCCTGAGCTTGGAGAGCTCAGGGATTGGTGTGTTTTTGAGGGAGGCTCAGGGATTGGTGGATTTTCTTGCTCCAGAATTGATGGCATTTTTTTTTTTTTTTCACCTCCCTTCCCCTGCATCAAGCCATGGGTTAGGGTGGAAGTCCCTCCTGGCTGCAGCTTTTGCTGAGATGCTGTGTCTGTGGAGCTGCTTAGGAAGGCTGGAGAGGAGGTGCTGCCACACTGTACAGCCCCTGTGGGACAGTTCCTGTAGTGGTGTTTCTTGAAAGCCGTAGGCTGAGGAGATGCCATTTTGACAGCTTCTGCCAGCATCTTACCACTGCTGCAGGCTGGGGCTGGAAGGAGGTGGCGGCTGCCACTTTGAAGGCTTTTACAACATACCACTTAGGAACTATACCGCTAATTCTGGAACAGTTCAGTCCAAAACAAAACACTCAGAACTGAGAGACCTCATCTTTTCTTCTTGCCATTTTAAGTAAATGTGAACAAAGAAAGTAAAGATAGAATTACACAACTCAGTTTTCTTTTCTAGTATATCAAGAGGTATCTACGCAAGCCTTGTGGAAGGCCATTTATAATTCAAAACTTTATCAAAAATATTAAACACTTTTGCTTTTAATAATCTTGGTGGTTATTGGAGGTAAACTCCACAATAAATATTATCTTTTATTTCAATCACATTTTCATTTTTACTTCTGTCGAGTGTCAAACATTGAGATGTCAGAAGAGGGAAGCCAAGGTAGCCAGAATTAGCACTGATGGAGTTTCATGGAGCTAGGTTGCCTAATGGTGCTACACAGGAAACACCAGGAAACCATACCCACCAGTTTATATGGTGGGAAACTTACACTGTCAAATCCATGTCAATGTATTGAGCAAGACTTCAGAATTTTCTGATTTAGGGTGCACCATCTATAACTATATAGTGTATGTAGTTAAAATTTGGAGTCATTCTCTACTAATTCTTTTTATGGTCATTAAAGAACTCCAAATGAGACATTCTATTTTTCCCAATTTTAAATGACAGTAAGTCAAGATTTCAGGATCAGGATTGGGGAAGATAGCTCAATGATAGGGTCTTTGCCTTGCATGCATGAAGCCAGGGTTCAATCTCCATCAGCACAATAAACACACAAATATATAAAAAGACTTTGAGAGACGATGAGATGGCTCAGTAGATAAAGATGCTTGCTGCCAAGTTTAACAATCTGGATCTCAGTACAATCTCTGGAACCCACATGGTGCAAAGAGAACTTTCCCCACTTCCCCTCCTCAAGCTGTCCTCTTCCATGTACATACACTTATATACATATAAAATTAAATATTGTTATTAAAAAGATTTTGAGATTATTAAAGAATTTTCAATAGTATCCTATATTCTTGAAACTTGAAAGTGCAGTACACAGACAAAATGAGAAAGGGCTGGGGAGGCTGTTCTCATTGGAATGCTTCCTTCACATTCTTCAGCCCCCTCTCTCCATCTCTGAAACCTAACTTACGTGCTCCTACCTTAGGACCAGTCCACCACTGCTCCTCTCATTAGCCCAAGATGACAGTGGATCCTATGGATCGTCACGACCTGAGCACCCCATTAACACAGTGTTCATATTTTGTCTACTGCTCTGGAAAGCATATGCCCTTAAGGACTGGTGGTGTGCCTGATATCAGCATCTAGCAGGGTTCGTGCCTCAACAGGTGTTACCAAGTACACTCATGATCCCCGGAGGTAAGCAGTGACTGATTTGTTTTCACTTGAAAGAGAAGTAGCTAATGTAAGGCCATGAGGCTGGGAAATGTGAAATCAGGATTGCAGTATGAGTGCACTTTATATCCACCAAACTATATCATGCTTAGAGTAAATGAAGTGATTTATAAATCTTTAATGTCTTTTACCTGTTCCAAAAGTAAAATAATTGAGTAAAGTAATAATAATTATAATGTCTTAAAAATGAAACACTACAAGAGTAGTGTGCAGACAACTTGCCCTATTCTTGACAGCAGCTACTCAGCTCTCAAGAATGGAAGCAATGCATTGTTCCTGTGTAGCCTAAATGAAAGAAAATGAATGCTTAATTTGATGGCATTTGTTACCGTATTTCTTCCAGTACCCATTAATTAATCAATTAAACTGGAGATGGTTCAAGTTCTATTAACTGCTGAAGTAGAATATATGCTTTAATTAATTTTAATAAGTAAGTTAGACAAGACATTTTGTAAACAGCTAAAATGATGCATGCCAAATCCAAAATCGATATAACTGTTTCAAAACTACAAATCTTAGAATTAGTAACTCAAAAACACCAATAAAAAAACAATAGCCCATGAAGTCTCTAAATTGTCCCTTTAGGGTTTGAGACATCAGTGACGTTAATGAGTCAGTGATAAAGAGCACTTCCTGCTCTTCCCGGGGGCCTGCGTTCTATTCCTAGCACCCAGAGTCATGATCAGAGCCACCTGTAACTTCTGTTTTAGGGGATCTGATGCCTTCTGGATCTGACGCTGTTAGTCTCTGTCTCTGTCTGTCTGTCTGTCTCTCCTATCTCTGTCTCTCATACACATACACACATACACACACACACTTTTTTTTCTTAATAACAACTACTGAACCTGATTTGAAAATTCAAGAGTTGAATTTTCTTAATTACTCTAAAATTGGTGATTCCCAGACTGTGAAATCCTTCAAGTGTTTCTTGTCCCAAACTTAAAATATACTATCTAATTCACAAAGTGTGTGTACTAGTTTAAATTCA